>NW_011495022.1:5103438-5131418 GCF_000754665.1 Bison bison bison | reverse complement strand
TGTGCTTGGTCTGATATCTTAATGTTCTTATTAGAAAGTGCAATGATTCAGTGGCCATGCTTTGTATGCCACTGACCATAATTTGAGGGGAACAGGTTTGTTTGACGGAGGCCAGGAAAGCAGAAAGATGGAGGTGGAGTGTTCAAAAGGTTCTTTTAGATGCAGAGAATTTAGCGAATTCTAGACCTACCACCTTAGAGTGGAAATATAAGTGTAAGCAAGCTCTTTCGGAGAAGGCAATGGCAACCATTCCAGTACTCTTGCCTGGAAAATCCCATGGATGGAGGAGCCTGGTAGGCTGCAGTCCATGGGGTCGCTAAGAGTCAGACACGACTGAGCGACTTCACTTTCACTTTTCACTTTCCTGCATTGAAGGAAATGGCAACCCACTCCAGTGTTCTTGCCTGGAGAATCCCAGGGACGGGGGAGCCTGGTGGGCTGCCATCTATGGGGTTGCACAGAGTCAGACACGACTGAAGCAACTTAGCAGCAGCAGCAGCAAGCAAGCTCTTTAAATGCATAACATTCATACTAAGAATTGAAGGAAAACTTCAATCTACCTAACAGATCTGAGCCAAGTTCAACTGGGTGGAGTAGCCTTACGGCCATGTCTCACCCAGTTATATAACTTAATAAGCATCCATGCTTAGGTCCCAACCTGACTGGTCCTTGGTTGTCGAATAAAGTGCCTTCTGTGTATCTTAATTTCATTGAACATCTGGGATGAAAGAAGTTGTTCCTGTGATACTTTACATATAAAGTGACTTTCAGTGAAAGACCCCAAATACCTATATACCTATAAAGTTCTTATTTTAGCTGTGGGCTGTGAGTGTGAGAACACTCCATGTAAATAAGGTAGAGATGAATTCCTGGTCCACTTCAGCCTCAGATGTTGTTAATGTCATCAGTTTTGTGTTTATCCTACAATAGCTGAACTCATGGCTTGGCAGGTCAAAAACCTTTCTGTGCACTTTTCAACCCATACTGAAGTCCAATGTCTGGGAAAACACTCAGGAAAATGTCATTTCCATTTGCAAATTTCCTTATGGTCACATTGTTATTTTGGCAAAAGCAGGCCGAAATTAAATGTCTGTCAAATGCATACTACTGGCTCCACCAGCTAATGTATAATTCTGGCTTTGCCCTTTCATTTTTCATTAAGGCAACAAAAAACTGGTTTTAAACTTTTTTCTTAAGATCTGTCTCCAGAAACCTATATGCAAACTCACAAGTGTCAGACTTAATTGCAGAGTAAAGCCCAAAGAGTCAAAACTTACCAAAATTGAAGGTCTGTCCAGAGAAAACATTTCCCAGCACATGAAAAAATTTGTATTTGTGTGTGTTTTAGCCCATGCCTCCCTCTTTTAGCTATGACATAAGGTTTCCTTTATTTAATGAGCATTTACTGAGCACTTACTAAGTGCTGGATGTTGTTAAGCGCTAGGGAAGATACAAAAATGAATCAGACAAGGTTCCTGCGTTCAGTGTGCTCACAATCTGGGCAAAAAACCATACAGTGAAGGAAGAAATTACAATTCAGTGTAAAGGTGCCTTTAACAGAAGCAATTGAGTGCTGTCCTGATAACACAAAATACGGCATATTTAACTGCCTGGTTGGTGGAGAGAGACGCTTTCTGGCTGACTGCAAGGCCTAAGTCAACAACTTGTTTCCATATTCTTGAAAGAGGGGCGGCAAACTACAGTCCATGGCCCAATCCAACCCACTGCCTGTTTTTGTTAATAAAGTTTTATTCTAACACAGCCATGCCCATTTATTTACAGGCTGTCTTTGACTATTTTAAGCTATAATGGCTGAGTTGGATGATTGCCCTTGAAAGTGTCTACATACCCAGAACTCATGTGTGTGTTACTTTACTTGGGCCAAATTCATCACACGAGTCCTTAAAAGTGGGAAATTTTTTTCCAGCTGTGACCAGTGAGAGAGATGGCAGCATGAGGAGAAATCATGGCCCAGCACTGATTTTGAGATCAGGAGACTGTATGCAAGAGACTGAATTCTGCCAACAACTCAAATGAGTGAGGAAACCAACCCTTGCCTGGAGCCTCCAGAAAGGAATGAAGCCCTGATTTGAGCCCACGGAGATCTATGTCAGATTTCTGACCTACAGAACTTTAAGATAAATTTCTGTTGTTTTAATCTACCATGTTCATGGTAATTTGTTACAGCAGCAATAGAAAATGAATAGAGACACAGACCTTATGGCCTGGGAAGCCTAAAATATTAACCATTTTCCCATTTACAGAAGTCTGTCAATCTCTTTCTGACAAATGTTCCAAGGATGTTTCAAAAGCTGGTGACAGAAACTATTAAACTGTCCTCCATTCTTCTTAGTAATAGGACTCCAGGAACATACAACTTTTATCAGGGCTCATGGACACTTAAGTGGAGACTACATTTCCTAGCCTCCTTTGCAGCTAAGAATATCCATATTATAAAATCACTGTCAATGGATTGTGAATGGAAGTGATATATGTAACTCCCTTTTTTTTTTTTTTCATTTTTATTGGAGTATAGCCAATTTACAATGTGTGAGTTTCAGGGGTACTACAAAGTGACTCAGTTATACATATATATATACATCTACTTTTTTAAATACTCTTTTCCTTTATAGGTCATTAGTGTACTGAGTAGAGTTCCTTGTGCTATAATGGGCTCAACGTCTTTGTCACTTTCTTAAAAGGAAGTTGTTTACCTTCCACTTTCTCTTGCCCCTTCCCATGTGCTAGTGTGCAAACCTGGCGACAATAAGCCGCACTTGACAACGTGTAAGAGGACAACACCCTGAGGAATGATGAAACAACCATATGCAAGGAATCTGAATCTCCAAATAACCTTATGGATCAGAGCTACCTAACTACCCTGGCTCTCACTACTTACATCTGGACTGTTATACGGAGAAAAATAAACTTCTGTTTTATCTGAGTCACTTTCTGGGTTGTCTGACTTATTGAAACTATTCTGAGCTTCAATAACTCAGGCTTTACCGTACACAAGGACAGTCCCCTACCTTAAGGTGGGATTAGAAAAGAAACAGATTAGTTCTTGAACAGGTTGCTCTATCCACAGCCACCAAAGGCGCCTGGAGATTTCCCTGACCACCTGGAACCTCATATGGAAATTTTAAAACATGGCTGCAAATTATGACATTCCTCCTGTCAGGAGCTTGGATGTGTGTCTGGAAGGCATGTGTCTGCTTTGATTTATAAAGAATCCCAGAAATGTTGCTAGTGATCTCAGAGGCTAGGTCATAAAAGACGATGCAGCTTCCATATTGTTTGCTAGATGATTTATCATGGAGCCCAAGCCTCCCCGTTAGAAATCCAATTACCCTCAGACAGCCGTACTGGAGAGGCCACTAATAGATATTCAAGTCAACAGTCCAAGCTGATGATGGATCCTTCAACCCATCCCAACCAGGTGTCAAGACATGTGAGTGAAGAAGCCACCTTGGAAGTAGATCCCCAACCCCAGCTAATCCAGCCTCAGCCACTTAAGACACCTCTAGATGATTGAGACATTTCAAAAACGGTGAAACAAAGAAGAGCCCTTTGCCCTTTCTGAATTTCCAACCCACAGAATCCATGAGCATAATAAAACTGCAGCTGTATTAGGATACTAAGCTTTGAGGAGGCTGATTAGACCTCTTAAGAATGAAAGAAGGAGTTGGATAACAAGACATATCACTGAACTCCCAGCCATCCAGAATCTATTAACTGGGATTCATCCTGAAAAGGCAACTGAGATATCTCCAACATGACCTTCTTCTTAGGGTACTAAAACCTCAAATTCTTTCCTGATTCACGCCCATATATCTGGGTCCTCTGAGCTACTGCTGGGCTTGGAGAACCATGACGTAACCCTGAGAGTCAGTAGTCCTCAGCTGTAATGACACTATAATAACACCATTATGCTGATTTCACTCTTAAGGAAAAAAAAGCAAGTGTTTAGAAGGTCCAAAATGACATTTCAGCCTTGGTCCTTTCTGCCAGATCTCTATATCTCACAGAGAGCCTAAGATAAACCTTTGTGAAGAAGGATGTCCTACAGAATAAAATAATACAGGAAATGTCACTACAGTGCCAAGAGTCTTGATAGGATCAATCTAATTACTATGGGATAGTACCGCTGTAACAAGATTTGATTAGTCCTGGTGTCCTGTTATGTAACATGGATTTCTGTGACATCTCTTTTCTTGGAAGTGTGCTGGTGTGCAATAACTTGGGGCTTACAATGAATTAAAGCCTGTGAACTTGCTGACATACACTGGCAGCCAGGACGGGATCAGTCCACAGGAAAAGAAAGAAAAGCAAATCTCCCTCTCTGCTGTAAGCGATCTCTCTGCCACTGGGAGCTCCTGAGTCTTTGTTAACCCGTGTTTGCTAGGACGTCTGGCCCATCGTAGGGATAAGCCAGCTAGTGAAAATCAAAACCTGTACCCTGTTTAACCTATTACCTAGTTTAGTCACTGAAATATACTATACAACCATATTTTTTTAATTGTAAATTAATTTATTCTGAAGATCATACTGAACCTCAGTGCTTAGTAAGTCTTGTAATGGCCTTTGGCCAAAAGCAATAAAAACTAGACCAAAGTTTACTGATGGAATGAGAAAGAAAATTAGAAAACACTTTACCATTTACATAATTAGATTTCATTTAGACATGCTTATATCTGTAAAAACCATTGTCAAAGCATACTTAATTTTCTTGAAACTTTGACTGACAGAATACACTTTTCCTTACCAAGTGGATGAAGCTTAAGGTTTTGTGTACCCACTGATTATCTCTCCTTAGCACTACCCCTCTATCCCTACCCCATCTACTCATTTTCCAGGAGGCATCCATGTTTAATTTTTTAAAACTGCAAACCACATGCTTCACTATCAAGCTTTGGGATCCATATAAGTATTGATATGAGCTAAGTTAGTCTCTGAGAAATAAAGGCCTAGTGGGGATTTTTGAAGAGACTTTCAGAGGTAATTCATCCAAGTAACAGTTCATTGTTTCCTTAATGCACTGTGATACTTTCCAGAACACAAAGCCCACTAAAGAGATAGCAGGGTGCATTGTGAAATACTGAGTTCTAAATTATGAGCTTTACATTATGTGGGAGCCTTTCATTATGGTTGCACATGATATCATCTAGAACTCCCAGGAGTTTGAAGTGATACTATCTGGACCTCTATCACTAGTCTATTACTGAACTCTATCTTGAATATTTTTATTATGGGTTCATCTGACACTCCCTCCCAAAAGTTCCCAAATCCTTTACATCCTCTAACCCAGGCATCCTGGTCACTTTGCTGACAAAGGTCTATATAATCAAAGCTATGGTTTTTCCAGCAGTCAGGTATAGATGTGAGAGTTAGACCATAAAGGAAGCTGAACACTGAATAACTGATGGTTTCAAATAGTGGTGCCGGAGAAGACTCTTGCAAGTCCTATGAGCTGCAGGAAGATCAAACCAGTTAATCCTAAAGAAAATCAACCCTGAATATTCATTGGAAGGACTGTTGCTGAAGCTAAAACTACAATGCTTTGGTCACGTGAGGCAAAGCATCGACTCATTGGAAAAGACCCTAATGCTGGGAAAGACTGAAGGCAAAAGAAGGGGGAAGCAGAGGATGAGATAGTTAGAGGGCATCACCAACTCAATGGACACGAATCTGAGTAAACTTCAGGAGATAGTGGAGGACAGAGGAGCCTGGCATGCTGCAGTCTATGAGAACCCAGAGGCGGACACAACTGAATAACAACTGCAGTATAAGAGTTACAGGAGTCCCTTTTGCTTTAAGGATACTTCTTACAGTCCTAGATTTTCTTCCAAAGCATCCAGTTAAGTAAAAACAAGTAAAAACCCATTAACAAGTACCTTTTCCAGAGGAATAAAAATGTATCTTCCCCAAAAATCCTGTAGTCAAATTACAACTACTCTGAAAAAGTCACTTTCTCCTCCTTAAAAATTAAAAAGAATTTCCCTTTAAATATATTTTATTATAAATATGACCATTTAAAAGTGAAGGACAGAAGAGGCTAGTCTCATCTGCTAGCTAATCTCGTGAACAGCTTCTGATTGGAGCCACAGCTCGAGTAAACTTGATTCTTAAAAGACAGAGGGTTTGGGTTAGGTTAACAAACCCCAACTAGGTTTGTTGCTAACTACCTGACCTTAGGTGAGTCACTTCACCTCCGTAGATTTCAGTTTCCTTGCCTATAAAATTGGGCTTCCTTCATAGCTCAGTTGGTAAAGAATCTACCTGCAATGCAGGAGAACCCGGTTCGATTCCTAGGCTGGGAAAATCCCCTAGAGAAGGATAGGCTGCCCACTCCAGTATTCTTGGGCTTCCCTTGTAGCTCAGCTGGTAAAGACTTCATCTGCAATGCAGGAGACCTGGGTTCAATCCCTGAGTTGGGAAGATCCCCTGGAGAAGGGAAAGGCTACCCACTCTAGTATTCTGGCCTGGAGAATTCCATGGACTATATAATCCACGGGGTCGCAAAGAGTCAGACACAACTGAATGACTTTCACTTCACCTATAAAATTAAGGCTGAAGCGGAGGATTTTGCAAGTTGTTTCTTTTCAGTTCTACAGGTGAGAAACACATTCATTATGCTTGGCTATTTATAATTCTTTAATTCTTGCTCTAATGTGCGTATCATCCACTTAAGTGAATCAAGAAACCATTACTTACTGAGCTCCTACTAAAAGGGAAATACAAGCTTGGCACTGTTAGTGATATCAAAGTTGCACACACACAACCTGCCCTCAGAGGATCAACAATCTAGTTGAGAAGACGGGACCAACACATGAAGTGTCACATAACAATGTACAACCTGCCATCAACGACAGGTTTGGAAGAGCCAACTCCCAACAGCCCAATTTCCAAACCCAAAGTCAGTGAAAACCAAGCTTCTCAATTTATAAGACCACACACCCTTAGTGATTTGGTCTGCGGTCCTGGTCCCCCGCCCCAGCTCCAGGGCCTTGTAGGCATACCCCTCCTGCCTTCATTCAAACACTAGGCACAATCCATAGGGTGATTTTTCTCTACTCAGTTTTCTTATGAATTGCATTAGTTATTGTGCTATTATGAGAATCCCCCAAGTTGGAATCACTTAAACTAGAAGTTTATTTATTCTGATGTAATAACAGTCCAGAGGCTGGTAGGATAGTTTCATTGTTCTCTGGTTTCCATTTCTGGATCCAAGGGAGCCCAGGTAGTTCCATGTGCTGCCACAGTCAGCAGTGGTTATGGTTAGAATCATTGGAGACTACAGTCATGAAGTGTCCAGTATTTAGGTGAAGAAATCACAAGGCGTTTGAATTCACTTTAATATCTAAAATCAAGCCCGCTTCCACACTTCCCAAATGAATTCTGTAATTCTGTAAATCCAGAGTGTTTTCATAGGGTATGTCCCCAAGTTTCTCTGAGAATTTTTTATGCTGCTGCTGAAGAATATTTGGGGTAGAAAACCATCAAACTTTAAGATAATAAAATAGAAAAAAAAAAAAAAATCAAAGGTTGTGTAAATGATACGACTGTACTGAAATACAGCCAGGAAGTTTGAGATGTTTGCTACTGTTTGGGCAGAAAGAAGGCTGATGTTCACATTCAGCCCCTCCTGATGTGTTGTGCAGTGGGACTGTTGTTCCAAGCTTGAAAAGACTTTAACAGGCTGTTTCCAATGTGCAAACTTAAAATCCCAACCTTTGCTGGATGGTGGGGGGGGAGGGTGACAGTCTGTAGAGAGACATAAATAGACACTTCAAAGTTAATAACATTTACAGTCTCTAGTCAGTCAGGAAGGGAAATGTGGAGAGAACAGAGGTAGTCATCTGCAACACTCCACAATCTGGGGAAATTGGGTCTAAATGAAATCATCCTGACAGTGGAGCGTATCTTTGGGGGCCACCTCAGAGAAAAGGACATTACATCTCACATCGCCAGCCTGAATATGTGTGATAATGAATTCATGAGCTTAAGAATGTGCCTATGACATTTCTTCTACTATGAGTTTAATACTTATATAAATGGGATTTTTTTTTCAGTGTCACAGGAGGGGAAGTAAGACAGAGAAACAGGAACAAATAGAAAACCTCTGCTTATCTTGCATATTTATATTTTTCTTTGTGAAACAGCAGAAAGTGTCTTCTCCTATAACTGCTGAATTTCTTCAGTCTTTCTAAAGCAAAGAATTCCCCAAATATTTATATGGAAAAAAAAGCACAGTTATAACCAGAAGAATGGAAGAATGTTATTCCAATCAGAGTTTCCTCCAAATATTAAGTGAGTCTTTCCAACACTAAGTTTCTTATTCCAGTCATTATAGTCAAGTACAATGAATACTGTTTTTTGTTAACCTCCCAATATCTTAAAAAAAAAAAAATCTTAAACCAAAGAGGAAAAACACACGCCTACTTCTGTATAATAGTTATCCTAGTCCAGTCTACTTGTTTAGAGGTAAAAACAGACTGATCCACTAATTGTTAACACAAAATCTATGATCATTTGGGCGCAGGCTTATGAAATCCAAACTAGATGATGAATATAAATTATCTCACTTTGTGACATATTTATTTTTAAAAGTCCGGTGTTGAACATATTCTATTTTAAATGTTCTACCCGTGGTATATTATCTAGGGTAAACAGTCACCCCAAAAAACTTTATTCCACAAATAGGTTTTGTTTTCTTTCATTAATTGTGTTTTTATTTATTTTTTCAGATCTCTATTATTGCAACCACTAAAAAATAATTAAATCATATAATAGAGGTGCTAATTATTGCTATAATGGCAATCATAATGTAAAAATGTTTCAAATCAGCATGTTGTATCTTAGTATGATACAATGTCATATATCAAATATATTTCAATCTTTAAAATTTTTAAAAATATACAGGTTTTTTAAAAGTAAGTTAGAGCACGCCCATAGAAGGCAAACATTGGCCTTCCAGCCTCCTCGCTCTGAAGCTTATATTGGAGATGCCATCCCAATGATAGATGTGGAATGGCCAACGTGCCAAAGCGCCTGCCCCTTTCTGCTACCAGGCCTCCATCCATGTCTATCCTTTTGGCCTAAGATCCACTTTCCAAGAATTGCTTTGTCGCCCACGCTCTAGCACTACACCACCACAGGGCCTTCTGACTGAGGAAGCCCCACTGGACTTTTCCCTTTTATGTTTAAGCTTGTGATCAAATAAAGGTGGACCCTACTCCATCAGACCTTCACTTCCAGGGTATCTTGAGAGTTAACGGAGCTTCCCTTTCAAAGACAGTCATTGTAATAACCCCACTATGAGATTTACTTGGCACTCAGACTCTCAGAAATTTAATAAATACTGCTTTCGTTCTGTGATTTTATTTCAACAAAGCTCCCCAAAGCAAGGCTTGTTCTCTCATTCTCAGTTGACGAAAGCCTTATGTCTCCACCATTTACAAAGCTCAGATTTGAAGATTCCATATGAGTAACTCAGGCTGTGATCTCTACTCTCATCTCCGAGAACACTTGCTGTTTACAGAGGGCAAACTGCTTTTGTGTGATTCAAAGCATTACTAATTAAAACCTGTTACCTTCCTAAGGGCAGATATATTCTCCTCCAGAGCAGCATTTGTCTGTCCCATTAGCATTAATGGGAGTAACACAAGTGCATCAAGAGGAGAATGGTCCCCTTGGGTCTTTGAACTTAAGTCTACTTCAAAACTGAAACCGATATATACAATGGTATCATTGATGCTATTAAAAATCATTATACTTTACAGCAACTTTTATAAAAGTAATTGTAAGCTTCATGAAATATACTTGGCTCCTGGGAGTTGTGCATTATTAGGCTGAGACTGGACATGATAAAGTGAATTACATTGTAATACTTGAAAAATATTTTGGCCAGGGGAATTTATGAGATCCAGTCAAGCTTGTGCAGAGCTCTGTGTTCATAAGGACAATTAGCTGGGGTAGATTTTTAAAGCATATGCAATTCCATGCTAAAATTCAGGAAAGGACCTAGCAAAAAGATGCAACTTAATGTAACCCGCTATCTTTACAATGATACGTCTTAATGGGCTGCTATAAAATACCATCACCTTGTGTCTCTGTAATATCCTCCATTTGCATAATCTTAAGTGCTTTACAGGTATTATATAGCTGATGTTCCAAATATTTTAGAGGGAGAAGGAGGAGGGCAATGTTATCTAAATTGTGAAACTGAGGCCTGGAGAAGCAACAAGATGATCAAGGTGAGGGATGGCTAAAAAGAAAAGATTTCTGGGTGCTGACTTGAAACACCAATCTAAAGAATTCAACTGGTGGGAAGTCAGGGCGGTGGTGCCCTGAATTTCCCACCTAGAGGTCCTTCTCTGCAAAATGAGCTGTCTTAGGTGGCATCTGAGTATGACCTCATCAGCCATATGACCATGAGCAAGCTTTAAAGTTTCTTCATATGTAAAATACAGATTACAAAGTACCTACCTCATGAGAGTTGTTGTGAAGACACGTGTGTGTGTGTGTGTGTGTGTGTGTGTGTGTGTGTGTGTGTATCTCACTTTGAATAGTGCCTGGCACATAGCAAGCACTCAATAAAAGTTATTACTACTAACCTTGAAGCCCAACCAGGACTGTGTCATCTATAAGGAAATAGTGCATGGTGAAAGTTGATTGGCAAAAAGAGAGAACTACTTCCCTTATTTCTAATCTCCACAAAAGACAGTTCCATGTACTCTCCTGCATCATCAAAGGCCTGTGGGAAGGAAATATACCATTCTGAGCATCTAGCATACACGCCGCAATCTGCATAACTTCATCAGGTCTTTTCCTGAGACAGGAGGGAGGGTCTGTTCCCTGCATCATCAGAAGATAGGGTGGGTCAAAAAGCCAAGGTTGGTGCTGACATCCTAGCCTAGAGCCAGCCCTGACCTTGGGTCTGTACCCACTGCCTTACGTCTAATTAGCCACTGATTTCTTTACTAGTAAGCTGTGTCTGCAGTTTCTGAATCTGCCTTCTGTTGCCTGAACCAAAACCCCAGGAGGATGAAGTTTTCTCAGTAAAGGAACACGGCTCTGAATATGCCACAGGTGAGAATACCAGTGGTGCTGGAAACATCACCTTCCATCTACTCTCTCTGTGTGCTTGGCTACCTGGCCAGTTATGGACAGAAAAGAGGGTACTGGGGAGGCTGCTCCCATTCTGTTAAATTCCCTTTAGTTCCAACAGGTTGGTTCCTTTCTTCCATTTTCCCTCAGCATCCTACAGCACTCCCTCTAAACACTCCTTTCATTTTACTGAAATTATCTTTGGTTTTCTCTACTGGACCATCAGATCTCCTTGGACTACAAGGAGATCCAAGCAGTCAATCCTAAAGGAAATCAGTCCTGAATATTCATTGGAAGGACTAATGCTGAAGCTGAAACTCCAATACTTTGGCCACCTGATGCAAAGAACTGACTCACTGGAAAAGACCCTGATGCTGGGAAAGATTGAAAGTGGGAGGAGAAGGGGATGTCAGAGGATGAGATGGTTGGATGGCATCACCGACTCAGTGTACATGAGTTTGAGTAAACTCCAAGAGTTGATGATGGGCAGGGAGGCCTGGCGTGCTACAGTCCATGGGGTCGCTAAGAGACGGTTATGACTGAGCAACTTAACTGAACTGAACTGAACCGGACCATAAACTTCTAAAGCACAGAATCCATATTTTACTTATCTTTGTACTAGTATAGCATCAATATTAGCAGACACTCACTATTTAGTAAATACAAAACCTCTGGGCAAAGGTGTTTGCCAAATCATTTCTTGGAACCAGGAACATTAAAAGCATTCTCAAGGTTGAGGACTCTAAATCTGTTCTTCAGTGTTCTCTGAGGTGATGTGATTTGTTTCAAAGTTGCCTTTAAATTTCTTAGTTTTCAAGCAATTACATAAATGCTCAATTGGACATTTTTTCTTATTTTTAAATGTCATCAATAAGTAAAACCTATATTTGCTTTTAAAATGCAATGAAAGTAAAATCAGTCCAGATAAACTCTTCAGATTATTTTCATATCTTTGGGACTTAAGCAAACTAACAAAAGTTGTGGTCCCTAGAAAGCTTAAGAAGTGTTCAAAACCACTGGCTTAATAAGTTTTTCCTTTGATATCTATTTAGCATCTCAGTAAACCTTATCAACCCTCTTTCATTCCACTGGCAATTTTCTGACCTCCAAGTTGAAGACTTGAGCCCTGAATTCTGCTCATGGGTGAGTAATCACAGCAAGCCCCTAGCAGAACCTATCCCTGAACTACAAATATATCATCTCCAGCATTGTAAATCAAAGCCTCAAAGAGCATCATTTAGCCTGCAGCCAAAATTGCTTGTTTATCAGATGGTGCCTGGTTTAGCGTGGAGCAGTCCTTGTAAATCTCTGGGACCTTTTACAGCATATACTTAAGCAAGCACATCGGCTCCTGGGAGGCTTTCTGAGAGCTTTAATGACTGTGGGCTGCTAAAAGATCCAGGCCTTGGTTTAGTTAAAGTGACTACGGGTACAGTTTGGCTCCATTTTGTAAACTCACAAAGATAAGGCGTCTGCTTTCTCCAAAGTGAGGGCAAGCATTTGTTTCTTAAAAGGAATCTTTATATTCAAAGTGTTAATGTTCTTGTGGCTTTGGGTATTTTGACCTTTTCTCTGCTAACTTTTGATTTACTGAAGGAGAGACTTCTTTCTGTAGGCTTTATTGCCATTCTGGAAAGACAATGAAATGTATGTGACTTCAAAATTACACCAGGGGAAAAATAAAGGACTTTGTATTAACACTGTACACATCACACGTGATGCTATTTTGCTCTTCCCCTCACCCTCGCCAAATCCAACACTACAACCTCTCTTTAGTTACAAGTAAGAGTAAATTTGTGCCCACACTTCAACAGGGCAATTAGTGTGTCTGCTGCAGACCCTGCTGGCTGCTCGCTCAACTCAGCACTTTGTTTCTCCAAAAGAGAACCGTTTATAGATTCTAGCCATGCAGCTAAAGGCAGCAAAGGGAAATTGTCCACCAAATTCCCACTGGTTTAAAAACCTAGCTACTTGCTGGAGTCATGAATAGCTTATTGACTGAATATACCACCAAGGACCCAGGCAGCCCACCAACTACTTTCCTGATGGACACTGGGAAAGACCTGATAAAATTCACTAATTAAAGAAATCTTTACCACAGTTCTTTATTATATTCGGTCTCTTTGATACAAGTTAATTAAAGTACTCTTCAGAACCTTCCCCCAACATGGGGAAATGTCCCTAGAGAATTAGAAGAGAAGCAAAGCACATTTAAGGGGTTTGTGTCTTGTTTTCAGACAACGATCAATTTTTTCCATGCTAATTTCACAGCTACCGTGGATTGAGTTTTGAAAATCAGTCTCTTTCTCCTAAAAAAAAAAAAAAAAAAGCCCTCTCTTCATAAGCCAAAGTGTAATGTTTTTGTCTTTGCTTCCATTAATATGAAAAGTAGAGTTTTTTTGTTCTTTGTTTCTGAGATTTTGGATTTGGGGTGGTGGGGTGGGGGGTGTGTAGGACTGCTGATAGTTTTACTGTTCTCCACACAAGCAGACTGCTGTGGATAAGCTCTTCCCTGCCTGGCATCATTTCAACGAAGGGCATTCAGGCTGGGGACTCCTGAGGATAGGGATACAATATTGTCATAAAAGCAAAAAATATGGGCACCTGTTGCATCTACTGAAATCACAACAAGTTGGTACAGCACTTGGGAAATAAAAGCTTAACTGACTCATATGCTTCCTGAAAATAGACTTCACACACTTATTCCTCCAAAACCAGGTCTAAGAGACAGTTTGCAATATTTAAGGAAGTTAGGAGACAAATGATGCTGGTGAGTACCTGAATGGTTTTTTTAAAAAGGTGGGGAGGAGGGGTAGCTTTTCTCTTCCCATGTGTGCCTGATGACCACATTTTTAGCTGCCTTCACTATGATGCTCAAATGGCGATGCATATGACAGAAGAGCTTTCTTGAAATAATGGTAAGATTATGCAATACTTATTTTATTTCTTAACTCACACTAAAATATTTATTGAGCACCTATTATGTATGGTGTAGGCTTTGGGACATGATTCTCCTGTTCTCAGTGGAGCATATAGTCTAGTAAGGGAGGACATCCATTAATAAAATAATAACAAAACTGTAAAATTGCAACATGGATAAGAGCTACGAGGAGAGATACAGAACGCTATGAAAGTCTGAAAGTTAAAGGACTTCTTCCTGGTTTGGAATACCAAGGATAACTCCCCTGAGGAAAAACCACTGGAATCAGAAGCATATGTCAGAGTAATCTAGACAAGGAAGGAAAGAACATTCTTATCAAGGAGATCAGCAAGTGCAAGGGTTCTGGGGCAGGAGCAAACATAGAACAGGCCAGGCTGACTGAAGAGGAGCCCTCAAAGACAAGTCTGGTGCAGGCTGAGGCTCAACCTTGCCCCGCTTCTTCCATGCTCATTTTGTATTTATCATAAGCACAGTGGGAATCCCTGGAGGATTCTAAGTAGGGGCTAACATAATCAAAGCTGCATTTTGAAAATAGTACAATGGCTTCAGGGTAGAAGAGAGACTGGGGACAGCCAGGACCCATCCTTATGGGGTGGGGGGGATGACCTAAGAGAGAGTTGCAATAGTTCAGATGAGAGATGATCAGAGCAGGGACAAAGGTGATGATGGTGGAAATGATGGGGAAGTAAATATTTGAGAAATATTTTAACAGTGAAACCAATAGGACTTGCTCATTGGACATTCAAGATGTAGCACAGAGATCTGTCAAGACTGACTCCTAAGCTTCTGATGTATTCAACTGAATGGATGATGGTGTCATTTAGTGTCCTAGGGGAAACTGGAATAGGAGCAAACTTGGGGACAGGGAGGAGTTTTGGACATTATAGGTTTCAAGTGACTTTAAAACATCCAGAAATGTCAGGTAGGCACTCGGGTAAACAGGTCTGGGGCTCTCAGGGCCAGAGAGACTCTATATCAATATGGGGTTGGCCACTAAGCCACATGTACTAGTTTCCTGGGGCTGCCACAACAAATTACCACAAACTTGGTGCTTAAAAACAACAGAAGTTTGTTTTCTACAGTTTTTGAGGCTAGAAGTCCAACGTCAAGGTGTCCTCAGGGCCATGTTCCCTTTGAAGGCTCTTGGAAGAATCCTTCCTTGCCTCTTGCCGCCTCTGACAGCTACCAGCAATCCTTGGCATTCCTTGGCTTGTGGCCGCAGAGCTCCAGTCTGTGCTCTGTCTTCATATTGCCTTTTCCTCTTCTGTGTGTCTTCTCACCTGTATGAGTGTATCTCTTTGTCTTTTATAGAACACTTGTCACCTTATTTAGGGACCATCTATAGAATCCAGGATGGTCTCATCTCAAGGTCCATAATGTAATTACATCCATGAAGGCCCTTTTCCAAATAAGGCCATATCCATAAGTTCCAGGGGACAAAGATGTGAACATATCCTCACATGTTTGGGAGTCACCATTCACCTACTCTTTACCATCTGACCCACCACGGGAGCCCTAGACATTCACCCACTCTGGCATGCATATGTTATACAGATAAGAACATCTGAGCAGACAATGGAGAGCAGAAAGAGAAAAGGGCCCAAGACCATGCCTAGAGGAAATGCAGTGTTTATTCAGTGGGCCATGTAGACTCTCATTACGCAGCAACCAAAATCCACTGATTAAACAGTTCCTTAGGAATCTGAGATTATTATCAGATAGAAACCCCAAGAGTTTCCCATTTATTCATCATTCTTATGTATTACCCACCTTGCTCATATACCCTGTCCTGCAATCTCTTTTTTCAAATTCTTTTTCCCAGTACATTTAGCATTTAATTAGCACTCTCATTAATTATTCTCTAAATGTTCTTTATGTACTAGTGTTAGTATGACCCTTGAGGGCAAGCCTGTGTATTCTATTTCCTCACAGCATTAATATAGTACTGGACACACGACAAGTAATCCAACAGATAACTGTTGACTGATGAGCACTCTTTCAGTTTTCTATTATTTTTCCCCATTATTACTAGCTTTCTCTTAGGAATTTTCAGTATTTTTATTAAACTGCATACTTAGTGGCTCAAAACACCACAAATGTATTATCTTACAGTTAACAGAAGTCCAACATGAGTTTCACTAGGCTGAAGGCCCTTCCATCCCCTGCTGGAGGCCTCAGGGGATGATCCCTTTCCTTACCTTTTCTAGCTTCTAAAGACCTCCTGCATTCCTTGGCACATGGCCCCCTTCCTCTATCTTCCAAGCTAGTCATGGCAAGACAAGTCCTCAAACCATATCACTCTGATCTCTTCTGCATTCCACTTCCATTTTTTTGTTATCTTGCCATTACATTTAGATCTACCCAGATAATCCAAGATAAAGTCTCTATTTTAAGGCCAGCCAATTAGCAATCTTAATTCCACCTGCAACCTAAATTCCTTTTGCCATGTAAGTAACCTAGTCACAGGTTCTAGGGATTAGGATGTGGACATATTGGTGGGACTGTGGGGGTGTCATTATTTTGCCTGCCTTAAATTCATTCGCACTTATTCATTAAATTACATGGCTGAGATATCTGTTCTCTGAGCAGAGCCTCTCAGAAAACAAACTCTCCTTCTCCATTTTCATGAGCAAGAAGACTTCTAAACAAAAGAATGAACCATTGATTGGTAATAACTAGTTACCAACCAGCAGAGGAAAGATGAGTGCAAAAAGTTGGCTCCTGGCCCCGGACAAAGGTGTCTACTGGGCTTTAGAGTCTTGTAAATCCTATGACATGCAAGCTTCCAAATTTATTCTATAAGTACCTGGTCAAATACCTAGTAAAAAGGGGATTATATAATTTATCATTTGAATTTGGACACTATTAAGAGTAGAAGGGATATGGTAGGTGTAAACTGGGTCTGTGGTTGCCCTGAAAGAGGTAAAGAGTGCAGCCAGATGAAGGAAGTCCTTTTCACTTGGTGATTTTGGACCAGAAAGGGTAAAGGTGATCCCACTGCCACATGAAACACTTACTCTTTCCCTGTGGTCACTAGTTTGGGACCAACTCAAATCCCAGGTGGCTCAGTGGTAAAGACTCCACCCACCTGCCAATGCAGGAGACACGGGAGATGTGGGTTTGATCCCTGGACTGGGAAGATCCCCTGGAGGAGGAAATGGCAACCCACTCCAGTATTCTTGCCTGTAAAATCTCATGGACATAGGAGCCTGGCAGGCTGCAGTCCATAGGGTTGCCAAGGGTCAGACATAACTTAGCATGCACTAAATACCTATGGTGTGCCAGAGTCTCAGACAGCTCTGTTCTGAGAATTATCACCTTTGTTCTCCTTGCCTTGCCCACCAAAAACTTCAATGCATTCCAAAATGCTGCTTTGCCATTCATTTACACAGTGCATTTTCTTATCAGAGCACTTCCACACATTCCTTTGGGTCTTCACAATAGCTCTGTGAGACAGGTGAGGAAGATGCAGCCTTGATTTGTTCCTTTTGCCATAGAGGAGGAGAAGGCCATGGCACCCCACTCCAGTACTCTTGCCTGGAAAATCCCATGGACCGAGGAGCCTGGTAGGCTACAGTCCATGGGGTCGCACAGAGTCGGACACGACTGAGCGACTTCACTTTCACTTTTCACTTTCATGCATTGGAGAAGGAAATGGCAACCCGCTCCAGTGTTCTTGCCTGGAGAATCCCAGGGATGGGGGAGCCTGGTGGGCTGCCATCTATGGGGTCCCACAGAGTCGGACACGACTAAAGCGACTTAGCAGCAGCAGCCATAGAGGAAGCTAGATGCTAAAGTGTTGAACAGCTATTCCAAGGTCATGGAATTGCTTAAACCAGGAACACAAACTACCCCAGACCTGGGCCCATTCCAGGGCTTTTTTCCATCACCTCCAGACTCTGGGGGGTTGTCACTAACCCATATTTGTAACAGTATTAGACAGAAGCCTGGGATAATCAGAAGCTTGCTACTGACTTCTCAAGGGCCAACTGGAGAGTTTCACTTAAGGTTTAAAGGAAAATAGTACAAACACTGCAATTAAAATTTAACTTCAATTTAACTTCCAAATGAGCTAAAGAATATTCAAATCATGTGTTACGTGCCATCCAGCCATTCTGAAAACAGAGCTGTTTTGAACTTGACTCTCTAGCAGGTGGCTATAGCAGTAGCTTTTAAAAAGCACAATGACATTTTTGATATGTAAAATGTAATTTGCCTTCCTTTCATTAACAAACACCTTTCCAGAGAGCAAAGCTCATAGTTCAGGCAAATGTGAAAGGATTGCCTACCTGCTAGTGGATTATATAAATCTACACTGTCTCCTCCACCAGGAGGTGATAAGAATTAATGGTTGTAAAGTAATCATGAACTTTTTACTGCAAAATTCAGACTTAAATTGAAGAAAGTAGGGAAAACCACTAGGCCATTAAGGTATGGCCTACATCAAATCCCTTACAATTATATAGTGGAAGTGACAAATAGATTCAAGGGATTATATCTGATAGGCAAAGTGCCTGAAGAACTATGGATGGAGGTTTGGAACACTGTATAGGAGGCAGTGATCAAAATCATCCCCAAGAAAAAGAAATGCAAAAAGGCAAAATGGTTGTCAGAGGAGGCCTCACAAATAACTGCAAAAAGAAGAGAAGCGAAAGGCAAAAGAAAACAGGAAAGATATACCCATCTGAATGCAGAGTCCCAAAGAAGAGCGAGGATTAAAAAAAGACTTCCTAAGCGAACAATGCAAAGAAATAGAGGAAAACAATAGAATGGGAAAGACTAGAGATCTCTTCAGGAAAATTAGAGATACTAAGGGAATGTTTCAAGTAAAGATGGGCACAATAAAGGACAGAAACAGTATGGACCTAACAGAAGCAGAAGTTATTAAGAAGAGGTGGCAAGAACACACAGAAGAACTATACAAAAAGATCGTCATGACCCAGATAACCATGATGGTGTGATCACTCACGTAGAGTCAGACATCTTGGAGTGCAAAGTCAAGTGGGCCTTAGGAAGCATCACTACGAACAAGGCTAGTGGAGGTGATGGAATTCCAGCTGAGCTATCTCAAATCCTCAAAGATGATGCTGTTAAAGTGCTGCACTCAATATGCCAGCAAATTTGGAAAACTCAGCAGTGGTCACAAGACTGGAAAAGGTCAGTTTTCATTCCAGTTTCAAAGAAAGGCAATGTCAGTGTTCAAACTACGGCACAATTGCACTCATCTCACATGCTAGCAAAGTAATACTCAAAATTCTCCAGGCTAGGCTTCAACAGTATGTGAACTGAGAACTTCAAGAGGTACAAGCTGGATTTAGGATAGGCAGAGGAACCAGAAATCAACATCCACTGGATCACAGAAAAAGCAAGAGAATTTCAGAAAAACATCTACTTCTGTTTCATTGACTATGCTAAAGCCTTTGACTATGTGGATCACAACAAACTGTGGAAAATTCTTAAAGAGATGGGAATACCAGACCACCTGACCTGTCTCCTGAGCAACCTGTATGCAGGTCAAGAAGCAACAGTTAGAACCGGACATGGAACAACAGACTGAACTGTTGGGAAAGGAATAAGTCAAGGCTGCATATTGTCATCCTGCTTATTTAACTTATATGCAGAGTACATCATGTGAAATGCTGGGCTGGATAAAGCTCAAACTGGAATCAAGATTGCCAGGAGAAATATCAATAACCTCAGATATGAAGATGACACCACCCTTATGGCAGAAAGTGAAGAGGAACTAAAGAGCCTCTTGAAAGTGAAAGAGGAGCATGAAGGGCTTAAAAGTCAACATTCAAAAAAAGAAGATCATGGCATCCAGTCCCATTACTTCATGGCAAGTAGTTGGGGAAACAGTGGAAACAGTGAGAGACTTTATTTTCTTGGGCTCCAAAATCACTGCGTATCATGACTGCCAGCATGGAATTAAAAGATGCTTGCTCCCTGGAAGAAACGCTATGACAAACCTTGACAGTGTGTTAAAAAGCAGACACATTACTTTGCCGACAAAGGTCCATATAGTCGAAGCTATGGTTTTTCCAGTAGTCATGTATGGATGTGAGAGTTGGACCATAAGGAAGGCTGAGCACCAAAGAATTGATGCTTTTGAACTGTGGTGTTAGAAAACACTCTTGAGAGTCCCTTGGACTGCAAGGAGATCAAACCAGTCAATCCTTAAGGAAATCAACCCTGAATATTCATTGGAAGGACTGATGCTGAAGCTAAAGCTCCAATACTTTGGCTGTCTGATGCAAACAGCTGACTCATTGGGAAAAAACACCCTGATACTGGGAAAGACAGAATGCAGGAAGAGAAGGGGATGACAGAGGATGAGATGGTTGGATGGCATCACTGACTCAAAGAACATGAGTTTGAGCAAGCTCCAGGAGATGCTGAAGGACAGGGAAGCCTGGCGTGCTGCAGTCCATAGCGTCGCAAAGAGTCAGACACGACTGAGTGACTGAACAACAACAACAAAGTGATACAAGATTTGAAGCACATTGCAAATCATCTAGGTTAAAAAGCAGGAGAAAAGACACAGGAAGACTTTTCGTTCTGACCTTGGAGCAATCGAGCATACGTTTTATAAAGCAGGGAGCATTTCCCCCCAACAGTCAATTATTTCTAAAGAGCAAAAAGGAAGGGACTAACATATAGGTTTCAGAATCAATAACTGAATTTTCAAGGGTTGATTTACTTAAATTTAGAGTTCAAACTGAGAGGAATAGCTTATAGGAAAAAAGATAACGGTGTGTTAGTAAGAACACAAAATCAGACCAAATTTCTTAGCATCTGTTCACTGTTAATGTTTTCTTTCTTCCAGTCATTCTTTCATTCAAGATGTATTCACTGCATGGCTACTATGTTTCAGTCATTGCTCTACAACCTGAGCAAGAAAACAGATAACATAACTGGTGTGTTTGAAATGTGGGGAGTTTTGAAAATTTGCCCAGTTGTGAAAAACATGAAAACTTAATCCAGATTGAGAGAGTCAAATTCCAGATTCTGGGCAGTTCGATAAGATCTTTTATTGGAGAAGAATTATCAGAGCCCTGGGTTCAAGTCAGCTTTGTCACAGTTTCCTGTGGCTTTTTCTATTAAAGACTCACAAGTCTCCATGGCTAGTTCTGTTCATGGAAAATAGTATTAAGAGAAATGATCTTACATGATATGGGGGAAGGGAGGCTTTACTTAAAGATCCAAGTAAGTTTGCTGGCTAAAATGTGTAGGTATTAACACGTTTCAGTGTGGTATATTTAGGGCTACAGGATGCTGATAAAACTGTTATCTTAAGCTGGTTCATAGTCAGTTCCAGCCCTTCATTAAAAGCCGAGTTGACATCCTGTCCCATGACCTTTCATCCACACTCACCCTTTCTAGGTTGGCTCCTGCTCCTCCATGTCAGAGGACTGCTCATGTGCCATCTGACAGATACCTTGAGCTCTGGTCCTATGCATCTTCTTCCCTTTCCTGGCACACCATACGTTCCTGCTAAATTCTGGTACTTTCCATATGCTGTTTCACCTGGAACCCTCCTCCCCTCACCACCATTCTGTCAGACTCCTTCCCAGACTCCTGCCATGCTTCAAATCCTCCCTGTCCTTACAAACCAGGATGAATTCCTTTGCCATAGGATCCCTCCTTTCTCTGTGAGTGTCTCCACCTGCTTCACTTGCTTTACTAGGTTTCCATCCACCTTCCCGGAAGACTAGAAGGATTGTAAAGGTGGTGGCTCCAGTAAGCTCAGTGCCGGGTCCACGGAGATGCAAATATTTGTGGAATGGATTTGAGCCTGTGATAGGTGCTCCTTTGTTCTCTCAGGAAACCCTGCACTTTGCCCTATTGCAGCACACATGCACCCTTGATTATATCGTCAGCTTTTTTCTCTTCCCCTCCAGTGAGAGGAGGGGAGGGAAGAGTATATATCTCTCATATCTGTGTCTCTCCTGCCTGCCCCAGTGACAGACATGGAATATATTCTGAGAATCCAACACTAGTTCTTATAAAATAGAATTCATGCTATGCCTCTGTCAAGCAATATCAGTCAGTTTAACTACTGAATTTTCTGTCAGATGAAACAGGCCAAACATAAGGCACCTCTGAACTTCAGCCTTTTCAGTCCAAAAGTTGGCACGGTTTTCCTAAATGGCAAAGGACTCAAAAGACTGTGGTTAATAGTACCCTAATGATAAGGCAGCACAAGATTCATGTCATGTTTATTATGTTAACTGGGAGGCTTGCCACTGCTACTGCGCTTGATTCTTTACTCATCTGGGACTCTTATGAAAAGTGAATAAGAAACAAGAGGGACTTGTTGGACACCTACTCTGTACCCAGCATCATCTATAGCCAGAAGAATAAACAGATGGTCTCTCCCAGCTAAGTATTAAGTTTGGAGACAGGGCTAGCCCACAGTAATCTCTGAAGCATGTGAAACATCTGGACACCATATAAAGTCCTGGATATGAGGGAACAACCATCATTTAAGTCATTAGTGTGGTTCTGTAATGTCTCTAGGCAGACAAGAAATCACCTCCCCTCTCCCCCTCAAAGAGCTTCCTGATGGTGGTTTTAAGCCAAGAGACTCCAGTTAATGCTGCCAATAGCTCAGTTTCAGAGAAACAGATGCGAAACATTTTCCTCCCCCACTGACTGCCATAGAGTGAATCTGTTGACCTTTTCAATATGGACAGAACTTGGCTTTTAAAGTTAGCTTTCTCAAGAGGCTGTATTTTACTTGCTTTTAAGATTTTAAAACATGCATTTTTAAAAGACAGTGATTTTGACAATATTAAGTGTTGACAAGGATAAAGCACAACTGGAATTCACATACATTGCTGGTGAGACTATAAAAAGGTATAAGCAGTTTGGAAAACATACAAAGCTAAATGTAACATAAAGCTAAACTAAAACAACCCAGCAAGCCCAATTCTAAGCATTTAATGAAGAGAAAAGAAAATATAAAGACTTGGATATGAATGTTCATACTAGCTTTATTCCCAATAGCTAAGCTAGATATAATCCAAATGTTCATTGACAGACAAATGGATAAATTGTGGTATGTATATCCACACAATAGGATACTACTTACCAATAAAAAGAGACAAACGGCTGAAACAACAATGTGGGTGAATTTTGAAAACATTATGAAAGGTAAAAGAAGCCCAGCACAAATTAATACTGATTAATTGGTTTTATTTATATAAAATTTTGGAAAAGGTAAAGTTATAGTAGCAAAAGGCCAATCAGTGATTGCCTGGGGCTGGGTTCTGACTGGGAAGTAGATGATAGAAATGGTTATATCTTATAGTCATGGTTACATGACTGTATACATTTGTCAAAACTCATTTAACTGCACACTGAAGTTGGGTGCATTTTATTAGATGTAAATTATGTCTCAATAAAGTTGATTTAAAGAGTGATTTTTAGCCACATTTTTAAAAGGCCTTTTTTATTTACAATTGACCTTGAGATCAGAGAGAATTTTTAAACTGAATAATAAAGACTGAAAATTCCCATTTACTATGAAAAATTCGTCTTATGTTCTTAATGATTCATTTTACATTCATGAGCTTCAAAATAAAGCTTTCTTGGCAATATAATGTTGAATAATTATCATGAATATGACCCAAATGCTTCATAAATATGTCTCTAAAGGGTTGTTGTAATGGGTATTTCCATGTAGGAAAATGAGTGAAGTGGGGTAAAAGTGAAAGCAGTCTTACTGCATTTCTGCCTACCTGACAAGTGTATGCATCTCCACGAGTGATTCCATGCAGGAATCCTTTCTCCAGGAAATCTCCATGAAGACATCCGTAAGCTGCTTCACAGACATTCAGTCAGTGTGGACTTTGTACCTAGTTGGTCAAGTTTACTTTAGGGAAATTCTGTCTTCAGAATGATGGAGGAAATTCTGCCTATCATTTTTGTCAAGAAAGGCAGTATGCAGGAGACTGAAGAGCACAGGCTCTGAAACTCTAATTATCTATTCAATCCATCCCAGTCAAATCTGGGCTCTTCCTTTTGCTAATAATGTAACTATAGGCAACTAATTCAAGCTCTCCAAGTCTCAGTTTCCTTCTCTGTAAAATAGGCATATTAGTATATATCTACCTTAAAGGATCATCTAGGTGAACAGAAAGACACTAGATGGCAGCGCTTCGCACAATGATGGGCATAGGTTACATCCTCAGTAAGTATTAGCTGCAATTATCAAGGGGCTGAGGGTACTTCCTGACCCATTTAAGCTACAGCAAAGAATAGGTGACATCATGACTAATTGCAAAAGAAAATGGAGAGATAAACACACTACATGATTATGAGTCATATTTATCAATGAACTAGTTATGAAATCTCTGTACTTTTCCTTTAAAATTCTGTCAAATATTCAAATTCCTATTTTTAAAATCTCTTAGAAATAAATAATAAATTAGCTTCACGCTCACACACATAATTTAAATGAAAAAAAAAAAATCTGGGGTAATATCTAAACTTTAAACCATGAAATTAATCCCAGGAGTAAACTACTGCTTGACACCATGGTCTTCTCTCCTGAAACATTCCAACCTCTTCTCATTAAAAGAAATTTATTTAATGTATTAAAAGAAAATACATTAATTTTTGGTCAAGAGTGTTAAATCCACTTAGAAATGTGATTAACAATGACAAACCATCTGAAATATTAACAGGAGTTGTGTTTTGATCATTTAAATGTGATGGTTGACCAAGCTGACTTCCTACCCATTTTATTAAGAGCCAAGTGGTAGTGAAATTGCCTTCTGTGGTTCAGTTCATTTCAGTGCCTGACACCCACTGGGACTTCAGTCTTCAGAACCATGTTTAAGGTGACAGTAAGGAAAACCAAAACAATACTGTTTGGTTCAAGGATTTCCCTAGAGAAGATGTTTTGCCTGAGCATTTAAGAAAGAAAGCAAAATACCACTTTGCTACTTTTAAACAAATAATAAAAAAGCATGAAAATATCCTTTTCGGCTTCTTAGAATCTTTGCCTCTGGTTCTAGGAGCTTTTAGATGTAAAATGGGAATTAAATGGTTGTTAAAGGTTTAAAATTACATAATAACAACAGCAGAACTTCTTCCAGCTCTGATGCAAAGTTCACATTAGGGAAAATCCAACTGGTGGCAGAAAGTAAATAGATTGCTTTTCTGAAAACTAGTTTTAATATTAGTTATGAAATAGTCTGCTTTGATTAAGATATTTCCATTACTGTGGGAATTCAGTAAATTCTTTTACATGAAAGTATAAATTTTGGTTCACTTGAGGAAACTAAATTCTAGAAAAGGTTAAATATCAAATGACTATCTCTCTACCCTTTCTGTACTCTAGCTCTGGGGATGATGGCAACCTCTCAGGTGATCTCACAGCCACATTTTCACTCTGCTATTTCCTCTGCTTAGAACTTGCTTCTGCCTCTCTTCATCTGGCTAATTTATTTTCTTCCAGGAGGCCTTCCTAACCCACCTTGGCTCTTGCTTGTGAGAGACTGGCCCTCTTCCAGTGGTTCCCATAGCACCCTGTCTCTCTCCAATCTAGAATTTGCTCACCTCTTGTGTTAGATTGTGAGCTTTCCAGAGGCTGAGGTCTGTGCTCATCTTGTTTACCATTATTTCCCTGCCACCTGCCCAGTTTTCAACAAACAGTTGACTAATTAATTAATGCTTCTTCTACTAACTTAAAACACATTGGTCCTTTCGAATGAACCCTTCAGCTCTGATCTAAATACTGACCTTGGGCTTCAAGGCTTCCACTCATACCCACCACCCACATGCCTGATTTTGTCACCTCCTCCAACCAATTTAGACCAATTGTGAGTGTCCTTGTATTTCTGTAACCCTGTTGTTCTTCCTATCACCTCTGGTTCTACTCAATATTAAACCTGTTAACTAGTTTATCTCATAGATGTCCCCAAGTTCCAATATTCTTCTGTTCATGGCTTTTTTTTTCTGGAAATAGTTACAATGAATTAAAAGTAGATTTTGTAGCACAGAGTAAGCTAGTTCAGAGAGAAATTCATTATTTTGCTCCTTGAGTTCCAGCCAAATAATATATCTTACCAGTTCATCCAAATAGTTGACTTATAAAGACAGCAGGTATTTGGGTGCCAGGGTGGAGGAGCAGGGATGCTGGCTTTCCCCAGAGCCATGGTTTCTCTTCTAGCCACATAGGGGAACCCCTTCCCCAGGGCTTCTGTCAAAAGCATAGGAGTTGAACCACCTTTTATAACATTAGTTCTATGAGAAAATATGCTCAAAGTTTTAAATAACTGACTTCTAGATTTGCTTCTGGAATACAGTCTTCTCATTTAGGCTCTGTGTATAGAAATCAAGTGGAGTAGAATGGGAAGGGGCTGGACAGGACAGGACATAGTAGGAAATGACTCCAGTCTTTGCATCAGAAGTGACCTGTTCAGTTTCCTCAAGGAGCAGCAGTACAAGAAGTAGATTTATAAACTGTGACTATTTTTAGAGAGCTAATATTTGAAGCTGTGGATGTGACTGGTGATAGAAGCAAGGTCCGATGCTGTAAAGAGCAATATTGCATAGGAACCTGGAATGTCAGGTCCATGAATCAAGGCAAATTGGAAGTGGTCAAACAAGAGATGGCAAGAGTGAATGTTGATATTCTAGGAATCAGCGAACTGAAATGGACTGGAATGGGTGAATTTAACTCAGATGACCATTATATCTACTACTGCAGGCAGGAATCCCTCAGAGGAAATGGAGTGGCCATCATGGTCAACAAAAGAGTCCGAACTGCAGTACTTGGATGCAATCTCAAAAACGACAGAAAGATCTCTATTTATTTCCAAGGCAAACCATTCAATATCACAGTAATCCAAGTCTATGCCCTAATCAGTAATGCTGAAGAAGCTGAAGTTGAACGGTTCTATGAAGACCTACAAGACCTTTTAGAACTAATACCCAAAAAAGATGTGCTTTTCATTATAGGGGACTGGAATGCAAAAGTAGGAAGTCAAGAAACACCTGGAGTAACAGGCAAATTAAGCCTTGGAATACAAAATGAAGCAGGGCAAAGACTAATAGAGTTTTGCCAAGAAAATGCACTGGTCATAACAAACCCCCTCTTCCAACAAACACAAGAGAATACTCTACACATGGACATCACCAGATGGTCAACACCAAAATCAGATTGATTATATTCTTTGCAGCCAAAGATGGAGAAGCTCTATACAGTCAGCAAAAACAAGACCAGGAGCTGACTGTGGCTCAGACCATGAACTCCTTATTGCTAAATTCAGACTTAAATTGAAGAAAGTAGGGAAAACCACTAGACCATTCAGGTATGACCTAAATCAAATCCCTTATGATTATACAGTGGAAGTGAGAAATAGATTTAAGGGCCTAGATCTGATAGATAGAGTGCCTGATGAACTATGGAATGAGGTTTGTGACATTGTACAGGAGACAGGGATCAAGACCATCCCCATGGAAAAGAAATGCAAAAAAGCAAAATGGCTGTCTGGGGAGGCCTTACAAATCGCTGTGAAAAGAAGAGAAGCAAAAAGCAAAGGAGAAAAGGAAAGATATAAGCATCTGAATGCAGAGTTCCAAAGAATAGCAAGAAGAGATAAGAAAGTCTTCTTCAGCGATCAATGCAAAGAAATAGAGGAAAACAACAGAATGGGAAAGACTAGGGATCTCTTCAAGAAAATCAGAGATACCAAAGGAACATTTCATACAAAGATGAGCTAAATAAAGGACAGACATGGTATGGACCTAACAGAAGCAGAAGATATTAAGAAGAGATGGCAAGAATACACAGAAGAACTGTACAAAAAAGATCTTCACGACCCAGATAATCACGATGGTGTGATCACTGACCTAGAGCCAGACATCCTGGAATGTGAAGTCAAGTGGGCCTTAGAAAGCATCACTATGAACAAAG
>NW_011495022.1:5071608-5102331 GCF_000754665.1 Bison bison bison | reverse complement strand
CTCATTGGAAAAGACTCTGATGCTGGGAGGGATTGGGGGCAGGAGGAGAAGGGGACGACAGAGGATGAGATGGCTGGATGGCATCACTGACTTGATGGACGTGAGTCTGAGTGAACTCCGGGAGTTGGTGATGGACAGGGAGGCCTGGCATGCTGCAATTCATGGGGTCGCAAAGAGTCGGACACGACTGAGCAACTGATCTGATCTGATCTGAATATTTGAAGCACACTGGTAAATTCTCAGTGTTTGAACACAACAGGCCCTTAATGAAACATTCCTGATACATAGAAGATTGAACCCGGGTCTCCTGCATTGCAGGCAGATTCTTTACTCTCTGAGCCACCAGGAAAGCCCCCAATGAAGATTAATAGATACTATAAAAGGCAGTCCAAAGTCCCTTGGGTGGAGGAGTAATTCCTGTGTATGGTTCCTTCAACTGGGAGCACTACTGAAAGGAAGAGAGGAAATAAGTAATGCTTAAGTAAACAGAGCAAAGTTTGAAAGAAAGACAGGCCCTAAGTGTCCCATCTGGAAGAGTCTCTTGAATGCTGGCCCAGCCTGGCCTCTTCCACTGCCTCTTACTGCTCCTCTGGACCCTCTCTGGATGGTTCCTTCCAGTCACCTGGCCTCCGCTGTACAGGAGAAAAAAAACTATAGCTTCATCATGGAGCTCCTACTACTCCCACAGGTATGGTTCTAAATGTCAGCTAGACCTCCCCACTTGGATATTTTATAGCCACTTCATATCCCACTCCCATTTCAAACTATGTCACTCTCCCTTTCAAAAAAAAAATTCCTACCACCAACTCTCTGAACTCCCTAGCTTAGTTCATAGCATAACTGACATTTTTTTTTTTTTTTGCCATCTTTGATCCCTTACTAGTTCTGTTCATCCCATGTTCATTCTACCAGCCCATTCTGATGACTCTACTCCTACCAATCTCTTAAATCCAAATCAACTGCCTTCTGAGGCACCTAGCCATGTAGCAGTAGGACCTGGCTTTTCCAATTCCTGCAGAGGTCACTTCCCTCTGGGATATTAAAGAGAAGGTGGTTAATTTCACATCTGCTTCTGAGTCAGTCACCCTGCTCCTTGCTTCACCTATTGCCCGGCTCCTAACTTGGCTCTTGTGCCTACCTGGGACCTAGGCTCACTTTCTGTTGGTCACTGCCTCAGTTTCCAGAACCTGTGCCTTTTGGGGACATGATACCTCCATGCTGACCTAGAGAGGCCTGACCACCTCCTCATTTTCCCATCCTAGGCACACATCCCGTCAACTATTCATCCCCCAAAGCACCACTCACACAAGCCAACGTGTGTAATATACTTTTACTTTGCAGATTTTAGAATCACAGAAGGCAGCAACACAGTTCAGCACAGATGAACAAACAACTTAAAAGTGTTCCAGTCACCACTTGTGTGAGGCTCATTCCTGCTTCAGGGAATTTTTAACCCCTCAAAAGTGAACCAGCACCACTTCTTTGGGCCCCTCTCCCTCTCTTTAAACAGACCATGGCTGTGTCTCCCACTACTCCTCTAAGTTCCTGTGTCTCCACAAAACTCCTCTCTCTCAGAGCCAGAAGGAAAAATTCATGTGACTTTATTTTGTAGGACATTTGAATTTGACTCTGAAGAGGCCTCCCCCAGTATAACATCCTCTGCACATCAAGAAGCTTTCTAGCTGAGGAGTTCTCCCACAACCCTGGAGAGAGACAGTCCAGGTGACATGGCCATTTCTTCTTCAGAGTAAACCCTATTTTCTCCTTATATCATGCCTTTCTCCTCTATTCCTTCAGCCTTCACCTGAGTTCAGGCTGTCACGATTGTCACTACCTGGCTGGCCTCCCTCTCTCCCATCTCACTCAGTCTCCTCCCTACCCCATCTCCCACTCCACCATCAGATTTATCTTTCAAAGTCCAACTGTGTCACTCCCTCTCATGTTGTTTAGTCATTAAGTCATGTCCAACTCTTTGCAATCCTATGGACTGAAGCCCACAAGCCTCCTCTGTCCATGGGGTTTCTCAGGCAAGAATACTGGAGTAGGTTGCCATTTCCATCTCCAGGGCATCTTCCTGACCCAGAGATCAATCCTGTGTCTCCTGCATTGCAGGCAGATTCTTCACCACTGAGCCACCAGGGAAGTCCATGTCATTCCCTTATCCAAGCCTTTCACAATTTCCTACCACTTGCAGAAACATCTTAGTGTGCAGGGCAGCCAAGACTGTGATTTGGCTCTGGAAGCCCCTGACCCTACTCATAACTAAAGTCTTGGCCATTCCCTGAACAAGTCAGAGCCATATCTCCTTGATTTTGCACCTGTCCTCAAGAACTCCAGCTCAGTCTCCAAAACAGCTCACACATCATCCTCCCTATAAAATCCTCCCAAGGTATGGAGCCTCATCAGGGTCATATGTTCTGTTCTCCCACAGAATTGTTACTTACCCCTACTGGCCCCAAGCAAATGGCATAGATCAATTTATTTCTATCTTATTTACAATATACTTTACTCACAAGAGACAGACTATGTTTTTTCCCCTTTGAGCCTCAATGTCTTGCACCGTGATTATCACAGATTGTCTACTGAACAGAAGATTAATTTGTGAATGGATGCCTATTATGGAGGAGTCTAAAGTCAGCAAGGAGAATTATGACTGGCCAATGTGAGTCTCTTCATCAGACTCCATGCACTTGAAGGATGAGGACAAGAAGGCTTGTTTTGATACCTCTTATGCTGCTGCTGCTGCTAAGTTGCTTCAGTCGTGTCCGACTCTGTGCGACACCAGAGATGGCAGCCCACCAGGCTTCCCCGTCCCTGGGATTCTCCAGGCAAGAACACTGGAGTGGGTTGCCATTTCCTTCTCCAATGCATGAAAGTGAAAAGTGAAAGTGAAGTCGCTCAGTCGTATCTCAGTCTTAGCGACCCCATGGACTGTAGCCTACCAGGCTCCTCCATTCATGGGATTTTCCAGGCAAGAGTATTGTAGTGGGATGCCATTGCCTTCTCTGTGATACCTCTTATATCCATTCCCAAATGGAAGATGAACTGGACTCAGAATCCAAAGACTAAAGACGAGGGGTCTTCCAGGAGTATCCTGAACAAGACTCACTAAAATTAATAGAATATGGATGGGGAATTTATTTCTGTGCCTTGTGTATGGCAGCACACTTTTTTTTTCTTTTTTTTTTTTTTGGCCGTGCCACACAGCTTGCAAGATCTTAGTTTCACAGTCAGGGATCGAACCCGGGCCCTTGGCAGTGAGAGCAGAGAGTCATAACCACTGGACCACCAGGGAATTCCCACGGCGTCTTTATTCCTGAAAGCAGTAGCTAACCATGTTTGATTAGTGCTAAAAAACTAAAAGAGAATGGCAGGGCCTATTTTTCTTAAAAATATTCACAGACAATGGCTCTGAATGACCACCACACCTTTCCATTCGCCATCGAGGGCAGGCTGGGTGCTTTCAGGTGCAGCTTCAGGGTGCCTGTGAGAACATACACAGATTACAAGCAAGTAGACAGACAGAAAGCATTTATTTTTCACTCTGATTTAGCAAGGGTTCTGTGGACACTGGGTCAGAAGGCAGGAAGCGAGTTCAGGGAACAAAGTTGGAGATGATAGATCAGCTGAGGGGATGCTGGTGAGGAGCAGTGGCTACTACTTTACTAGTTTGAAGCTGTCCCGAATCACCCAATTCTCCTCTCTCTAGCATTTTCTGGCTTTGTCAAGTCTCCAACAGTGAGAACACTATATTACAAAGCATAAGAGACCTATGATGCACCCAGTATGAGGATGACACTAGGAATTTACAGTCCGAATGGCTGCCCCACAACAAACTGCACATTTAAATGGAGTACCTAAGTCATATCTGGCTAACAAAAGAGCCACCATCTGTGCACTTTTAGCAAAAAGAAGTTTGCCACAGAATGCTGATGTGGACTGATGCCTCATCATGAGGCTTTCACAACAAGTGAAGCCTGGTGTCATCAACTCTAACAGGAATTTCCAGATCTGAGATTATTCCACAATGTTCCAAAGCCAGGTGGAAGAGAGTGGGTGCTACCAGGCTTTGAATCTCACATAGAGGCTGCCAGCCAGGACTTGCCCACCAATGGTACCACACTGGACAATAATCCTGTTGGCCAGGTCTTTCAATCTACCTCCAAATCAGACATTAAACTGCTCTGATGATGACAGCACACTCCATCTGGGTTCATTACAGAAATTGCAACAATGTTTGTTACTTATATATAAACTATAGTGATATTTACATCAGCTACCAAACATTTATTGAGTACTTGCTTTATGCTAGAAATTGTGATAAATTCTTTTCTATGTTCAAACTCAATTCTCAGATCAATGCTAGGTCATGGCTCTTATTTTATTATGATCCCCATTTTACAGAATGAAAAATTAAAGCTTGATAGGATTCATCATGGCCACTTACCCAAAATCACACAGTTACTGAGTGGGAGAGGAAGGATTTGTACTCCTGAGTGTGTACACACACTTAGCCTTCATGACATTGGAGATAGAATCTGGAATCTGAAATGTTTATACAACTTTATCTTTATATGACTTTCAGGTCAGGTCAGTTCAGTTCAGTCACTCAGTCGTGTCCAACTCTTTGCGACCCCATGAATTGCAGCACGCCAGGCCTCGCTGTCCATCACCAACTCCTGGAGTTCATCCAAACTCATGTGCATCGAGTCAGTGATGGCATCCAGCCATCACATCCTCTGTCGTCCCCTTCTCCTCCTGCCCCCAATCCCTCCCAGAATCAGGGTCTTTTCCCATGAGTCAACTCTTCAAATGAGGTGGCCAAAGTATTGGAGTTTCAGCCTTAACATCAGTCCTTCCAATGAACACCCAGGACTGATCTCCTTTAGGATGGATTGGTTGGATCTCCTTGCAGTCCAAGGGACTCTCAAGAGTCTTCTCCAACACCACAGTTCAAAAGCATCAATTCTTTGGTGCTCAGCTTTCTTCACAGTCCAACTCTCACATCCATACATGACCACTGGAAAAACCATAGCCTTGACTAGACGGACCTTTGTTGGCAAAGTAATGTCTCTGCTTTTCAATATGCTATCTAGGTTGGTCATAACTTTCCTTCCAAGGAGTAAGCATCTTTTAATTTCATGGCTGCAATCACCATCTGCAGTGATTTTGGAGCCCCCCAAAATAAAGTCTGACACTGTTTCCACTGTTTCCCCATCTATTTCCCATGAAGTGATGAGACCATATGCCATGATCTTTGTTTTCTGAATGTTGAGCTTTAAGCCAACTTTTTCACTCTCCTCTTTCACTTTCATCAAGAGGTTCTTTAGTTCCTCTTCACTTTCTGCCATAAGGGTGGTGTCATCTGCCCCACTCCAGTACTCTTGCATGGAAAATCCCATGGACCGAGGAGCCTGGTAGGCTACAGTCCATGGGGTTGCTAAGAGTTGGACACGACTGAGTGACTTCACTTTCACTTTTCACTTTCATGCATTGGAGAAGGAAATGGCAACCCACTCCAGTATTCTTGCCTGGAGAATCCGAAGGGACAGAGGAGCCTGGTGGGCTGCCGTCTATGGGGTCGCACAGAGTCGGACACGAATGAAGTGATTAAGTAGCAGCAGCAGCAGCAGCATCTGCATATCTCAGGTTATTGACATTTCTCCCGGCAATCTTGACTCCAGCTTGTGCTTCTTCCAGCCCAGCATTTCTTATGATGTACTCTGCATAGAAGTTAAATAAACAGGGTAACGATATGCAGCCTTGACGTACTCCTTTTCCTATTTGGAACCAGTCTGTTGTTCTATGTCCAGTTCTAACTGTTGCTACCTGACCTGCATATAGGTTTCTCAAGAGGCAGGTCAGGTGGTCTGGTATTCCCATCTCCTTCAGAATTTTCCACAGTTTATTGTGATCTACACAGTCAAAGGCTTTGGCATAGTCAATAAAGCAGAAATAGATGTTTTTCTGGAACTCTCTTGCTTTTTCGATGATCCAGCGGATGTTGGCAATTTGATCTTTGGTTCCTCTGCCTTTTCTAAAACCAGCTTGAACATCTGGAAGTTAACGGTTCAAGTATTGCTGAAGCCTGTCTTGGAGAATTTTGAGCATTGCTTTCCTAGCATGTGAGATGAGTACAATTGTGTGGTAGATTTGCCTTTCTTTGGGACTGACATGAAAACTGACCTTTTCTGGTCCTGTGGCCCCTGCTGAGTTTTCCAAATTTGCTGGTGCATAGAGTGCTGCACTTTCACAGCATCATCTTTCAGGATTTGAAATAGCTCAAGTGGAATTCCATCACCTCCACTAGCTTTGTTCATAGTGTTGCTTCCTAAGGCCCACTTGACTTCACATTCCAGGATGTCTGGCTCTAGGTGAGTGATCACACCATTGTATACAACTTTAGCCTCAACCAATATGCATGTGTATGCACAGGGTGAGGCCCTGCCCACAGGGACCTTGCACTATTGATTCACTTAGTTATACTAAGCAGTAGCAAGATGGTTTGGAGGTCAGCAATGTTCCTTCACCATATGAACTTAACTGAAACAAAATCATCTCTGGCTTACTGTGTTCTGGCCCCACATTAGAAGCACAGTTACTCACTAAGGGAAACGACATCCACGTGTTTCTGATTTATTTACACCTAACTTATCCCAGTCTTGGTCTGAATGTACTGTCAACCGAATGACTTAAAAAAGCTTTCCAAGAGCCTTTTAACTTGGTCTTTCTTCAAGTTATGCCAAGAGTAAATGGAACTAGACCATCTTAAAATTTTAAACTTAGAAAGTAAGGTGTCCAAGGAAGCCAGAAATACAGCCAAGAAGACATTCTCATCTCTGTAAGAGACATTTCCAAAACTGCAAGTGTAAGAGTTCTCCAACAAATGAGCCCTTACTATAATTTAAAATCAGAAAAGAAAAAAAAAACTTGTCTAAAATCCTTGATTTATAGCTCAGGTTAGAGCTTTTTTATTCTCTAAGCAAATATTCTGACTACTTCACCACATAGAGGAACAACGAATGATTGATGGTTATATTAGGATTTTCACCTTCAAATCCAAAGTATTTTGAATCTATATCCCATATATTGAGAGAGACAAGGGAGAGGGGTGTGACTATCATGGGAGGATAGAACTAGAAAACAAAGAGTTTGTGATGCCTGTCACTTTCTCACCACACAGCTTCAAAACACCCCCAATCATGGCAGGAACACAATCCAGTATTCAATTTTTTTATTTGCTGTATTCATGTTTGTCTGAAACTTTCTACTCAGGACATGAGCCCATTCAGGTTAACAGAAGATGCTGAGTAGCCTGAGAAAACCATCATGATCTGAGAAGACTAAAGCAACTTAAAAACTGTAGGCTTCATGGCTACAGAAATCTTGTTAGGTTCTCTCTGTGGACAACTGAAGTTAAAATGTCCTTAACATGTTCTGTACAGAAACATACAGCTCTTTGTTTTTCCGATATTGGAGCAAGGGGCTCTCCAGAGATGAAGGCCTCCTGAGAGGGTTGGATTTTCTTTACTTAGGTGGTGATTATGGCTGGGGAGGGGCCACTCAGGGGTCATGATAGTCTTCCAAGCACATAATGTGCCATTAACTCTGCCCTAGCCATGGAGGGGGAGAAAGCATAGGTACAATTAAGGATGTTAATGCATTGTTGATTTGCATGTTTGATTTTTTCCCCCCAAATTTTGAAAGACATGAAGTTACAGCCCATTAAAATTTTTTAATGAAAAAAAAAAAAGGACCCAAACCACTCTTTATTACAAGCATATCTGAAAAAGAACTCACCCACCACATTCATCTTTCTTCTAAATTGGCTGAATATTTTAAATGGTCCCCAGCTGATCTACTAACCTTACCGTCTGGCCTTACTTACCTTTACAATCATTATATAAGGAAAGTAGACTGATGCTAAATCCAAAGAATCAGTGGCCCCCTGAACAGCAAAATATAAACAGTAAGAGAAAGTAAAGATCGATACTTTACTCCATACTCCAAACAAGATTCCCTGGATTCCTTTTCCTTCACATTCCTGGGGTTTTAAAAATACAATTTCCCACTCAAGGAATTGTTTTAAAATGTTAGGGAAAACTTCAAATTTCTAAATGGAAAATCCAATAGCATGTAGCAAGCCCTTTGGGAATATTCCTATGATGATCATTAAGAGAGAATCCATAGCTTGTAACCAGATGGATCTGTGACTAAAGGCAAGTTAATTTCTGCCTCTTGCATTAGTTATCTCTTGCTATGTAACAAACTATCACAAACCTGGCTGTTTAGAACAACACATGGTTATCAGCTCAGTTTCTGAGGGTCAAGAATCGAGGGGCCAGCCAGAGCAAGAGTCTCACCTGAAGGTGCAGTTAGGAAAGTCTTTGCTTCCAAGCTCCTTACATGGTTATTGGCAGACTTCTTGTTCTTCAAGAACTGTTAGATTGAGAGTCTCAGATCCTAAGTAGCTGTTAGCAACTTAAAACCTACAGGCTTTGTGGTTACAGGGATCCTTTTGAGAGTCTCTTGGCGGATGGCAATAAAGTCTCTAAAATGTCCTTCTGAGTGGAAAAATAACTGTATGTTTTGACACGTGGATCTCCCCAGCATGGCAACTTGCTTCATCAAAGCCAGCAAGGGGGAGAAGCTGCCAGCAAGATAGCAATCATTATCTTATGCAGCATAATAACATCCCATCAGAAGTAAGATCCCATCACCTTTGCCATATTCTGCTGATTAAAGCATGTCCCCGGGCCATCCCACACTCAAGGGGAGGCATAACACTGGGCACAAATTACCAGAAGGCACAGATCACTGGGGTCTATCATAGAATCTGTACACCATTATTGCTGTACTTCAGTTTTCTCATGTGTCAAATGGGAATGATATTGACTCCTACCTTACCATATTGTATTTATTTACATAAAGAGCTTCAAAGAGTGCCTGACACATAATAAGTGCTTAATAAATGTTAGATACTGTTTTCATTGTTTTTTTTTTTTTTACTATTTTTTTATTATGTGCTGTTAGTTACACTCTTCTTGCTTCCTATCAATTTTATGCACACATCAGAGTAAAGAAGGTAAGCAGCACACTAAGGCATGGGAATCTAAGCTGCCTAGTGTAAGTATCATCCAAACCAGAATCCAGCTGTCTCCACCACATGCCACTATCAATCTAACAACCTTGGAATGTCAATTTAAATGGGAAAAAAAGAGGCTTTCTGGTTAAGACAGGAGAGATCACTAATGTCTCAAGACTTAAATCTGATCCTATCTGTCTCTCAAAAGTCAACCTATGTAGTGGATCCAACCTTTAGGAAACATCACCAACTTTCTATTTCCAAACATTATTCTAAACATAAATTTACTGAAAATAACTAGAATTACAGAACCTATGGGTCCCAGTACAGTTTTCATCAACAGTGCATTTAGATCTGGTATTGCTCTAGCCTCTGCATGGGAAGGGTGTTTTGTGCCAGTGTGCCTCATTTTAAGAAAATCCACAGCACAGGAATTCAAACTTTAAATCTGAGAAACCAAGAGTATTTACAAACAAAACAAACATTTATTTTCATTAGCAAAAGGATTCACCTCTAACCATTTTACGTGTTTCAAGATTAGATGGATGACTTGAAGAAAAGAAGCCAAAAGTTAAAAAGAGTTAGGGGCTCATTCAAGTTATGATTGTGTGTAGTATTTTCTATGGTAAAAATAAAAATATTTAGTGAGAACTGCTTTAAGAGACTGTTGGGCAGTCATTAGAGTAGTTAACCTTTAAGTCTCCCTACAAACCTGGTTCAAATCAGCACCCTGAATCCTTACAAAACCATGGAGTTTTAGAACTCCCTCATCTCCCTGAAGGAAGTTTCTCCAGAATGCTCTCCTAGAATCTGAAGAGAGATGCAGAATTCATTCATTAGTGCATCCAGCACCCAGAAAATTTCCTGACACATAGTAAGCACTGAAATAATATTGGATGGGTGGATGGATCAAAATCAAAGTCGCTCAGTCATGTTTGACTCTTCACGACCTCATGGACTATGCAGTCCATGGAATTCTCTAGGCCAGAATACTGGAGTGGGTAGCTTTTCCCTTCTCTGGGGGAATCTTCCCAATCCAGGGATAGAACCCAGGTCTCTCACATTGCAGGCGGATTCTTTACCAGCTGAGCCACAAGGGAAGCCCAAGAATACTGGAGGTGGTAGTCTATCCCTTCTCCAGCAGATCATCCTGATCTAGGAACTGAACTGGGGTCTCCTGCATTGCAGGTGGATTCTTTACCAGCTGAGCTATCAGGGAAGCCCCAGATGGATGGATAGATGAAATAAATGAATCACTCATTTATTAACAACTTCACAAACTCTCTTAGAACCACCCTGGCAACAGTGGATCTCTGACCCAGAAAAAGTTCCTCAGAATTGACTCATTCCATCTTGTACTTGATTCAAGGGCACTTTAGGATCAATCCAGGTCCCTTTTGACAAGAGATAAACAGAAATTGGGAGAGCTTTTATTTTCTTGTGGTACAGAGATGCACATATTACATTGAGGTCTTATCTTCTGAGACTCTGAAATGTCCTACACTTTATCAGAGATTCACAGATTTTCATTGCCATGACCAGTCTTTAAGGTTTCACACAGTTTTTCCAAGGTCAACTAGGGATATTTTGTATTTTAGCATAAAAAGTAACCTGAATATAAGAGTTACGCTCCTGAACTGTTCCTGAAAGATCTTGAAACTATCCCATGGGGTTGGTCCATGTTGCAACAACTTTTACTAGTTATTCAACCAAATATTTATTAATTTTGTTACTAGATGCTAGGAATACAGCAGGAAATGTCCCTACTTTCTTGGGGCTTCCATTCAAGTGTGGAAAAATAGATAATCAACAAACAAATGAATCAAATACCTACAGATAGTAATGTGTACTGTGCAGACACCACTAGGGTCATGAAATCTATTAACTTAATTTATCAACATGTTTTCTTCCCTGACTGATCCTCAAGTTTGTGCCCACAACTAGTACTTTTTTCCCTCTATTGCCTTTGTTTTCTAACTTCTGGGAAAGTTACTAAAAAATTGTACGCAAGGACCCCATATTTGCAGCCAACTCAGACTATCATTTTCCTTCTTTGTGGGTGTCATTCAAAACTTCTAGAGGCATTCTGGAGCAGCTGCTTTTTCTATTTCAGTAAGAATATGTAGGCAGTCTCTTGATATATGGCAGTACATGGGCTTTAAAATTAGGAAACCGGGGGAGAAAGCTTCCAGCTCACCTGGTATATTTCTCTTCATTTCATCACAGCGCTTGAGGGTTGGTCAACTGAATAACTCAGAACCAGCACACTATTTTAACCTTGGAGAACACTCCACCAAGATTTCACACAACAATCTTTGACTAACATTTCCCTGGGATGTCAGATCTTTCTCTTATTATCACTGGACAGCAATATTGATTCTAAAAGGAATGACTTCTAATAAAGTTTTCTTCTAAATCATACCATAAGATGTTATCTTATTTAACCAAATGGTGTTGATTAAAAGGCTAAAATGAAAGGTAAGTGGGCTGCTTTGTTTACTGGTGGAAGCAATTATTTCTTCAGCCCTAGTCTTCCATCTCCATAAATTAATGCTCTTTTCCCTGTGCTTCATTGATGGGTGATGAATTATGCAAATATTTTTCCTGCAAGAATTACATGAAATAGTCTCACCAATTCTTACAGCAAGACATTATAAATAATGGCAAACTATAATTCGATTTAAAATATTGTCCTCATCTATGGCCATACCACCCTGAATGTGCCCAATCTCATTTATTAACAAAATATTGTCCTCAACTTAGGTCACCTAAGTTCAAATGTTTTAACCTTTAAATCAACTCTATGAATCAAATTATATTTGTATGTACATGATTTTCTACAAAATTCAGCCATTTTGGCATTTGCTTTATTAAGAGAGTGATTTTTGGCCAGTTTAGAATTCTATCATTTCAATTCAACAGTCATCTTCTACTACTAGTTCTACTGCTTGAAGCTACAGTCATTTCATCCTAATGTCATAATGAAAATAAAAATAAATTTGATTCATTAATTCACATAGTCTGCCTATTTCACAATAAGGGTATAGGTGCATTAACAGTTTTAAAAGTCAAATAATGAAGCTATTTTTAAAAAACTAGATGAAAACCAAATGACTCAAAATAGTTCATAATTAAACCAAAAACTTGCTCACGCCCTTTCTCTCACAAAGGAGGTATTTAAAACTGCAAATTGGCTGAGACTAATTGATCCAAAAGCATTTCTGATTAGCAGTCTTAATAATGTGCTAGCATCGGTTCGTCCCAATTCCCAGGATTTGCGCGTGTCAGCATGACTCGAGAGAAAGAGCTAAACCATGGTCTCAACAGCCTGACGCAAGCATACACGGTAAAGGGTGCCTCTCGGCCCCAGGCCGTCCCATCTCACTTGACCCCACTGTACCAGACGCGGAAAGCCACTGGGCTGCGCTCCGCAGTGAGGGAATGAAGTACATCGATCGCTTGAGATTATTAGCTGGAGTGGAATGAGCCTCCTCCTTATTATGCAGATTAGTGGAGCTCCCCGTCCTAGCATATTGTGCAGATGCGGGCCAGCAGCTGCTCCTACAGATGGCAAGTACACAACTCCATTAGGATGGATCTATTGTCTGCGCCGGGCTTGCAGAGAGGCGGACTCAGCAATGAGGAACTGTTACAGGGTGAGATGTAAAGGCGCACACACACACACACACTCTTAAAATCTGTACCCAAGAGACTCTTTACACAGCAGGGCTGAAAGCACTCAAATTAGAAATCTACCCTAAATAAGGATTTTCGTATGTCACAATTAAGCTTGTGTATTTTTTGAAGCAGATTAACCATTAAAATTGAGTAGCACAATTCAAATTTTGCAATGCCACACTATTAAATATTCAGATTAAAAACAAATCCTAGGCGATTCATTCAGAAATTTGCACAACATTCAGTTCTTCTGGGACCTTCTGTTGTTCTAGTTCCCTTTCAAAGAACCTTTAAAAAAAAAGCAAGTTTATTTTCCATATCAAAATGTGCTAGAGAACTGAGTTTCCCCTATTAAAATGTTTGTTTTAGGATAGCTTGTCCTTTTGGAGTTATCATTTATTTGAAAGAGCATCAAAGCATTTAATTCAAGTTAATCTGGAGTCAAAAGTATGCATATGTGAATCCTTTTTGAATAAATATTTTAATCATTAGTAACTAAATAACATGGTCTGCTGCATAATTTTGGATGTGGTGTAAAATAATTTGATTATTAATTGAAGCTATTAAGCTGAGTAAAGAATTGGTTTTTGCTCCTGATTTTGTTTTTAGCTAATGTTTGCCTAGATCTTCCTCTAAAGTTTAATCTAAAAAACTAGAACTTTCTGAAGAGTAGGAGGGAACTGCCAGAATGTTATGAGTGTAATTTTAAATGTCTTATCAAAATAAATGTACTCCAATAAGTGCAGTCTTCAAAAGCTAAAAAAATTCAAGTTTAAAGGTAAATGAACAATGGAAAGAAAAGTGGCAAAATTATGTAGTTTAATAAATGTGGACAGCCAACTAAAACAATGTAAATTTATATCCAGAAAACACCTGTTAAAGAGTTAAAACCGCAAGAAGGAGGAAAAAAATGTAAATAGATTGTTCCAGAACCATGTTTACCAAACTTTGTCTCCCATACAAAGAGATAGATCACAACCCAGTACACACAGAGGCATCTATGTACGACAAGTTTTACAAAACTTACCCTCGCTTCACATGATATATTCTGAGGTTTCCTATTTCATTCAATTCATATTTTCTAGCGCTGGTTATGATATTAAATGTATTTCATGGTCCTTTTTATGACCTGCTGTTTGAAAAAACTACTACTCTAGAATGTGGCCAAGCAGGTAGTATTGTTTTTAAAAAGAAGAAATATATGTGTCAATACCAACATTAGCACTAAATATAAGAAGTGGCCTACTCCACATTGCCAAACACAGACAGAACTGGCACTATGTAGGACTTTGCAGGAAGCAAAATCTGAGAACAGCTGCCTCCTTCCTCCAGAATGAATCATAAAGTAAATGACTAGTGGCTGAAAGAAGCATCAGGAATGGAACAAACAGATTTCAGGATGGTCTGGGGAAAAAAACTGTGGCCCTAGAACTCATGCTAGACATCTGTAAGATCATAAAATAATCTAGATTCATTGCAGAAGCTAGAGGGTTGAATGGCACATCCTAAATAGGCAGGTAAGAATTAGGAAAGCAGAACCCCTGTACCCAAGGCTGGAAATAGATCCTGCTTCCAAAGACAATCTAAACCTTTGTAGAGAGCCAACCCCAATATAGTCAAGATCTATAAAACCACAGAGCTCCTGAAAGTCCAAGCACCACTATGGAGAGAACGTGGCAGGAATAAACTCGTTGAGTGCATTAATCAGGAACTCAACAATAGTAGGAGTGTACCAACAGTACCCTTGGAAGGCAGGAGAAGAGGATAACATAGGATGAGATGGTTGGATGGCATCACTGACTCAATGGACATGAGTATGTGCAAACTCCAGGAGATGGTGAGGACAGGGAAGCCTGGCGTGCTGCAGTCCATGGGGTCACAAAGAGTCAGACACAACTTAGCGACAGAACACTTAAAATGGATTGAAATTATAATTCAGGAAAGTGAATCTTTTGCCAATGCATACAATTTGAACCTAAAATTCAAACGTCCTGTGAATTCTTTTCACCTCAACATACATTTTTAACTGAAGCTTCATGAGTCCAGAAACGTGATCTATGCTATTTACTGCTGCATCCACAGAACATTGTACAGTGTCTTACGCAGAAAAGCCACTCAGTAAAGAGGTGATGCATGAGTGTGTCAGCACATATAATATTGCACATGGAATAACATACATGTACACAATTATATCACTGTACAATAAATGCAAAAATTCAAATATATAGAGTACAGTCAGCAAAGAAAGGTTTATTGGGGAGTGGGGGGACCATGGGACACTTTGAGATGTTTTGAAGGATAATCCAAACTATGGACATGCCAGAGAAAAAGCACTAGAATGTGCAAAGGCATAGAGCTGTGAGACATCAAGAGGACTGCAAGTAGTGCCTCATGGCAAGAAAATTGTATCCATACCTCAGGAGACTGGGGTGAGGGCAGGGAAAAATACTAGGCTGGTGAAGGAAGCAGAAGCCAGGGCATAAAGGGACCTGATGTCATGCCAGAGAAGAGCCTGAACTTTAATACATCATGAAGAGTTTTACACAGAAAGGAGACCAATCAGATTGAATTCAGATTTTTCTGGATTATCTAAATAGAGCATACTTAATAACTTATTATAAAACCTTTAAAATATATTTGCTTTCCTCTCTGGCAATAGACAGCCTTTGCTGTCAGTATGCTCCTATCTGCTGCCTGGACTTTGGTAGGACATCAGCAAACCTAACAGCTCTTCTTCCTCCCTCTAGACAAATCTGGCTGTCATTTCTGTATCTTGAATCCTAGGCTCAGTATTGTCCTCCTTCACTTACCAAAGACAACGGATATTGTTTAACTTACCTTTCTCTCAAACTTAGGTTGTTTGAATGTAGGCCACTGACTAACATTTTGACCATTAATTAAGGCAGATTAAAGATTCCCCCTCCCCAGTTTCAGGAATTCACAAATGAATTTCAAATGTTTTAATAGAATATTTGCTATTGATGTGTTCTTCATAGCAGCTTTTATTGTTGACTTCTCCAAATTCTCCTTGGTTCCTCTGCTCAGACTTTTTGTGTCACCCAGCATTCTTCTCACTCCCCATTTCCATTTGTCAAAATTCTTCTCCCACCATGACACTGAATCACATTCATTCTTGTTCTATAGCTGGATGTGAACATATCAGACTGCCCCATGGACTGCAACCCTCAAGGGCAGGAACCAAAAGTAATTTATCTTTCATCCCACTCACACCCAATATAGCAGATAAGATAGTAAATGAGAATAAATGAAATAGCATATGTGAAATCCCTGTGTATAATGCAAATTACCATGAAAGTGGTAGTTCTTATTAGATGATTTCTCTCCCTCTCTTCGGAGAAGGCAATGGCACCCCACTCCAGTACTCTTGCCTGGAAAATCCCATGGACGGAGAAGCCGGGTAGGCTGCAGTCCATGGGGTCGCTAAGAGTCGGACACGACTGAGCGACTTCACTTTCACTTTTCACTTTCATGCATTGGAGAAGGAAATGGCAACCCACTCCAGTGTTCTTGCCTGGAGAATCCCAGGGTCAGGGGAGCCTGGTGGACTGCCATCTATGGGGTCGCATAGAGTCGACACCACTGAAGCAACTTAGCAGCAGCAGCAGCTCCCCCTCTTTCTCTATTATACACACACGTATACAGAGCAAAAGAATTCACTGTTTTTCCTATGGGGTTGTGTTTATCCATCTATATTATCCACCCCATAAGAGTCTGGGGGTCCCCCCACCGTACCTCCCTCTATCATTCTCTTCTCCAACAATCCTCTTGCTTTTTTTATTCTCTGTCTTCATCCCAAGGTCTTAGCCAACCATCTTCCCAGTCAGAGTGGAGGCTCATACCAAATATAACCTACATGTTTATATTTGCCCCATGGACTGCCTTCATGATTTTATGTGTATGTGAGAGTGTGTGTGTGTGTGTGTGTGTAATTAGTTAACACATTAAAATCAGAGGAATGCACATTAAAATTCTGCTTGGAGGGGAATTCCCTGGTGGTCCAGTGATTAAGGGTCTGCCTTCCAGTGCAGGGGATCTGGATGTGACCTCTGGTTGAGGAAATGGGATCCCACATGCTGCAACTAAGACTCTGACTCAGCCAAAAATAAATAATTAAATGCTTTTTTAAAAATCCACTTGGGGTTTCTATTGAAGCACAGAAGCAGAGATGCTCTCTACCTGAGGTCCACCCTTCCCTGTTTGGTAGTGCCCACTCTCCCCATTGCCTCCTTGGTACTAAGGCAAGAGTCACACATAACTTATCAACATGCTTCTGCTGCTGTTTTTCTTACTCTAGAGGCATATTTTGTTGATTTCACATCTCTACCAAAAGTGGGAAAAAGAAAAACAGATGAAGAAGGCTGCATAAACTTTCTGACAGCAGACCTGCTGCACTCATTTATGTTATTCATGTGGCCACTGGAACATGTGATTTTTACATCTCTGATACAATGCATCTGTATCTGTGAGTCTGATCAAGGAAGCAAGACCACTATGAGTAACATGAAGTAAAGGGTTTGTTATGCAATTGGAGTTGGTAAAGAAATTACAGAAATCTGGTAGTGGACCTGAAACCAACTATCTTAGGTCAGCAGGGCCAACAGTCAGGGGAAAAACTTGGGCATGGAGCAGGAGAGAAAAGAGGCAAACTGGCACCTGTGAGGACAAACTGGAACCTCCAACAGTCTCCCATCACCTCCAACCTCGGTGAAGCTGATACTCTTCACTGCTAGTCCCAGGACTTAGATGAGCTGAAGTTCAGTCTTAATGCCAATCAGGAGAGCCAGAAAATACTAACTTGGTACAAAATAATTGTGGTTTCAGACAGCGAATTTTAAATCATTATAACCAGGCTCAAACACATCTTTATTAATCAAAATAGGAACCATTACAATCAACACATTTTTGCCAACAAGAAATAAATGTGTTTACAAATAAGTTTGTAGTGTAAAAATCCATACTTCAGAATTCAATGAACTCTTGGAAGGCATTTTCTGCATCCTGCTGGTTGTGGGAGCGTTTTCCCTGCAAAAAGTTGTCCAGATGCTTGAAGAAGTGGTAGTTGATTGGTGAGAGGTCACGTGAATATGGCGGACAAGGCAAAACTTCAAAGTCCAATTCATTCAATGATTGAACCATTGGTTATGCGAGGAGAAGTGGGGCATTGTCGTGGAAAAGAACTGGGCCCATTCTGTTGATCAGTATCAGCTTCAGGCATTGCAGTTTTCAGTACATCTCATCAATTTGCTGAGCATACTTCTCAGATGTAATGGTTTTGCCGGGATTCACAAAGTTGTAGTGGATCAGACTGGCAGCAGACCACCAAACAGTGATCATGACCTGTTCTTGGTACAAGTTTGGCTTTGGGAGCTTTGGAGCTTCTTTTTAGTCCAGCCACTGAGCTGGTCATCACTGGTTGTTTACAAAATCCACTTTTCATCACACATCATGATCTGATCGAGAAATGGTTTATTGTTGTTGAGTAGAATAAGAGAAGACAACACTTCAAAACAACGATTTTTTTGATTTATGGTCAGCTCATGATGTACCCACTTATTTTTCACATTTCCCATTTGCTTCAAAAGCTGAGCAACTTTAGAACGGTCAACATTGAGTTCTTAGGCAACTTCTCATGTAACTGGAAGAGGATCAGCTTCGATGATGGCTCTCAATTGGTTGTTGTCAACTTCTGATGGCTGGCCACTATGCTTCTCATCTTCAAGGCTCCCGTCTCCTCTGCAAAACTTCTTGAACCACCACTGCACTGAATGTTTATTAGCAGTTCCTGGCCAAATGCGTTGTTGATGTTGCAAGTTGTCTCTGCTGCTCTACAACCTATTTTGAACTCAAAAAAATCATTCAAATTTGCTTTCTAGCATCATTTCTATAATATAAAATAAATATAAAATAAACAGCAAGTAATAAGTCATTAGCAAAAAACAAAGCAAAAAATGCACATTAAAATGATGTATAACATAATCACACTTATTTAAGAACGTATTCCAGTATTTGGAGAAGGCAACGGCACTCCACTCCAGTACTCTTGCCTGGAAAATCCCATGGACAGAGGAGCCGGGTAGGCTGCAGTCTCTGGGGTCACTGGGAGTAGGACACGACTGAGTGACTTCCCTTTCACTTTTCACTTCCAAGCATTGGAGAAGGAAATGGCAACCGATTCCAGTGTTCTTGCCTTGGAGAATCCCAGGAACGGGGGAGCCTGGTGAGCTGCCGTCTATAGGGTTGCACAGAGTCAGACACGACTGAAGCGACTTAGCAGCAGCAGCAGCTTCCCTTTGATCTCCCAAAGCTCAGGTAAATTTCTTTGGTGACCAACCCTGACCCAGAACCATACAGTGAAGGGAATTCTGGGAAATTCCTCCTTATCTAAGTGACCCAGGACAAAACCACTGTAGCACCCACCAGTTAGTTTGGGCAGGTCTAATTACCAGAGTGTTCACAATGAATAAATATTTATTGTACTTCAACTGAACAAATAAATCTAACCTAATCATAGAAGGAAAAAACAAACATAGCTTAGAAAACACAAAAATAACTTAGAGAATGTAAGGATATATTGTAATCATGATCTAACAACCCACCCAGCATCTTGCCATAGTAAACGGTTAATGTATTTTAGTGAATTATATCAGATAGTCCTGGTTATCTAGTTAAAAGCCAAATTAAAGATAAGATTCATATTAGGGAGAATAGCAATATTATAAAACAGCTTTTGGTTTTACTGCTTCATTGTTTCAGAAAGAAGCTCTTTAGACAAATATGGTGTTTATATACCAAATATCCCTTTTATGGATCACAGCCTTGTCATGGAAAAGGGGCTTGAATAACTTAGTGAAGCTATGAGTCATGCCATGCAGGGTTACCTAAGATGGACAGGTCATAGTGAAGAGTTCTGACAAAATGTGGCCCACCAGAGGAGGAAATGGCAGCCCACTCCAGTATTCTTGCCTAGAGAGCCCTATGGACAGTATGAAAAGGCAAAAAATATGACAACAGAAGATGAGCCCCACAGGTCGGAAGGTATCCAATATGTTACTGGGGAAGAACAGAGAGCAATTACTAATAGCTCCAGAAAGAATGAGGCAGCTGGGTCAAGGTAGAAATGAGAAATGACAAAGTAGAAATCCTCAGTTGAAGATGTGTCTGGTGATGAAAGTAAAGTCTGATGCTGTAAAGAACAATATTGCATAGGAACCTAGAATGTTAGGTCCATGAATCAAGGTAAATTGAATGTGGTCAAACAAGAGACAGTGACAGTGAACATCAACATCTTCAGAATCAGTGGACTAAAATGGATGGGAATGGGCTAATTTAACTCAGAGGACCATTATACCTACTATTGTGGGCAGGCATCCTTCAGAAGAAATGAAGTAACCCTCATAGTCAACAAAAGAGTGTAAAATGCAGCACTTGGGTACAGCCTCAAAAACAACAGAATGATCTTGGTTTATTTCCAAAGCAAACCATTCGACAACACAGTAATCCAAGTCTATGCCCCAACCACTGATACTAAAGCAGCTGAGGTTGACCAGTTCTATGAAGACTTAAAACACTTTCTAGAAATAACACTGTGAGTGATATGGAAAAAGGAATTCACTATAGAGGTTAGATCTGACAAAACTGTGAGGATGGATGAAGAGATCTATATAATCCAACCAAAATAAACTCCTAGATGGCTTATGTAAGTTGATTTAGCTTTATATTTGATTTATTTTTCAATATCACTTATCAAGAAATGTGTATTTGACTTCTTGATAAGCAGCATTGAAAAATATCACTCACAGTGAGTCAGCTTCTCTGACCAAACCCCCACTGATACCTCATAGATGTTTGGTACCAGGGATCTCAAAGTCAAATGCATCAGACGACAAACAGAAAGAATTCTCCCACTTACTGGATTAATATATCTAACTTAATAAGAGTTGTCCCCAAGCTAGCTATTGATAGAAGTTTTCAGTGTAATTGGATGACATATTCTTAATTTATCTGTGTACACATTTTCTTTTAGCAAAGTTTAACCAGAAATTCTCTAACAATTATTTTGATAGGCATTAGAAATTATCTGCAGCATTTAAAAAAAAAAAGAAATACTTGAGTTTTTTAAAGAATCACACCTCTTTATGCATCTTTCCAAGACAAATATTATATCCCTTAGACCTTGAGCTCTACCAGTTCTAGAACAGATCTCAAAATGAAACCCAAATTTGAGTCCTAGTTCTTCAAAGTGTGTAAATCTGAAACTTCCCAGAAAAGACCGCCCCTTGATATGGAAGCTTCCGAGAAGGAAGATCATGTTTTCCACAGAATCCTGAGGGATTCCATGATCCACTTTCAGCACATTATGTCAGTAAGTTCAATGCAGTTCAAAGTCACAGGTTAGTCATGAGGTTTAAAACATTCATTCTGTTAAATTTGAAGAATAACCCATCAATGTAATCATATCTAAACATCTACTTTGAATCCCTAATTATTAAATGAGCTTGTCCACCAGAACTCTATACCTGTACACCCATATGAAAAATCTACTGCAGACTGCTTTAAAAAATCTATTCTAGGCCCATTATAAAAGATGCCTAAGCATCACTAATTATTTTGACTTTGGAAACTCATTAACAAATATTTACACCCTGGAACAGATCCAATTTCAGAATAAGCTACAGCTGGAGAAGATTACAGTACAAACAAAAAATTCTCTCTCTCAAACTTATGAGTCCTGGATGAGAAATTCAGAAGGATTGAATTCTTCTGCTTTGAAGACCAAAATGAGAATAAATCATTGTACCAACTGATGATTATTTAAATGTGCTGTTAAGCACATATTCCTAATGGATTTATTTCAAGTTCGTTTTCATATTTAGACAATAGGTGAGATTAAAATGTGTATACTACATGCAGAAACATGTATGTCTATTTACAAAATACAGATGAGCAATAATCCTGCAGTGTTATTTGGGCATTTTTAGTGCTCACTAGTGAAGAGCTCACCACCTGCTGTGGTTTTATAGGCAGAAGAGACAAGTAACTTTGGGGCTCCAAATGTCAAATCCTTCTACCCAGTTATTCAATAGTAACATCAAGCACATGAATGGAGATGTTCATTCAGAACTTTTGTATGTGAAATAAACAAGAAAAACTGAAAATCCTATTAAGATATTCCCTCCTACCCCACCTTTCTATGCACACACACACACACACACACACACACACAGTGCATGGCCCTCAGGCAGTATGCCCTCTAAAATGGAACACTGACTTCAGGCATAACTTGGTGGCCACTTCAGGGAGGCAGGTGCTCAGCTTCTTTCATCTTTGCTCTGTGACAGTTTCTCTGTCATGTACACGGTCATCAGCCTGACACATGTATGCCATCCCCTTTAATAACCTAGAGAGGTCTTAGAGTCAGAGGTTCCCTTCAAATGACTGACAGCCAGGGAGGTACCATACCCGCAATAGAGCTGTCAGCTGGGGTGAGAAGATAGGGTCTGTGGGGAATTCCTTTCTCTTCCAACAAGGAACCTTCACTCAGCATGACCTGCCTTGGAAAAAGCTTTGGACAAGGTCCTTTCTTTCCCACTTCAAATCCTGCCTTGAAACAAGCTTTCTCTGCCACTTGCAATTACTGTAAATCAATTTCCAAACAGAAATTCACTATGCTAAGTACGCATCAGCCAGATGAGTAGAGAGATGACAGGTGACCCTGACTCCTGTCAGGTGGGATCTCCTCTTTCTTCTCCCACAAACCCCCAAGAAATTACAAGATGACTCAGACACACAGAATTACGAGACTGGAGGTGACCTCAGGAGACGATCCAGTCCTGCCTTCTGGAATTGCCCACAACCTAAACTCCTCTTGCTTTTTCAGTATATTGAGTTTTTACTGCTATTGTTTAATAAAACCAAAATTCTAATATAAACATCTTCAATGAGAAATACAAATTAGCATAGGAACCAGAGACTTCCATTCCAATCACCAACCCATTCTGTGTAACCCCCATTTAACTCTTAATTTTATGTACTGAGTTGGCCAAAAAGTTCAAACTTCTGGCCAAACCAATACTTTGTGATATATGACAATCCAGTATTCATTACTCCTTATGTGAAAAATCTTTCTATCAAGTAACATTTTAGACTCAGAAGCCCTGTAAATTATGTTATTTTCTTCTCTCAGGTAACTCATCTAAATTCCTAAGTTCTTCGTTTCCAGATGAAATTATTGAGTGGTATGTGGGCTGGCCTGGGCTCCTATAGAGATCATGAGTGGGGCCAGGATAGGGCTCTGCCTTGCGTGAAACATCTTGAATCTCATCATCCTTCTTAAAGGAACAGGAATCTACTACTAGAAGAAAAAGACAAACTGTAGAAGCAAAGACCATAAACCATTGTGACAGAAGCAGATTCTGCCATGATTGGCAGGCTCACAGATTGATGGGCAATGCAGGAAGAATCCATAGAAATAGCCAGCTTTGTCACAATGAAGCTGATTGGCTGCCATGGTAGTCAATGTACAAGAGGACTTACTGAAAATAAACAGTGGGAAATTTTTCTTCACTGTCTGCCTGGAGCTGGTATAGAGAAAGGAAGAATACAGATAAGCCTTGTTATGCTAAGTGGAAAAAGCCAGGCACACAATGCCACATATGGTCTTATTCCATTTATAGGAAATATTTAGAACAGGCAAATTCATAGGGACAGAAATCAGGTTAGTAGTTGCCAGGGGGACTGGAGCAGGAGGATGGGGAGTAACCGTTCACCGGGTAAAGGGTTTCCTTTGGGGATGATTAAAACATTTTGGAACTAGATAGTGGTGATGGTTGTACAATATTATGAATGTACTAAACATCACCGATTGTAAATTTTTTTTTTTTTACTGATTGTAAATTTTATGTTATGTGTTTATGTTGAAAGAGGATATCCCAGTGGCCTTTAAGAGAAGGAATATTTTCTCCAGTACCTGTGATCCTCCCATGCAGCCAGAATGGAGGAGCAGATGACAGACCAAAAGGGAGAAGAAAAGAGGAACCCCCAAGAGGAAGAGGGAGAGTAAGGCAGCTGCTCCCTCTTCCAGGATCACACCAGGGAAAAGGTCTTCACATGCACTTGTGTCACAAGTACTTTCTCACATACCTTGAAAGACCCAGACAGACCCAGACTAAAACCTGGCTCATCCTTCTAGCTATGTGGCTCTTGACAAGACACAGCACCAAGCACTCCTGGAGTGCCCACTGCATGCGGGACTGTGTCATAAGCCCTACATACGTCATCTCCATAGCCTATGAGGCAGAAGTTGATAGTGCCTCTAATGGACATATGAGAAGCCTGCAATTTAAAATGGTTTAAGAAGTTGCCCCAAATCATTCAAGCACTAAGAATACAGTTAAGATTATTAAGCTTTACTGTCCCAATTTCTAAAATGAGGAGAATAATAACTGCTTTGCAAGGTTATCACAAGGATTAGAGATGAAGCATGGAATGTCACTGACATCTGGATGGCACTGCACAGGTGCTCAGTAAATGGTAGCTAGAATAAATGTTTGACTCCTGAGGTAGCACCACAGAGAAGGATTTTACTGGTAAGAGTGGTCACCTGGCTAGTGACAGAAACGTGACTGGCTCTAAGTCAACTTAGAAGAAAGTCAGCTTCCTTCTAATGCTCATCTAACCATTTTGTGTTTAAAAGGACACATCCAAGACAATAGACCTATAATAGATCAGTATATAACTAATCAAATCAGGTGCAATGTCAGGGGAGGGGCAGAAGATAGGTGCCTCTTTGGACAGTCAGACTCCAAATGAAGGGAAGGGATTGGGAGTTCTCATCTGATCAGGAAGAAATGGCTCCTGAAAGTATTTATCAAGAAGAGTTCTGGAGATGCTCTGGTCTCTGATGGTCCAGCCGCGTGACAGAGTCTATTAATGGTAGCAATAATGATGACAACAAGTGCCATCATTTTGCATTTACTACAACCAGGAATTAATTAAAGTATGTCATACACATTTTCTTAGATACCTACATGGAGTAGTTATCATATAGCCCATTTAATCGATGAGAAAACTGAAGCCCAGGACCCTGAGGCTACTGAGTGGCTGAACTGGGACTGGAACACAGGCCTGCATGACTGTAAAATCACAGCTCTTGACTAATATATAACTACCCAAGAGGAAGACATCTAGCCCCTCATTACAAGTCACAGCTATGTCAGGCATGAATAGAAATAGGCTAAATAAGTGTCAGTATCTACCCAAGGACTAATATTTGCCAAAGAGGAAAAAAAGAAAACAGATACAGTGGTCTAGGCCCTGTACAGAATAGAATGCAGGAAATTCTTCTGGCATGAGAGATTCTGTGAATTTCAACACATCACCAAAAGCAGACACTGATGCACACATCAGAGTTAGGGCTTTCTCTATTGTAGACAGACACTCTGACAACCACTTAGGTCAAACACTTCAGCTTTCCGGACCTCTTAAAGGTATTTTTCCAGTTGGTCCTGGCTCCAGCAAGGTAGAGACAGACCTTCCATTTATAGGCCATAGTGGTACTCTTGGTACAACTAAAACACTAAAGGCATAATTGGCCACATGTGGAATCAGGTTCTTAAAAACTGCACATATGGGACTTCCATGGTGTCACAGTGGACAAGAAGCCACCTGCCAGTGCAGGGGACACTGGTTCAATCCCCGGTCCAGGAAGATTCCACATGTATCTGAGCAACTAAACCCGTGCACCACAACCACTGAGCCTGAGAGCCGCAACTACTGAAGCCTTGTGCCCTAGAGCCTACACGTTATAATTACTGAGCACTCCTGCTACAACTCCTGAAGAACACATGCCTAGAGCCTGTGCTCCGCCACGAGAAGCCACCACAATGAGAAGCCCAGGTACCACAAGAGTAGCCCCTGCTCACTGCAACTAGAAAAAGCCTGAGCAAAACAATGAAGACTCAGCACAGTCAAAGATAAATTAATTTTAAAAACTGCACAGATGAACCTTAGTAAAAAATACATAAAAGAAACCTTAAATACTCAATGTACAAGTCTCTGTATCCAGCTCTTTTTAAGAGAAGTTTCCGAATTTCTCACCACATTCATAGTTTAGTCAACACACCACCAAGAGTTTATCTACAAATGCTATGAGAAAAACACTTGTGATCACATGTCATTTTGAGAGACTGGAATTAATTACTAGATTTACTTATCTGAAAGTTATATAACTCTACAGATACTTGATAGCTAACTATGATGGGTGTACTAACACATCTGATAGATTCTAAGATGCACATTCCTTTTTGCACATTTTAACACCTGTGAAATCCAGATGCAGATGTGTTATACGCAGTATAACAGTATAACATATGCAGTATAACACATCTGCATTGGCTGATAGTGTGGCCACTATCAGCAAGACCACAGTCCTGGCAGAGTTGTCATGTTCTGCTCATGTGAGAACATTAAAAGCGCCAGCATCAAAAATTGTGGAATGAATGTTATTGACAATGGAAGAAAATCCCAGAGTGAACAGTGGGGCACTTTTAAAAGAAATGCTATATCATGAATGCTATTGATAACCCAGAAGAAAGTATTGGAAAGCATTTCATCCTAGTTTAGTTTAGCATTCCATCATTAATTTGTGACAGATAAAATACTCATACTTCTTCTAATCAGTAACATGTGAGATTTGCTGGAGTTTAAGGGACAAGTATACCACAATGCAGTGAGTTTACAGGAATAAAAGAAACAAATCTCTAATAATTAAAAGAAAATAAATTGAATTTCCTTTCATTCCAGGAATATTAAAGTTTAAAATATCACAGTAACATTTATGTATAATATACACTCTACCTGAAAAAGATGCTACGACATGAACCATTTTCTTGTTGCTTCTTAAACTTTATTTAAAACATAGTATCTACTATATTTTCAATACAAAAGAATTGAAGAAATTCTTAAAATCCTCAAAATAGGAAAATAATTTATATTACAAAGTGTCACACATTTAAACTTAAGTTAAATAGAAACTTGCTAAGCCTCAGTTTCTTCATTCATAAAATGGGGTTCATTTTATGAACCCTACTTCATGGGATTTGTTAAGAGAATTAAGTGGCTGACACACAGAAAATGTTTAGTAAAGAGATCCATATGGTAAGAGAGAAATAATTCATAAATATACTATTCTGATAGTTATTTTTGTGATTCTTTTATATCCTGGCCCAGGACTCAACAAATTTTTTGTTAAGCATGTAAAAAATGAGAAACTAAAGTGTCATATTTCCATCATTTCAAAAGATTCTATTCCCAGAAATGAATTATTTGAAAATGTTATTTTTAAGCTTACATAATACTTTCCTCATAGATGCAAAACCAGATGATTTTCAAAGTATTTTTGCAGGAATAAAGATGAAAAAGTAAGTCCATTTTTCTCTGACACTTTGGTACTAAAAAGGATTAATGGCTCAGTGCATTCAGGGAAAAGATGCAGTCTGAAGAGATATCCTTGGTATTGGGGGTGGGTTGTGAGGGGCTGAGTTAGGGTTAGGGGAGGGTAGAGAGAGAAGAGAGAAAACTGCAGTTGTTTATAATCCACAATTCAATTTCAATCTTTGACGAGGTAGAGTCTGTGCCCCTACACACACTTTTCTTTTTTTTTTTAAGATCTTGAAAATGTTTAGTCAAATAGGTCTTAAATGTCAGTACTCTGGTGAGGAAGGAAAAAGGCAACACACACATATCCTTGCCTGGTTTGGTTCAAGCAAGATATGTAAGAAAACAAGCTCAAAATAAAACAGGGGATACCGCAATTATAAGGTACCCTTCTCAAAAAGAAAAAAAAAAAAACTGTGCTTGACATTAAAATGTGAAACATCAAGAGGTGGCTGTAGATTTTATAATTTTATAACCAAGTTTTTTTCTAATCCTAAAAATAAAGTATGTTTGATAACATGCCATTTCATAAATATCATGTATTTATACAGTAGGAACACTTTTTGCACATATTCCACATTTACATTTCAAATGTGCATTTTGAAGATACCTACCAAACACTAAATCACAGATAGAAACCCACAGCCTCCTAGGTAGACAGCAAGGTCAGGCGAAGGGCACTGGGAGGGAAGTTAGGAGACCTGTGTCTCCTTCCAGGCATGCCCCAAACCAGCTGAGTGACCATAAAGAGTCCCTTGACCTCTCTGGATCTCCATTTCTCAATTTGGACTTAAGATAGCTCCAATTCCTTTCCAATTCTAACATTCTTTGACTATCATGAGGATTTTGCCCATGGTGACCTTAATGTCAACAACAAGTGTAGGGAATAACATTTACAACTCCAATCATTGCATTGTCTTAACTCCTACTCCATCTTACTTCTCTTTATGCTTCAAAACATACTGTCAGTCTTTCATCATTGCACAAGCCCGAACACACACTTCAAGAAAAGGATAAAATCATGCTGTGAGAATGATACAGTGTTTCATCTGATGTATTGAACACAGCCATATTTCAGTGCTAATTATGAAATAGCAAACGTAAATGGCTGTGTCCCTCCCTGAGTCTGCTGGGCCCACATTACACTTCCCTCTAAGGTAAGTGTGGATTCCATACAAACCCATTCTCCTCCACCCTCTCCTGGCCAGAAGACAGTAACCCCCTTAAGCTCAAGAGCACAACTCCAAAGAAAAGGTGCAATTTAATTCTTAGCCTGAAACACAGCCCATTTGGAAGGACACCAGTCACTAGGGTATTGTTAGTGCCTTGAAATGGCCAGCAGGGATTGCTGACTCTGCGAATCTCACTCCAAAGGCAGGAATTCTATTTGAATTACTAACATAACAGATGTTTGCTAGGACCCACCATGCAGTCTGCATACACAGTTATGCTAATTTGGCACACTCCTCTTCCAGTTAGCTCTGAGCCATTAGAGCACGCAGCTAGTAGGTCCTTCTGTCTAACTAATAATTGCCTATTATTGATATTAATTAACATTTTTTGCACCTTTCCTTGGTTTTGACCTAGTATCTGTTGGTAGTCTAATCACTGTGGCCTATTAAAAGTCAAAATACAGGGGCCTATAGTAGTCACAAGCCATTTATCAAAACGCAAACAAGGCCAATTAAACAGGCAGCCAGACAGTTGTCTTGATTTGCTGCTGACTGTTTCTTGATCACCATTATAAATTGCTAATAGGGCAGAAAGCGCTAAGCGGGGAGCATCTGTGGGGGGCTGGTTATTGCTCACTCCCCGCCTGGTGACAGGTGAGAGAGAGGCTAGTGATGGTCTTATTGATGTGAACTGCCCATCAGTTGGTAGTTATTGTTAAAGTTCATGAAGCTACAGCTGATCCCATCCTGCCGAGAGTCAATCAAATTAATTAGAGCTAGAAATTCTTCTTTATTATTTAAGAGCATGGGTACAGAAAGAAGTCCTGTAATTTGGATCCAAAGGCAATGACGGAAAAAAAATCTTCATGTAGTACAGTGTGGAAAAAAAAAATCAGATATTGCTTCTTCCATTATTTATAATAAGGGCTGTGGCTAAAGGTTTTTATAGGCACAGATCAAGAGATCATAATAGAAGCATATTGACAGATTTTTTTTCTGCAATACTCCAAGGAACTGGCTGTAGCAGGAAAATATATCAAAACCTTATCATCAGAGCTGAGATCTTCTGTGAAAAATCAATAAAGAGTTATACATGGTTTGAGTTTAAACAGTTCTCTGTAGTCATTTAAACATAGTGCATCTGTACAGCTTTTTACCTCTGGAGACCAAGGTAACCTAGCAACCAGAGGGCTTAAACCGATTAACTACAAATGAAGTACTGTACACCTATCAAAGCAATTGTTCATCGTTGCCTTTGTTGCAGAGACTAAGCTAATTGAACATGATACAGTATGAAGATAATTAACACCCATGAGTTTGTTAATTGCCTGTTAGCACTACAACACAGTCTCTTGGTTTCTTTTTAACTGTCTCCTTTGTAACCTCTTACTTCCCTTAAAATGGTGCAGGACCTGTTTAACTGGCAATGATATCTTGGAGTTTATTAACCCTTTTTAAATTTAGAAGAAAAAAAAAAAGCCCTGTCTTAATGAAGCATATTGCATGTGCTTGTTAAATACAAGCTCTCACTTTGTCTATTTTCCCAAGACTAGGAATTTGTTTTACAGATACTGTACAAACTATGTTTATTTTTTTTGCTAATTTATTTCAAGCAATTTAGCCATTACAAATGCTCTAAAAAAAAAAAGGTTTTAGTAGTTGCCTTTATTACTCGGCTGCTCTGCTTTTGAGAGTGAGCGATAAACGTCTTTGAGGGTTGGCATACTAATTGAAGGCAGCATCTGGTCAGCAGCTGACTGGCTCCAGTTGTCCTGCTCCAACCGAGCGAGAGAGAAAGAAGCTTTGCCGGTTCTATTTGCCAAGCTCTCCGTGTCCTCGCAGCCGTGGACTAAGAACTCGCATTTTATCTCTGCTGGATCACCACATGGATGCCAGAAAATCAATTGGGCAGGAAAATCTGTTAACCTAAAGTGATTTCAATCTAAGAAATCATTTAAAATAAAAATTTCTATCATTACCTTTTTGGAAAAGCACTTTTTTCCCTCAAGTCTAACTGGATGTGTCATGATAATACCTCAAAATGACCTATCACAAGAATAATTCAAAGTCAATAGAATTGCCTAGCAAGGAACAATTTGATTTTTGGGGAAAAAATAGGGCATCTGATTACAAGCTTAAGAGGAAATGGAAAACCCTGATGCTGTGTGACTAGAAACAATTAACACACTCAGACCCAGGATACACACCCAACACTCAAGATGGGATTTTCTCCTGTTGAGAAGGAACACCTTGGCTGTGTCACAATTGCTTAACATGGATTTTCCTGGATGATCCTCTGTGTTTTTCATTACTGTGTCGTGGTTAATATCTGCT
>NW_011495022.1:5056363-5071508 GCF_000754665.1 Bison bison bison | reverse complement strand
TCTGCTGGTAAGTCAGTCCCAGGAGGGCCACTTCTAGTGCCCAATTACAAGTTCTATCATCAATCATAAGTGTTATTTGTTCAACAAAATGAATTGCTAATTAATAACTGATGAGCATTATGGCCTTGAAGACTATAATACTATTAATTATGGTTGGCATGAAAGGGGTCTACCTGGCACATTTTCACCACAATTAGCCTCAGAAGCTTTACGGGAATATGTCTATGAAGACAACCAAAGAAAGGCCTGGCTTTCCTCCCTCTCCTGCATAAAGACTGGCAAATAGCACTGTCTCTTGTAAGGATCCCACCAAACCAACTCCAGCATCCCAACAATGGTTTTCTATCACCATGACTTGTATGAGAAACTTGATGTGGCAAAGAGAACCTCACAGAGGCTGACGGCACAGAATGTAGCCCCACATGCTCACCAGCATCCTGCTGAAATGCCGCAGCAGGTGACGCAGCCACAGCATGGCAACTGGAATGTGGCTGCTGGCTTAATTTGAGGTTCAGTGGTTGCCCCGTTTGTGTTCTGAGCTCTGGTGCAGGTACACAGCAGCTAAATCACTTTAGCAGGCAGCTGGTGGGCCAGGACTGCTTGCATTTACTCACAGTCAGAAGGGAATACATCATTGTTCACCTTGATGACCTTCAGATCAGAGATTTAAAGAGGAGAAGCTAAGAAATGCCCTCTTGCCGATGGCTGAGTAAGGAAAAAACAGTTCCTTTGAAGAATAAACATGCAAAAAGCCTAATAATAATGCTATGAAACTCTGTGGAAGTAGAACAAATGCACTCCCCCTGTGCTCTGAATCTATCTTGTTTCTGCACTCAAAGCCCAGAGTGAACAAACAGGGGAGGGTGATAAAACACTACAAAGACTTTTAAAAGTTATATGACTAATAGAAGGGAACAATGCTTATTTTTCTCCTGACTGGGTGTACAGGCTCCAGAAGGTAAAAAGCTCATTAAATAGTTACATGGATAATTCTGTAGTTTGGACCATCACTTCAGATTTAGTGCTAAATGGATTCTGGAAAATAAGCTATCTGCATGGATCAAATTAACTGGAGAATTAGACAAGTGTTCTCTTTGTGCTAGGTAATCAGAATAGCAACTCTCTCATTATTGCAATTAAAAATATTTGCAGGTTCAAATTATACAAATATCTTCCCTCGCCATTCTGCCAAACTGTCCAGAATGCACCCCCTTTTCCTAGGCAGGTACACATGTCCTGAGAGGGGAAGAAAACAGGTGCACCTCCCTCCAGATGGTACAATGATTGGTGTATGCTATTTTTAGCTTTACAAAATTAAGAGTTAAGAAGGTTGGTAAAGTGAAGGAAATGTCCACAAAACAGCCTGATTAGGCAAAGTATTCCTGCAAGTTGCCACCACTCTTCTCTGTCGATAAACGGTCACAGGAGCACACCTGGTTGGGAAGGGCTCATCAGCAGTCAGGCTGGTAGACTATGTCTACAATGGCCAGGACAGAACAGCATAGATATGCCAATAGGTTGATGGTGATATCTGCAAATGACAGTAGAAATCTTTGCAAGGAAGGGAGAGAACAAAGGAGGTGCGGCGAGTTCAGTGTGTGTGGGAAAGAAAGAATGGAGGGTGGGCAGGCAAGGCACCTTAAATTTCAAACAGGCTCCACCACTGACTACATTCAGGGATTTGAACCAATCATTTAGTCCAACTGAGTCTGTTTCCACTTGTGTAAAATGGGAATATTGATATTTATTCTGCTTATCTTACAGATTCATAAGGAGGATCCAATGAATAATACATCTGTGGCTTTTGCTTTGAAAGCACTATGAAAACCATAAAGACAGTTATCTAGAGATATGAGTTCTAATAATTATATTTGTTTGCTTCTTGCCCATTTCAACAGTTATCTCAAACGCTGGTGACTCAGATTGGAAAGAATCTGCCTGCAATGCAGGAGAAGTGGGTTCAATCCCTGAGTCAGGAAGATCCCCTGGAGAAGGGAATGGCTACCCACTCCAGTATTCTTACCTGGAGAATTCCATGGACTGAGGAGCCTACTGGGATACAGCCCATGGGGTCACAAAGAGTCAGACATGACTGAACCACAACACTTTCACCTCAGACAGACAAGGTTCCAAAAGCCATAGAAGGAATTTTGTCCACCAAACCCTAAATTTCAGAACTACAGAGTGAGTAGTGACTGACAGGCCACTGAAGCTTGTATGAGAAGGGATTTTGTTTCCTTATATTAAATATCAGGCAAGGATACTTGAGCTACAAATAGCCATTTCTAGTGATCACACCTAAAACTACTGCTATAGCAAACTCAAGCTTGAATGTGCATGTTAACCATGTGAAGAAATGAAGGCAGCTCAAAGTCTACGGTAGGTATGGAATGGGGCCTCAAACCTGCATTTTTACTGGGGAGTTCAGGTCCCTCACACATGAGTTTGGGTAGACTCCAGGAGTTGGTTATGGACAGGAAGGCCTGGCGTAGTGCGATTCATTGGGTCACAAAGAGTCGGACACGACTGAGAGACTGAAATGAACTGAACTCAGGTCCCTCTGAGGCAGGTGTGTCCATGGCTCCCAGGTGAGAGACACCAGGTCCCACAGACTGCGACCCAGGAAGACTGCTGCTGCCATTAGGTGACAGAGGCAGGATGGGGAGATGTTCACTGCCACCTCAAGACCAGGAGTTGGCCAGAAAAGTGGCCTTGGCCAGGGTTCTGGGGCCCTGCAAAACACAGCTCCCAGCCAGCTCCCTAGGCCCCCCAGCTCACCTGCTGACGCCAGGCTGGGTGAACTGGAACGCTCCCTGGGAGAAGGCTGGGATCTGCCTCTTACCTCACTCTCTGATGACCACCATTCTGCTGACTGTTGACTGATTGGGCCCACTAATGTCATTCCCTGATGATTGGTTGCTTATGGGAGGGGCCTATTGTGCTACTGACCAATGGCTGAGCAGGACCATTAACGGTCACTCTCTGGCAGCTGCTCACTTGGGGGAGGGGCCCACTGTGGTGCTGACCAATGGCTGAACAGAACTACTAACAGTCCCCACCACTAACTGTTGCCTGGTTGGGAGGGGCAGTGCTGGTAACCAAGCAAAGCACCAGCCACGCTAAAGGCTGTTCATGGCCTGGCTCTATTACAGTCTCACAACAAAGAAGGTGGGGAGCCACCCCAGGAGCAGGTGTAGATTCTGGCAGCCTGGAACAAGGCACTTATGAGCCACTGCTTCCTTGTGATCAATCCTTTTCTTGTTATTTGCTTAACTTTTGAAAAAAAAAAAAAACCCTAGACTATTTGTAAGGGGTAAATATTCCTTTATTATTAAATAAAACATATCATTTGATATTTTATATACAGGTATTCCCTAAAACAGCTTCCCCAGTGGCTCAGCGGTAAAGAATCCACCTGCAATGCAGGAGATGCAGGTTCAATCCCTGGGTCAGGAAGATCCCCTGGTGGAGGAAATGGCAAACTACTTCAGTATTCTTGCCTGGAGAATCTCATGGACAGAGAAGCCTGGTGGGCTATAGTCCAAAGGGTAGCAGAGTCAGACATGACTGACCAACTGAACACAGACACACATTCCCCAACATTGTGTTCCATGGAATGTGAGATGTTTACAACAAAGCTCTTCTGAGGACACATGAGTGTGGAGAATAGTGTAGGACTTCCCAAGGCTTTCATAATGTTGATGAGCTTTGCAATTCTCCAAGAGAACATGCGGGAACCAGCACTTCCCATATCTATTTGGTTACAGAACTTGCTAAGGAAGTCTGAACAGGGAAAATGTCTAATCCAGTGAAACAAAAAAATGGAAATTCTGCCTTAAAGGAAATATAAATGAATTGTCTAATGTGATCTTTCTGCAATCACACACTAAAATGGAAATTATCACCATTATCATTTTACTGAAGTGAAAACTGAGGCTCAGAAGACTCCATGTCCAGTGGTCTGGATATGAAAGCTCAGTGAATCCCAAATAAGTTAAATAAAAATAAATCCTCCTTTAGAAACTATGGAACATCAAAGACAAAAAGAAGATCTGAAAAGCAGGCAGAGAGAAGAGACAGATTACCTTCAAACAAGTGGTAGTTCACCTGACAGCTAAATGAACAAGAGACATGATGGTAATCAGGAAACAGTAGAATAACATCACCAATGAGCTGCAAGAAAATAATAGTCATCCTGGAATTCCATATTCATTAAATCATCTTTCAGATCAGAGTAAAATGAGGACTGTCACTCAACAGATTCTGTCTAAAGGAATTTAAAAGATGTAATTCAAGCAGAGGGAAATTGATTCTGCACACAAAAAGACAGTATTCGCAAATAAAATGGAAAATATGTAAGTGTACATGAATATTGGCCCAAGGAATTTCCTGGGAAATGACTGTGAGTCTGAGATTTGTATGCAGGAGGATTTTGAGAGCGTTTTCTAGGGGGCAACATCTGTTGGTGAGTAAACAAAGCAAAATTGGCAGAGAAAGGAGTGAACTGTGATGTAGTCACAATAAAACATCATCTGATCCCACAGAGAGCTCTGGTGTTGTCTCATCTCTCGAGGAGGGGGCCTTTATCCCACCACATATACACACTGACCAAGCTTAGATATGAACTGCCACCAGGGAGGGGACATGACTTTGGGCCAGACCATTCTCTTCTGCTGAGAACAATTCTCAATGAGGGACTCAACTGAAATCCATAAGCCATTAACATTCCTAGGGACTGGAAGAAGGACTGTCTTAGTCCTCAAAGGGAAAATGAGGCAGTGCACACAGCACCCACTACAACACTCAAAAACAAAAATGGTAGAAATAAACACATGACAAAGTAACATGTAAGTCAAGAAAGGTGATGGCAGTTAAAATATTCTAAGGTACTAGCATTGTTTGGGATAAGATTAAAGATGTTGATTAACTTTAGATTTTATTAAGACTGAATTTTTTCAAGAAATTTTTACAAAATTTTACAAATTTTTTGTAGCTATTTATTGATTATAAGAGATGCACTAAAACATAAGGCTTTGTAAGAGTAAAAGCAAAAAGATAGAAAAGAGTATACAAGGCAAATAGGTATACAAGACCAACCAACAACAAAAAACTTGTATAGCTCTATTCATATGAGATAAAAGAGACTTGAAAGCAAGTAAAAATGTTAGAGATGCACTACAAAATAAATGTAGTTCACCAAGGAGATAAAACGACTCTAAACTTGAACATACTCATGGCCTCAAAATGTATTAAGCCAAGATTTTCAGAACCACAAAGTACAACCAGATATATAAACCATAAATCAAGCACAAAAAGTCCATAAGGATATGAAAGGTATGAAACTAAAGCTCATGGAGGTTGTGACTGGTGACAGAGGTGGGATTTAAGAGCAGTGCATCTGCTATATTCCAGGGCACATCCCACTGTCTCTTCCAGATAAGATAGTGAAAATTGAAAGAATCAAGGGTCAGGAAGATGTACAATTCTGATATCAGACTCTGACTGTAGAATGTATCTTTTCAGTGGTATGAATATTTAACTCTCTCTCTCACTGAAATCTAACATTAAGAGTGTTGAAAGTTACACTAATATCTATGAAAGCAGAAATGGTAGTTTTTCAGACACCAATCAAGTGACTCTAACACATCTGTTGTTCCTGATTCATTGTTCTTCACTGTTGGGTGTTAATGGCAGAAAAACATATATATTTCTTTGCTGCTCAGGATTAGTGACAAAATTGATCTTCACAGAGAAAACCTCTGCTTAATCTAAATTGTCTGGGAAAATTGACTTAATCATAACATAAAGTCTTATCTGAAAATAAGAATACTGCCCCCTTCCCCACCCCTCTACTGATTTTCAAGCTACACTGTATCTTTTGAATAAGACAGATCTACTATGAAGTTAGATAAGCTATAACCAATGGCACCAGAAGATTGCAAAAGCATTTGTCCAGAATATAAGGATTTTGCCTCTTTTCTCCCTAGTAGAAGTCATGGATAATGTCACTTGGAGAAAAATGTTCCAGTGCAGTGACCATTTTTCTGTTTTAACAGGCTTCATCTTCTAATAAATATACACCAAGCCAAGCCGGGCAAATGAAATGCTAACCAGGGGATGATCGCTCCCAAAGTTCCCATGAGGACAGACAGCTGAGCCTCTGAAAACACCCTTCTGGGGAGATCCTGCTGGAGGTACCAGGCAGTCAGCCCTGAGAACACAAGTCAGCATATGCTCTGTGACCCCCACCAGCAGCCAAACCTTGGTTGGGAGGCTGGTGTGCAGGAATTACCCCTAACCCTCTGGAATTCTTACCTATTTGGGGGTCATTGATTTCTCTGGAAATACTATTTTCTCCCACTCCTTAGGGAAAATTAAAAACCCAAAACATACACTAAGAGACAAACTTTTGCTCACCAATCCAGGAGGTGTGAACCCAGTTAAAAACCACTGCTTTAGCCTTCTGGACTTTTCCAGCTTCTCACTGGACTTTTACACAAGCCGTGCATTTTGTAGAGAGAAAGTAGGTGCTTCAGAGCATGGGTTCTGGGGTCAGGCTTTCAGTTTGAACTCTGGCCTCATGACTGACCTCAAGCAAGCAGCTTAACCTGACTGTCCCAGTTTCATCTGTAACACGGGAAAAATAATAATACCTGTTTTATAAGGATGTTGTTAGGACTGAGTGAGTTCACTCATGCAAAAGGTTTAGATGAGTTCTTGGCACAAATCAACATTTGTGATCATCACTGTTCATTTCATTCCAGGTCCCTTTTGAAGGTCTCTTGGGATCTTTTCTTGACAAGACCAGCTCTTCCTATATAGGCTGGACTCTCTCTTCATTCAGGACATCATTCAGGAGATGTCTGACTCTGAATGACATCTTATCTTCCTTTTCTTACCTGGCTGGCTTGTTCAACAACTCATTCTTGGCAGATACAGAGCTAATATGATCCTTCACTTTACCAAATTTAGAAAAACTCTCAAGGTCTTCTTCAATTAATTCAGTCTTTTTCTGGGTCTGGAGGTTACTGTGTGAAACTGGTGTTTTCATCCTATCCTCAGGAAACTCAACATCTGTGGGAGTTACAGTGTGCCACTCTGGGTCCCTGACTCACCGCTTCTTAATCTGCTCCATCTCCTTTCCCCGATCTGGGACTGGTTGTGTTATCAGCTGGTCTCCTCAGAGCTCACTGGCCTTAATTTCCCTCTTTCCTAGATGAAACTCCATCTGTATGAGTGGACAGATCCAACAGGCACCCGTAGGCCAGGGCTGCAGGCCTGAGACCCAGAGAACATAATGTGAGTGTCATTTCAGCCCCCTGACAACTGGCACAAGCCTGCTCTGGCTGAGTCAGGAAGGAAATAGATGTTGACCTTAGAATGCCCCTGCCTCCACACTGATCCCTGTCCTTCACCTCAAGCCTTCATCCAAATCTACCCTGGGGTCTGTATGGCTGCTCATTCAGGGAATAAACTCATAAAAACTGAGATGCTGCCTCTCTTGATGGCTTTGAATTTTAGTGAAAATTTTTGAAAAGAGTCAATGGTAGGAATGGTCTAATGGAGACTGTTCAGACATCAGGCCATATCTTAAGTGGGATAGAGGGAGATTTCTCACAGCTACCATTTCTGGCTGCCCACCCCATCCTCCACCAGGCCATCCCTGGTCATAGACCCACACATTTCTAGGTGCACCATTGGTTCTAAACAAGTGTTTGTTGAATTAATCAGCCTTTATTGTAAATAATGTAAAAATATTCAAGTAATGGTTCTGTATGCCCTAGATACAGTTGAGCCATACCCGGACACAAAGCCTTTGTATGATAATGACAAAAAGAATAAACTAATGTGGGAGACCTTATCCTGACCAGATGGCTCACTTGTGTTACTTCATTTTATCTTTTCTACAATTCTACATGGATTGTACTATTATATCGTGAGTTTCCAGCAGACAGTGACCAGCCAGGAGCTTAAATAAGTTAGAAGGGCATAAGGTAGTAAAAATGTAATTATTTTCCCATGCCTTTTTAGCGTCAAACCTTTTTCCAATGAATGTGTAATTATCAAACAGATGACAGTAAATTCTTTCCAAAAGAGGGATTGGGGGCACATAGCCACCCCAACTGTGCAGCCTTCAGCCTCCATCCAACTCCTCCTGTAGAGCCTTTCACCTTAAAAAAACATCTGGAAACACAGCTCTCTTTGAATCCCAGTTCTATCACCCATAAGCCACGAAGATGTAATATGCCTCTGCTTTCTGTCTGTCCATCTGCAACAGGAGAGGGGATTGTGATGACTGCCTAACCTGAGGTGAGCCTGAAGAGTCCCAGACAGTGCTTAGCCAACAGCAGTCTTGTGGCCTGCTCCTGTTCACACAATGAGCAAGTAGCAGAGACCAGATTCAGCCCCAGGCCCAAGATGTTAGGGTTCATGCCTTTCCTGCCCCACCTCAGGCAGCTTCAGATAGAACACAAAGGGCTCAGTACCCAGCATCAAGCCAGTTTAGGAACAATCTGGAATGCTAACAGGAAAGAATGATCACTAGCAAAACACAGATTTTGGAAAGGAGAGCACTGGCCCCACATTACACAGACTGTTGAAATTCCCCAGCATTGAATCCAACTGTCTACAGGACAGTCAGTGCAGTGTAGATGGGACTGATGAGAAAACAGTTATGGAGAACACGTTTGACTGGTGAAGCAGTGTTTAACCTAGCTTGAAAGACTGTATCAAAAATGTATGGCCTCTGAAATTTCATCTGTTTTGGAATTTTGTAATCAGTTTGCAAATGTGATGTAAACTTAAATATTTTGTAATAAATGTTAAAATACATATGAGACAAGCATATTAGAAGTTCAAAGTCAGTCAACAGGTCATTTTTTCCATCAGTGCCTCATCATCAACTCTAATTTTAAAAATAATAAAATTACAGCCTTCCACCCATTACAGCAGCCAAGCTTTCATGTTCAGCCACCAAGAGGAGACAGCATAGCAGATGCAGGATGCCCTTTATCCATGCCCACTCCATCAGAGCAAGCACCCGCCATCCTTTCTATCCCTGCCTCTGCCACCACAGTGAGCTCAGTGGAACCCAAAATGCCCTGTTAGGTGCTGCTGCCAAAGCTGGCAGAGGAGCTAGGTCAGGCTCAGCTGACACCAGCTGGGGAGGTCAGTGCTGATTCAGGGGTGACACAAGGCTCCCCAGTTTGGGCTCAGTGACAGGGATGGCAATCAAAAGGCACACCTGCAGGTTATGACTCTGAACTGTAAAACTTGAAGAGAATAAGATGAGAAGGAAACCAAGATAGGTCAGCTCTTAAGCAAGGAAACTGAGCCCAGCAACAAGCTTTCCTGTGAAGATTACTCAAGACTTTTTAACCATTTCTGAATCCACACTACTTCTCAAAGTAGCTTCATTATAAGAAATAACACTATCCTAATTTTTATTTTTCTATACTAAGAAAAACTGTCAAATGGTGGCCCATTTCTTCATTTGAAGGGGACCATTAACGAGGTTTCAGAACAGTCATGAGACTCAGACTACTGTATAAGAAGGTAAATGGTTTAGATAATGCTGTCTTTCAAACTATACACTGAACCTCTCAAATACATTCAAATAACTTCAGATTGGGATCCCTTTTCTTTCCCCTCAAAATGTACTTTGCTCATTGTGGTAGACAAAATAGTGGTCTATCACTACCAAAAGAAGTCCATGTCTTAGTCTCTAGAACCTATAAATATATCCTTTACATCGCAAAAAGGACGCACATGTGTGAATAAGTTGAGGACTTTGAGGTGGGGAACTTGTCCTGGACTATCCCAGAAGGAGGAAGGGTCCAGGGGCCAAGGAATGCAGGGGTCTCTGGAAGCTGAAATGGATTCTTCCATAGAACTTCTGGAAGGAACCCTGCCCTGCCAACACCTTGATTTTGGCCCAAGGAAACCCCTTTCAGACTTCAGACATCTTCAATGTGTATTTTTTTAAGCCATTTAATTGGGCTTCCCTTGGCTCAGATGGATTTTTACCTGCCTGCAATGTGGGAGACCTGGGTTCAATCCCTGGGTTGGGAAGATTCCCTGGAAAAGGAAATGGCTACCCACTCCAGTATTCTTGCCTGGAGAATTCCATGGACAGAGGAGCCTGGTGGGCTACATACAGTCCATGGGGTCACAAAAGAGTTGGACATGACTGAACGATTAATACACACAAGCCACTTAATTAGTGATCATTTGTTACAGCAGCAATAAAAAAACTAATACATTCATGTATTACCTTCCTTCCCATCCTATACCCCATCTCTCCTCCATATATACACGGTAGCCTGCCCTGGTTGAAGCATCAGTTCTTCTAGGAAGTCTTCCTTTCTGACCACAATCCACCCCTTAAAAGAAGAGAGGTGCCTCTCTCAGTTCCAACCTTCCTCAGAACACTTGTCACATTGTATTATAATTGACTGTTAATTTGTTCATCTCCCCCACCAGACAGAACTTCTGAAGAGCAAGAATGTGTTTTGGTATTTTCGTATCAGCACAGGGCTTGATACAGCACAGGATCTCAAAAAAACAAAAACAAAAACAAAAAAATTATTAAATGAATAACTGCTATTTCAAAGGTTTTGAGCAATTTGTCTCCTCCTGAAAACAAACTATACACATTTTCACCTGAGATAGTGAATGATGAAATGAATGAATAAAGGAAAAAATGCTATTGAATCACAGTACTTTCATCCATGAATCATATCAGAGAAAAATACTATGGTGCTAATCAGCCCACTGACCATTTTAGGCTCCTCTTCCTCCCCCAAGAACAGATAATCAGCTTTCTTCTGGGCAGTCCTCTCTAGAAGGCATTTCGGCCTGCTATTACTGGGTTTAATGCAGATTTGCCAAATGTTAACTCTGCTCAAATAACTTTGTTTTAGGTTATTCTGGACACAGCAGTAGTGCCAGAAAATGTAATCTGTATAATTTAAGGAACTGGAAATTTTTATCTGTATTCATAAAAGAAAAAAGTTACCAAAGTGATGCAGTGATTTTTCTGAAGGGAGGAGGGAAAATGCCTTGTTGAGGGATATAAAATTCTGAAGGGAACAGAAGCAAGATTTTACAAGACTATTTGAAATAATGTCAAGTACAAGAACAAAAGAACATAAACTAAGGCTCGGAAAGGGTCAGACCCTCAAGGAATTTAAGCAGAATTTCTTTAGACATAGAGAAGGAAGTTTATAGAGTAAAAAGCAGAGGGTTGAAATGGGGGAAAGGCTGTTGTAAATATAGCTGAAGCTGTTAGACCAAAATTGTTCCCTGAGTTATACTCAAATCATAGATCATGGCTTCTAATTCCTCAGAACAGAGCAACTTGAGTTGAGTAATGGGCTCTCTCTGGGTGGTGTCATTTTTATCTTCTTTTTAACTTCCTTTAAATCAGTCCTTTAATTTAGTCACTTGGCAGGGCCTTAGGGTATGTAATCCAGGCAACTCTGTTCTCCAAGGTTACCAGACAGAGTCCTGGTCTCACAGACGGAAAACCAAGATGTGGAGACAGGATGGGTAGTGAGCTCCTAACGGGGGAAAACTGGAATTCAGAGCTACTAGATCACAAAGGTGTTTCTTACTGAGTTGAACTCTGGGTTTGTGATCTTCTTTAGCATCTCAGAAATGAGGCTGTCATGATGAAATTCCCAGGGACCACTGCTATCATTTACCTCCTGCATGTAAAACCCATGATTACAAAAAATGCCAATTACTGTCTGTGCCATTTACTTGACACATTGTTAATGAGTGGTATGGTCAATAGTGTGATTTATTCAAAGGGGAAAGAAAGCATTTCCAGAAGGAAGTGGACTTGAGCTAGGAGCAGTATGATGGGAAGCAGTGGGAGTTGGCTAGGTGCACAGAAGGAAAGGAGAGTGGAAGAGGGTCCTGAGAGGCAAAATGGGATGGGAAAAAATCATGTGTCTTCAGCAGAGATCTTGTGCAAGAGAGATGCTAGCAACCTCCTGGTACAGGGCAGGTCAGGACTAGAAGCTGGCTCAGGGGATATTCAGAACTAGACCAGACCAGGTGCAAGTGACCAGTTCTTAGGAGGAGGGGTCACCCAGATCAGCAAACCCCACTTAGACAAGTGACTGTCAGAAAGTCATGGACATCAAAATAGCCTGAACAGAGATTGTTGAGGTCAAAACAAGAATTAAGCATTCAACTGGATTTTCCTGTTCTTTTACACTGTGAAATGAGGAGACTGGTACTAATATTTTTGATGCACATTAAAAACAAAAATGAAATAGCATGTTGTTCTATTAAGTTTGTTTCATATTTTAAAAAAACATATAATTTAATGCTTGTAAAAGTGCTATAAAACACTTATTCACTGATAAGGACATAAATTGAGCAAGCTTTCTGCAAACAATCACAATTAATTCACTTACTTAACAAGAATTGACGAGGCTTGTCCTTACTCATCAGGCACATGCCTTTAAAACATCTTTTGTTCACCCTCTTTTTCCCCAGAGCTCTCTTGCTGCCCAAATGGGCTTCCAGAGCATCTATCTCATCACCATATACCCTCAAGAACAACAATATATATAGTTTTTCATAAAACCTGAACTCTAACCACAAGTCAAACATTTCATCTGGCTCTCACCTAGAAACAGTGATCTAGTGCAACTCTGAAGCAAAACTATGTTGTCTAATTACATCCACACAAAAATCATATGCAGTAGAATCTATGGGGACTTTGATGGTGATTTTGACTATGCTGAATATTCCTCTTAATCACTGATATTAGACCCTACCCCTGCCCCTAAGATGCTCCTCTGGCTCAAGCTCAACCAGTTGATGCAGAAGAGTTATATCATGTGTTTCCTATGCAGAGATATTTGCACTGTAAAAGAGGACATTTGGAGGAGCAATGGTTTATCCATAAGGAGTAACCCTGTGTAGGTGCAAAACTTATTGAGGAGGGGGCTTTTAACCAGTCTCCTACTGGTACAGCAGGCCTTGAATTCTTTCTCCTTCAGTTTTATTAAAAGAACTGGACTGGCCCAACAAAGTGGTTCACAAGGTCTTAGATGCCTTTACATATACTGCAAATGCTTTGGGAACACTGTCATCAATGTATGATTTAGTGAATCAAATCAACACATACTGAGCATCTAATAGGAACCATCTAATAGGAACCTAAAAGTATAAGTACTTTCATATACATTATTAATATTTCACTTAATCTTCACAATCACTTTGTGAGATAGGTTTTATAGCTGTTTTTATCAATGAGGTACATGCATGCTCAGTTGCTCAGTTGTGTCCGACTCTTTGTGACCCCATGGACTGTAGCCTACCAGGCTTCTCTGTCCATAGAATTTTCTAGGCATGAACACTGGAGTGGGTTGCCATTTCTTTCTCCAGGGATTGAATCAGTGTCTCTTGTGTCTTCTGCTTGGCAGCGGATTTTACCACTGAGCAATGGGGAAAGCCCATAAATGAGGGAAGTGAGGCTTATACAACATTGAGTTGTACAGTTGTCAAGGCAAAGATCTGAACTCAAGTCTGACCACTGAAGTTCACTCAAGTCTGACAGACTGAAGCCACAATCACAGAAAACTAGCCAATCTGATCACATGGACCACAGCCTTGTCTAACACAATGAAACTAAGCCATGCCATGTGGGGCCACCCAAGATAGACAGGTCATGGTGGAGAGGTCTGACAGAATGTGGTCCACTGGAGAAGGGAATAGCAAACCACTTCAGTCTTGCCTTGAGAACCCCAAGAACAGTATGAAAAGGCAAAAAGATAGGACACAGAAAGATGAACTCCCCAGGTCGGTAGGTGCCCAATATGCTAATGGAGATCAGTGGAGAAATAACTCCAGAAAGAATGAAGGGATGGAGCCAAAGCAAAAACAACACCCAGTTGTGGATGTGACTGGTGATGGAAGCAAGGTCCAATGCTATAAAGAGCAACACTGCATAGGAACGTGGAATGTTAGGTCCATGAATCAAGGCAAATTGGAAGTGGTCAAGCAAGAGATGCCAAGAGTGAAAGTCGACATTCTAGGAATCAGCAAATAAAAATGGACTGGAAAGGGTGAATTTAACTCAGATGACCATTAGATCTACTACTGTGGGCAGGAATCCCTTAGAAGAAATGAAGTAGCCATCATAGTCAACAAAAGAGTTCGTAATGCAGTACTTGGATACAATCTCCAAAATGACAGAATGGTCTCTGTTCGTTTCCAAGGCAAACCATTCAATATCACAGTAATCCAAGTCTATGTCCTGACGAGTAATGATGAAGAAGCTGAAGTTGAATGGTTCTATAAAGACCTACAAGACCTTTTAGAACTAACACCCAAAAAAGATGTCCTTTTCATTATAGGGGACTGGAATGCAAAAGTAGGAAGTCTAGAGTAACAGACAAATTTGGCCTTGGAGTACAGAATGAAGCAGGGCAAAGGGTAACAGAATTTTGCCAAGAGAACGCATGGGTCATAGCAAACACCGTCTTCCAATAACACAAGAGAAGACTACACATGAACATTACCAGATGGTCAACACCAAAATCAGATTGATTATATTCTTTGCAGCCAAAGATGGAGAAGCTCTATACAGTCAGCAAAAATAAGACCAGGAGCTGACTGTGGCTCAGATCATGAACTCCTTATTGCCAAATTCAGACTGAAATTGAAGAAAGTAGGGAAAACCACTAGACCATTCAAGTATGGATGTGAGAGTTGGACTGTGAAGAAGGCTGAGCACCGAAGAATTGATGCTTTTGAACTGTGGTGTTGGAGAAGACTCTTGAGAGTCCCTTGGACTGCAAGGAGATCCAACCAGTCCATTCTGAAGGAGATCAGCCCTGGGATTTCTTTGGAAGGAATGATGCTAAAGCTGAAACTCCAGTACTTTGGCCACATCATGCGAAGTGTTGACTCATTGGAAAAGACTCTGATGCTGGGAGGGATTGGGGGCAAGAGGAGAAGGGGATGACAGAGGATGAGATGGCTGGATGGCATCACTGACTCGATGGACGTGAGTCTCAGTGAACTCCGGGAGTTGGTGATGGACAGGGAGGCCTGGCATGCTGCGATTCATGGAGTTGCAAAGAGTTGGACACGACTGAGTGACTGATCTGATCTGATCTGA
>NW_011495022.1:5055839-5056263 GCF_000754665.1 Bison bison bison | reverse complement strand
ATTGGAAAAGAACGTCTGATGCTGGGAGGGATTGGGGGCGAAGAGGAGAAGGGGATGACAGAGGATGAGATGGCTGGATGGCATCACTGACTCGATGGACGTGAGTCTCAGTGAACTCCGGGAGTTGGTGATGGACAGGGAGGCCTGGCATGCTGCGATTCATGGAGTTGCAAAGAGTTGGACACGACTGAGTGACTGATCTGATCTGATCTGATTCAAGTATGACCTAAATCAAATCCCTTATGACTATACAGTGGGAGGTGAGAAATAGATTTAAGGGACTAGATCTGAGAGACAGAGTGCCTGATGAACTGTGGATGGAGGTTCATGACATTGTACAGGAGATAGGAATCAAGACCATCCCCAGGAAAAAGAAATGCAAAAAAGCAAAATGGCTGTCTGAGGAGGCCTTACAAATAGCTGT
>NW_011495022.1:5054994-5055739 GCF_000754665.1 Bison bison bison | reverse complement strand
AAGAAGAGGTGGCAAGAATACACAGAAGAACTGTACAAAAAAGATCTTCATGACCAAGATAATCACAATGGTGTGATCACTCATCTAGAGCCAGACATCTTGGAATGTGAAGTCAAGTGGGCTTTAGGAAGCATCACTACAAACAAAGCTAGTGGAGGTGATGGTATTCCAGTTGAGCTATTTCAAATCCTAAAAGATGCTGTGAAAGTGCTGCACTCAATATGCCAGCAAATTTGGAAAACTCAGCAATAGCCACAGGACTGGAAAAGGTCAGTTTTCATTCCAATCCCAAAGAAAGGCAATGCCAAAGACTGCTCAAACTACCGCACAATTGCACTCATCTCACATGCTAGTAAAGTAATGCTCAAAATTCTCCAAGCCAGGCTTCAGCAATACTTGAACCGTGAACTTCCAGATGTTCAAGCTGGTTTTAGAAAAGGCAGAAAACCAGGGATCAAATTGCCAACATCCGTTGGATCATTGAAAATGCAAGAAAGTTCCAGAAAAACATCTATTTCTGCTTTATTGACTATGCCAAAGCCTTTGACTGTGCAGATCACAATAAACTGTGGAAAATTCTTCAAGAGATGGGAATACCAGACCACCTGACCTACCTCTTGAGAAATCTGTATGCAGGTCAGGAATCAACAGTTAGAACTGAACATGGAACAACAGACTAGTTCCAAATAGGAAAAGGAGTACATCAAGGCTGTATATTGTCACCCTGCTTATTTAACTTCTATGC
>NW_011495022.1:5037351-5054894 GCF_000754665.1 Bison bison bison | reverse complement strand
GAGATGGGAATACCAGACACCTGACCTACCCTTGAGAAATACTGTATGCAGGTCAGGAATCAACAGTTAGAACTGAACATGGAACAACAGACTAGTTCCAAATAGAAAAGGAGTACATCAAGGCTGTATATTGTCACCCTGCTTATTTAACTTCTATGCAGAGTACATCATGAGAAATGCTGGGCTGGATGAAGCACAAGCTGGAGTCAAGATTGCCGGGAGAAATATCAATAACCTCAGATATGCAGATGACACTACCCTTATAGCAGAAAGTGAAGAAGAACTAAAGAGCCTCTTGATGAACGTGAAAGAAGAGAGTGAAAAAGTTGGCTTAAAGCTCAACATTCAGAAAACGAAGATCATGGCATCTGGTCCCATCACTTCATAGCAAATGGATGGGGAAACAGCAGAAACAGTGGCTAACTTTATTTTTGGGGGCTCCAAAATCACTACAGATGGTGATTGCAGCCATGAAATTAAAAGACGCTTACTCCTTGGAAGGAAAGTTATGATCAATCTAGATAGCATATTCAAAAGCAGAGACATTACCTTGTCAACAAAGGTCCATCTAGTCAAGGCTATGGTTTTTCCAGTGGTCATGTATGGATGTGAGAGTTGGACTGTGAAGAAAGCTGAGCACCGAAGAATTGATGCCTTGAACTGTGGTGTTGGAGAAGACTCTTGAGAGTCCCTTGGACTGCAAGGAGATCCAACTAGTCCATCCTGAAGGAGATCAGTCCTAGGTGTTTGCTGGAAGGACTGATGTTGAAGCTGAAACTCTAATACTTTGGCCACCTGATGCGAAGAGCTGACTCATTGAAAAGACCCTCATGCTGAAAAAGATTGAGGTCAGGAGGAGAAGGGGATGACGGAGGATGATATGGCTGGATGGTGTCACCAACTCAATAGACATGAGTTTGAGTAGACTCCAGGAGTTGGTGATGCACAGGGAAGCCTGGCATGCTGCAGTTCATGGGGTCACGAAGAGTCGGACATGACTGAATGACTGAACTGAACTGACCACTGAGCCAATTGCAATGGAACAGTGTTTCTGAATGACCTGCCTATAAACATTTGATACCACTTACATACAGCCTTTTCATTTGGGCACAGAAGTTTCCAAATTCCTTGTATCACCCTTATAGTACAAATTGTCTAAGAACTTCCTACATCTCTGTATCACTCAACACTTTTAAAAGCACCTTTAGATATATTATCTCAACTGACGATCAAAACTTCAGAAGGATGCAGGGCAAGTATTATCACTCAGGTTTATACATAAAGAAACTGATAACCAAAGAGGGTAAGAACAGAGTGAGGTCACAGGATTGGGGAAAAGTGAATATTTTGTAACTGGGAATATTGGGAAGTTGACTCTAGAACACCCAGGAATGCCAGGCTTAGACTTTCCATCAGTGTCATGAAGCAGCCACCTATAGAAGAGCCATCAGTATGGGGTCCAGCTACAACACAAAAACCAGGAGGCTAAGGTCTTATCTGAGGAGCCTATGTCTTTCCCCACTAGGAAACAATTTCTGGCTCATGCCAAACAGATTAAAACATTCCCACCTCACACCAGAACTTGAGTCAGGATCCAAAATACTTCTTTTCAGTTTCCATAATATTTTTATCCTTTCTAAAATTGCTCACTTAATTAAGATCTGCCTGTTCCTAACCCTTTCTCGGTTACTTTCCTAAGCACAAAAATTACATTAGACAAAAATGTATGTGCTTGTTTCCCAAACTACCACAAGCTTGCATCCCTAACCAGTTTCGGATTCCTCTAGAAAATCTGTGCTTGTAAAGGCTTTATTCATGGTTAATGAGAGATTAGATGACATTTGGCTAGGGATCCAAAAACATACAATTCCACCTTACCCACAGGGACCCCAAGACAGAAAACACGCAAGGAGAAACAGCAAGAGTGAAACAAGATACCACTCTCTTATTAGCCAGATGTGAATATCTTAGATGACTCCTATTTCCCATACACTGGGGTGAACCATAGGGAAATCCCACTGACCATTATTCTATATTTGTGTTCTAGGAGTAATAGCGACAACCTTGGATTTCATCCCTGAAAATTTTTCCTCTGTTGACCTGCCAACACATACTAAACTATATCTTCAGAGGCCCCCAAAACTGACATTCAACATATAAGGGAACAAAATACAGTTAATATAGAGCAACCAAGATGCTCAGTCCAGGCCTCACTCCCCTGTCTGCCACTTCAGACAACGTGCAACTTATAAAGCTATCAACAAAGTCAGCAGAGAAAATTTGTACCACAGGATAGGAATGAGCACCTATAATGGCAGATTCCCCTAATGAAATGGAAGGTCTTAGGGGTTAAATGCGTGAGTGAGGCCCACAAACCCTCCAGCACCTCAGGGCTGGATGTGCTAGGGCAAGATTTAAACAGATGGAAAGTGCCTCTCCTGTCCTTGAGAGGACAGATAAACATAATAAAAAGGAATGTGATACCTGCTTTTTAAATTTCTCTTTTCAGTCACTTCTCAGCCATCTATTTCCTAAATGTTACAGAAACTTAATGCTACAATAATTCAATATGCAGGAAGATGCAGTCAGCCCTGAATACCCAAGATCCAATAACTGAAGAATATACCGCTGAGATTTTTAGTTATTGGTTTGAATGTTCTTTTGTGGCCACTCTTCTATAGAGTTTGAAACTTTTCCAACCCCTATCCTGCTAATTCCATGCATTAAAGATTGAAATGGATCCAAATTTCATTTCCAAAGAAATATGTTATATCAAGGATGATTATTATATTAAAATCTGGGAGCACACAAACTTGAGCCTGAGATATTTAAATTGTCCTTTTTTAAAAGTATGCAGTAATATTTTCCCTGTTGCCCTTATATCTCATGGAATCACAGTGCTAGACAGCAAACCCAGGAAACTGAGTGTACTTCTTAGGTAACTGAATAGGACTCATTTTGACTGACTCTTATTGGAATTTCAGACTTAGAGAAGGCACTGTGAAGTCACAAACAGGTTGTTTACTGCTCACAAGTATGTTTCGCTTGATCAGTGCAAGGGTCTTACAGGTTTAAAAGTGTACTGACAACATTCAAAGATCAGGACATTTCTCAGGAGAAAAGTAGGTTCCTTGGCTTTCCTTTTAAAACCAGAAGCTCCGGCCATGCTGCGCAGTGTTTCTACCTAGTCAAAACCAGCCAGAGTGGGAGGAGGGCTGTTCCCTGCAGGCAGCAGACTCCAGTCTGCCCCAATCCCTGCCAGTCCTTGGAGGCATTTTAGTTTGTGATCCCTGCTCTCAAGCAATGGTTCTCACCTGAGGGTTTTATCAGAATCAACTAGAGAGGACCCTCCCCCACCACCTTCATCTGAAATACATACAGAGAACCACTGCCTTAAATAGTATCCAGTCCATCGGTGAAACAGGAAAAAAAAAAATGTGCTACTTCTTTTTACCTAAAGATATTAGTTTACGTTCTACTCTTAACCACTGAGGCAAAAACAGATTCTACTATAAAGTGTATCTGACAATCAAAGCCTTCCACAATTTGCCTAATACATTGAAACAACCAATCATTATAGAGAAGGGGAAAAAAAATCTTTCAAGATAATTCATTTTACCCTGATAAAACTGGCAGAATGTCTTAGTCAAAATAATGAAAGTGGTAACTATCATCTGTGATAAAGTTTGACTTGGAGTTTTATCCCATGCTTTGCAGCCTTGCTGCAAAAAAACCTTTAAAAAGTGGAGGTAGGAGGTGGGAAATGGGTTCCTAGCCAAAGCAATTAGTTCTAAGACATTAGGATCTCAGTTTACAACAGCTGAGATCCTAATGTCTTTAAGCTACCACCTTTGCAACAAACTCAGAAACAGTCCAAGTCCCCAGGTCTACTGCAGACTGATGCTGGCCCAAGTGTGAACCACAGACCAGCAACATCTGAGAGCTTGTTCAAAATGCAAACTCTCAGGTCCCATCCCAGACCTAATCAAATAGAAACTCTTGGGATAAGACCCAGCAAACTGTTTTAACAAGCCCTTCAGATGATCCTGATACGTGCTAACATTTGACAATCATGGGCAAGAATCGTCTAGAGAAGTGAAAATATACAGATTCCTAGGCCCCACTCCCAAGTGCATTTCTAACCAATTCCAATTCTAGCAGCACTGCACTAGACTCGTGGATCTCAGCCCTGATTGTGCAGTAGAGTCACCTGAAAAGGAGAAAAAGCGAGAAAGAGACTACAAACCATGCCCCACTCCAGACCAAGTGAAGCAGGAATCTCTAGGGATAAAGTCAAGACTCTGGGGTGTTTTTGTTTGTTTGTTTTTTGTTTTTTAAAGCCTACCAGGTAATTCTAATGTGTACTCAAGGTGAGCCACTGCTCTCAACCTAGCTTATCTCCTCAGTCAATTTTAGCTCCCCTAACACATCAATGTATTCGTTTGTCTTCTCTCTGGAAATGCTCTGAAACTATTTCTGACTCAAGAGATAGTCATGACCGATAATCTCAGCTGTCTGAGTAAGTATTTCAAAGAACAGCCTCTCATCAGTCTGGTAGAAACTGTCCCCAACAGTCATTTTCTGACCGATACTTGAGTTCTTATATGAAGATGGTGTTATCTGGGGATAACTGCTAAGGGACAATGTCAGCAAATTGCTCCTGCCAGGAGGTAGAACCCAGAGCCGTGAAAGTCAGACATCCTCCAAATAACACATTCCATGGCAAAAACTAAATGTTTTGGCTGAGGATGAGACACACAGACGTGCCAATATTTTCAATACCAATGCAGTTTCCTTCCAAGAAGCTTTAACAATTCCAAAAGAGATTTGTTTAACCCATTAACTAAAATCAGCCAAGGTATCGATATGGCGGCAGGGGTCAGAGGACAATGTAAACAACCTTAAAATCTCTGTTCAGTGAAGGCAGGAGCCACTAGAGAAGATGGCTCCTGACTGTACGAAACCACTCTGAGGACTTTAAAAAAGCTATGATGAGAAGAAATGTAGGTAGATGCCAATGTTTGCCCAAAATGTTTCTTAAAAGATTTCTAAAGAAAATTCCTTATGTTCAGTGGATTAAAATACCCTCAGACTTGAGTTTTTCCTGAAGAAGAGTGTACCAGTGACAGCTCATCAAACCAGAGGAAGTAAGATGGAAACAAAATGCATATTCATGTGTAATAACAGAGTAAAAAGACACTGTAGGAGAAAATATTGATAAACAAATATTTTCCTAGAGAAAGTGGTATGTATATTTTAGCTTCATAAACATACACTTGAAAGCGGAGGGGAAAAAACTTTTTTTCCATTTTGGCTTTATTAGAACAACAAGAGACTTTGTGTCTCCCATCAAAACACACCCAGGCCCTTTTGTCATGTCTGAGAAACTATTGATTCCTCTATTAAATTGTGCTATATGGAAAAATCTTGACAAGAGCAATATCATTTATTAGACTAACAAATATGTTAGTTGAACCAGCTTTGGAGACTTCTAAAATCCATTATACAACTGCAGCTCTTTTTCAAAGGCCAGGATGTATTACAGAGACCAATTCTCAGGACACAGTATGACTAATTTAGTTGCACATTCCAAGAGACCATTATTTCTTAGGAAAGGTAGAAAAATTATAACCTTCAACTTTGGGGGAAATCACCAACAGCTGATGTGTATATACTGAATATCTCAACAAGCTCATTCTAAATTCCCTAATATTTCCATTCTCAGCATTTTCTGACACTAAAAATTTTATAAGGGGAAAAAAACAAGAGGAGAGACTACAAAAAATAAAATTAACAGATAAGCTGTGCTACTTTTTGAGGAAAATAGGCTATTTATAGCCCATCATCAAACCCTACCCCAGTGCTGCCCAATCACACCTCATCTAATCCACTCCTCACCCCGTTTCTGCTCCTTCTCTTCTATGGATGATGACACAAAGGGGCCTTTTTAAGACTTCACATAATACATTCTACCCCAGCCATATGTATTACCCTCTGTGGCAAGCAAGATATGACAAACTCAAAGAATCATAGCTATCAAAGATGCTTCAAAGTTCACCTTGTCCAACCACTCTTGTTTGCAAGAATGAGACCCAGAGGGAAAGAGACGCAACTAATAAGAGCCGATAAATCGATGGCAGAGTCAGGCAATCTGGCCCCCATGCCATGTGCTTCCCATCTGTCTGCCACACAGGTTCTTTTCATCTGTTACAAAATTAGTATTAAAAAAAAAATTAAGTTCCACCTCAACTTGTTTCACTCTGAGGCCAATCTGAAATACTCATGTAGAGACCTTATTGATGCTATCAAGAAACTAATCACTCCTTACAGTCAAGGTAAGTGGTCAGTGACTAGATCCTGTGCAGAAAATCAAATACACATCACTCCAAATGAACATCCAGCTCCACTGAGCCGTGTGCTGAGATTCATGGGGTCTTTGAGGGCGCTGACTCCTGAAGGGAGAAGGGGAAGATTCTGGGGCTGCCTGGTGTCTCCCAAGTGCAAGATGCCTGGCCTGACCTTCTGCCAGTCCTTTGCAGGCCTGGGAAGAAGTACTCAGGACAACAGGAGGATTTTGTAAGTTCCCAGTGATCCAAAAGGAGGAGGGAAACTCTGTTGCCTTTGTCTATATCCAGGCAAGAAGGTCAGAGTCAAGCAGACCCGACAATCGCAACAGTATCCTCAGTCAGCATCTGTTCTGCATCACACAGTAGGATACAGACCAGGAGCCAGAGTGAGGTGGGCAAGAAGACACAGGAGGCAGGGAAAGGACTAAGGAAAGAAGAGAATGTAAGTGAAAAAGAAGGGAGAACAGATGAGGAAAAGGGTTGAGTTTTGAAAAAGACCTGTGGTAGAGCCATCTAATACTCACCCAGATCCTGCTCTCCTTGCCTCTAGGACCTTCTGAGCCCATGGAGGGATGACCCTTCCCAACCTGTGGGTGAGTCCAGGTGACCAGTCCACACCAGAGCAGGTGGGCGTGACATGGGGTCAAGTGCATCATACCAGGATGAGCTCCTTGAAGGCTCTGTATCCAGCCTTGGGGTGGGCATCTTTGCAGCTGTGGGCAGTGCCATAAGACAGAAGCCTGGAATGCTGAGCCAACACATGGATGGCATTTGTCCTGGAGTAACACCCAGATTTGTAGAAATAAATTTTGCTGTATTAAGCCACTGAATATTAGAGGTGGCTTATTTCTGCAGCACAACGTAGCTTATCCTCATTAAAGAATCGATCAAGAGTAGGAAGTAGAAGTGAGAGAGAAAGAAGAAAAGGGCACAGAGAAACAGAGGGGGAGAAAAAGGAAAGAGGCAATGTGGGGGCCAAATGCAACGGCCTCTCACATAAATTGCTTTCATCCTTGTTCAAAGCACTCTAGAAGCACAGGAGGGAAATGGGCAAATGTGTCCAGGAACAACTCCCAGGGGAGAAGTCAGTGCTCATGGGTGCCACATTGCCACTGTGATGTGTTTGTAGTCACCTCCTTGCTGAATATGCTTCATGTAATACACATGTGTTTGTGTATTAACTATTATATTACTAAACACTAGACATTGTAGTTAGCACAAGGGATATGGAAGAGACCAAGACAGACATGGTCCCTGGCCCCACAGAGCTTGTAAACTATTATTTTCTTCCCTTTAAACTCTGCGGGCAACTCCATGCCAATATTCCACCTGGCAGGGAGGCAAGAATGATTACAAACTTCAGCCATCAGGCAATGACGAGTATGACGAAAGAGCTCCAGAGGCTGCACTGGCTGGTTCAGCCAGGAACCTGCTGTGGAGGGATGATGGTAAGGGACCTGTGAGCTCTGAGGGTCAGTTTTTTTATCTCGGATGTAATGAAGGTAGGCCTGATGACCTCTGTGCCACATTCAACTCTAATAATAGTGGTAATGATAACAGCACCAATAATAGCAGCTATTGAGCATTAACTATATGCCAGGCACAGAGCCTGGATTATTGCATTTAATCATCACATCAACCCATATAAGGTAGGCCTTACCATACCCATTTTGCAGATGACTAAACTGTGACTCAAAGAGGTGAAAAAAATTTGCCTATGCTAGTAAGTGGTAGAGTTGTAACGTAGAGGGAATTCTTACTGAGTCCTAAGCCCACAGCCTTAACTACTCTGCCAAAAACAAACACCACAAAGTGTATCTATCACTGTGGTTAAAGGAAAATCAAACACCCAGACAAAGCAGATGTGTTCTTAACACTCTCTTGAGATGCTAAAAACTCCACCCACCCTACCCTAGAAAACAGTCTTAAAGAGATAAAGTACCTATGGGAAACAAAGTTGAACCATCGTCTTTCATCTCTTCTGAGAAATGAAGGGCTTTGGTTCTAGCTGTATACGGTGCTTGCTCCATGTTGATCTGGGCGCCTCATTTGGGTGTGCTTGCCTGCTAAGTTGCTTGAGTCGTGTCCAGCGCTTTACAACTCTATGGACTACAGCCTGCCATACTCCTCTGTCCATGGGATTCTCCAGGCAAGAATATTGGAGTGGACTGCCATGTCCTCCTCCAGGGGATCTTCCCAACCCAGGGATCAAACCCACAACTCTTATGTCCCCTGGATTGGCAGGCGGGTTCTTTACCACTAGTGCCATGTAGTCCTCAGAAAAGATAAAATGAGCCTTCCCTCTACATATCCGCCCATATTCCTCAGCTCCTGACTTCTGGGACAACCCCCCGTCTCTCCTTGCCCATACTTGACCAACTAGGTCACTGGTCGTGCCTGCACATTTGCAGCCTAGGCCCCTGGAGTCTTCGGGGCCAGACACATTTCACCTGAAACACCTCTGCCCATCACTCTTTATTTCAGTCAGTGTTGGTTACTTGTGTCACTGTCCATCCTAAGAACTAAATAAGAGTATAAAGCAACAAACAATTACAGACATTTTTTCTCCAGCCTTGTAATGGAACTGCAGGCTAGCCAGATATTCAGGGGATCTTGGGGATCTAACTTTTTAATTAAAAAGTGGTTTCAAAAGAGCACTTGAGTAGAAATTTTAAGTAACTGCCTGCCAACTCCAACTACCATGCCTAAGAACCCAGCAACAAGGAGACTTGTACACAGAGGAAACAAGATTTTGACTGCAGCCTTCGAGGTGAAAGATACTTTAAAACATGTAGCCTGGAGCATGAGCTGCGTGTGGTCCAGCAGAGCTGGACAACTTTATTATCAAGAGAGCCCATTTTGCTGGAGGGTGACACGGAGGCAGACCAGACAGAACTGACCAGTGTGAGGTAAAGAGAAAGCAAGAGTGGCACAAATGTGTTTCTTGGGAGAATGGAGTTGTCGTTTACCAAACTGGCGGAGACTGTAGAAGAAGGTATTGGAGGATGCAGGAGACATAAGGAGTTCTGATTTAGACATGTCAAGCTCAAGACACCTGCCAGGCGAGGAAGCTGAGAAATGGAGTAGCATGGAATATACAAGCTCAGGGGAGAAGCTTGAGTGAAATTAGAATAACCAGAATTGTTTTGAACCAAACCATTGAGCCAAGGTTTAATGCCTCAGCATTCTCATTATGCAAGCTGCTGGTGAGACGCAACGGGCAAAACTACAAGTGTGCACATATGTGTGCACTCCCACACACATATACAACCATATATATACATATATATAAAATATGCATATATTGCTTTGCTTATTTTCACATGTAACAAGGTATATGTATACTACTAGAAAGTTAGGTAGCCCCTTTTGGGGTAAAGAGCCCTGAATTAGGCACTGAGGGAGAAGTATAGATAGTAGGCAAAAAAAGGATATAACCCATTTCATTTGCACTATTTTCATGAAGAAATAACAACATCCAATCCCAAGGTCATTGTAGGATAGGGAGACAACATTGTGCAGTTGTTAATTGTTTCTGAATTAATATACAACTAGAATAAAACTCCAGCAGGCTTCCCTGGTGGCTCAGTGATAAAGAATCTGCCTGCCAATGCAGGAAACACAGGTTCAATTCCTGGGTCAGGAAGAGCCCCTGAAGAAGGAAATAGTAACCACTCCAGTATTCTTGCCTGGGAAACCCCTTGGACAGAGGAGCTTGGTGGGCTACAGTCCACAGGGTCGCAAAAGAGCTGGATACAGCTTTAACAATTGAACAACAACAATAAGACTCCAACTGAAACTCTGAAAAAATACTGTAAAAAATAAAAAGGCAGGCAGACAACAGTAAGATATTTGGTCACTGCTTTCCGCCCTCCCCTGCCCCCCGACCCCCGGCCCCCAGCATCATAAAACTGTAAAATCTTAGACATGTAAGGGATCTTGGATTGCATTTAGTCCAAGGCTGATTTACACAGATGAGATACAAAGCCCCCCAAAAGTGAATCAACTTGTCCATGAGCATGTACCTAATTTCTTTACAAGCACTGCATAAAAAGTATCTGTCTTTCAGAAGGAAACAATAAATCCATTTTTTTTTCTAAAACATGTCACAAGAAGATAGCTGTTGTGGCACCAAAAACTTCTCCCATTATTTGAGTTCATGTATACCTACAGTTGATTCATGTTGAGCTTTGACAGAAAACAACAAAATTCTGTAAAACAATTATCCTTCAATTATAAATAAATAAATTTAAAAAATAATAATAATTCAAAAAGCAGTTTAGCTATATAAGTCAAAATAATAAATACAAATATCTTTAGACTCAATGATTCTATTGGGCTAGCCAAAATTTTTGTCTTCAATTTCTGTAAGATGTTAAGGAAAAACCTGAGCAAACTTTTGGCAACCTAATACTTCTAGAAATTTATGTAACAGATATTTTAAAAAGTCTACAAATACTGTTCTTATTTTTCTTCTATTGCTTCTACTAACAAAAAAAGTAAGGGTACCATTATTACTATAAATTGAAAGTAAATGATATATCTATCAAGGGTTTTTAATTAAATTAAGGTATATCCTACAATGCAAATAACGTACAACCACAAAAATAACAATGTGGTATTTACCTTAAATAATATTTACCTTATTTATATATATAAATATATATATTTTTTTATATATATATATAAAACAATATTTACCTTAAAAAAAAAACACTCAGACACATTGTTGAGTTTAAAGGCAAACAGATTTAAGAACAAATGATTGAGGTTTTCTAAATTAAAAAAAAAAAAAGTTTTCAAAAGAATATACAGTATATTCCCATTGAGAATGTAGCAAAGAAAGAAGGGGGAGGACCATTCACCAGAATGTTAACAGTGGTTACCAATCAATGCTGAGATTTTAGAGGGGTGTGGGTTTTTTTGGCTTTTTTCTTATAATTTTTCTGTATACTTTGACTTTTTCTTACCATGAGAATGCACAGTTTTTACAATCAGAAAAACTTTAAAACTAATTTCATTTTGAAATTTATAATTAATAAGTAAGTCTCTTTTCCCGCCACCCATGCCCTTTCAATGAGGAGCAAATGCATGTAAGCGAAATGTTGACTCACCCCGAAAGGCCTTCCCGGTGCTGCAATAGGGAACCCGCGGGTGCGGGGTGCCAACAGCCAGCCAGAGCCAGGAGGTGGGCACAGGGTAAGGATGCAGAGCCGGCAGATGGAGTAAGGAACCACGCAACTGTAGTTTTCCCCTGGTGTCAGACGCGTCTGTCCCAGAAGCTGGAAGACTTGCCTAGAATGGTGCCGGATGGTGAGGAGGGCACGCCATAGTGGGAGGTGGCGGGGTGAGACTCGACCTCCAGCCCCACCAATGGCATAGCCCCCGCCCATGAAGGAATCAGTGATGCTCCTTCAGCACCAGCTGCGTTAGCTGGGCGGGGAGCAATGCCTCAGTCCCAGGGGTCGGGGCCCTCAGGAGGGCCTGCTTCCCATTCAGACACAGAAGCAGCTTTTGCATTGTTGATTGGTTTCTGGTCTGTTCATTTCCTCTTGAAATGGTGAAGGGTTCATAAAGGACAATCAGTCCTTGACCCCGGCCTTCTGAATACTCATCCCCAAGCCAACTCAGAGAGCATCCAGCATCTCCTCTAGACAAGGACTAGACAATGTTCCCTATTTTGAAGAAACTTTGCCAAGTTGATCAGATGACTTACTTTGGATCATGGATGTCACAAAACCTGCACGTCCTACCTGGGCAGTCAAGCCCTTAAATGGCCTCTGAAAAAGCCCTGTGCTCCCTTCTTCCTGGAGTCCCTCTTCTGCCTCCCCACCAGCCCAGTGAGAAAAGTGAGCCTTTTTTTTTTTATTACACTGAGACCACTGATGCTCTGTAGTGTTAAGTATCCCCTCCCCTCTTTGACCACCTGTCCCCATCAAAATAGAGAAAAACCCTAGGTTCCTCCTTTTGGGTTTTGTCATTGAAGGCCTTCTGGAATTACCATGTGCTCTTGGGGAAAAAGTCATAGCGAACAGCAAATGGGTAGACTGCCCAGCCCAGAAATGAGGCTCCGCCAAATCGTACCTTTTGCAAAATCAAAAATGGGTGTCGTATTCAGGCTCCACCTGGTCAGAAGAAAAGCAAAGCCCTGGGCCAGTTTCTGTTGCTACAAGCTAGAGAAGGACCCTAGCTGTGATGAAGAGCTCAGGCCCACACTGGTCCAACGAGGCTTCCTCCGTAAGTGAGGTTTTATGCCCAGGCTTGCAGGAGCCCTGTGTCTGGGCCACTGCTTCCCAAGAAATGTGGACACTAACAGGGAAGGCTGTGACCATCCCTGAAAAATATTTCAAACTGTGTTACAAGCTAACCCTGCCAGAGATGGGGCCCCTACTCTGCTTTCTGCATGGTCTTAAGACTCTTCAAAGCACTCAATTAAGAAACGCAGCTTCTATAAAACTCGGAGCAGACTATTACCACGCAAACAGCTGCCATGTGATTAGAAACACAGGAACTATTCTGAGTAAGGGATGCTTGGTGCAATTAATCTCTTCCTTTGTGTTCCAAGTATGGTTCCCAGAAAATGGAGCAAGGGAACAGCTTATATTGTTTTATTTTCAAAAATACAATTATAAAATAAATACACAATCATTGTAGAAAATGTTTGGATATGCAAAAAATTACAGAGAAAGTAATCAGATTTATTTATAATCCCAGCATTCAGATATAGCAACCCTTTTGGTGTTTTATGATGTGTTTTGGTACCACATTTCTTCTGCTTTGTGAAAACATAATTGAGATCATATTTTATATGAAACTTTAAAATTTGCTTTTTTTTGGCTTAACATTGGCTAGTAATCATTTCACATGTTATTTTTTAAATCCTTATATTTTAGTGGCTGCATAGTATTCAATCATATAGATATGACACCATTGATTGACAATTTCCCAAAAAGTGATTCTGTGAGAAACATCTTGAGTCTCTGTTTTTGCATTTCAGATTATCTTTGAAGATAGTGTTCCAGCAGTGGTATTGCCTGTGAAGGGTAAATTCTGTAGCTAATTAAAGGACAACGTAACAGCCATCTTCACTTAAAGTTATGTCCTTTTGTTTTACCTTTAAATATATGTTGCCAAAAATTAATATATTATCAAGGAAATTGCTTTTGATAGCTTGTAACTCTTAGAAGGACTTCCTGAGTTACAAAATTGAATTTTTAAAAAAGAATCCTAATCCTAGGAAAGTACTTCAAAATGTTAACTGTGTTTGTCTTTAGATGGAACTTGAGTTTAATTTTTTTTCCTGCTTTTCCTTTTACTGCAGTTTGCCAAATTTTCTACAATGTAGCATTTCTATAATGCCACTTTTACAATGTTTCCTAACACAATGTAACAGTTTTTTAAAACAATGTGTGCTTTTCTCTCTTACTTTATAGAACAAGCCACTGTAGATTATAAGCATTTTTTTTACTCACCCTCCTGCTTATTCACGTTCGCAGTTGAGAAAAATGTTTGAATTCCAGATCGTCATTTTTTCCAGAAAATATTTTGTAAATAACTTAATTGGACTCAAGCAAAGGAAACTGAAGTTACTGATAAAAACTGTAAATTACATTTACAGAAAATACAATTATATCTTTAGTTCCACCTGTATGATTTGAGTGAATTTAAGGCTACTGTCTTTGTCAGTTCAGGCTGTTAAAACAGAATACCGTACAATGGGTGGCTTATAAACAAAGACGTTTCTTTCTCACCGTTCTGGAGGCCAGAAGCCCAAGATGAGAGAACCAGCACGGTGCGTTCTGGTGAGAGCCCTCCTCCAGGTTGCAGACTTCTCACCATGTCATCACGCAGAAGAGAGCAGAAGAAGCATGCCCTGTCTTGTGAGGTTGATAAGGGTACTAATCCCATTCATGAGAGCTCCACGCTCAGGACCTTATCTATTCCTAATTACCTCCAAAGGTCCCACATCCCATATCATCACATTGAAAGGGTTAGAGTTTCAACATATGGATTTGGTGGGGGACAGAAAATATTTCATCCATAACAGCTATCAAGCCACAAAGCTCATCTTTCCCCAAGATACAGCTAGGTACGTGTACACACACACACACACACACACACACTGGGTCTTTTAACACTCAGTCCATTTGATGCCACTTCTCCTGATATAGGAATACAGAAGCAATAACAGATAAATGGGCAGGTCCTAATCCCCTGATCCAAAGCAAGCACTATATATATATAATTTTTCTCTTCCCATCACAACCATAATTTTTAATTCTTTTTTATTCCATTTTTGTTTTTAAAAGCTTAGACAGCAGAAGTGTTTAGTTCCTTTTTCACAGAAAAATATAGGCCTGATATAAGTTGTAAACTGGGAAATGATGGGTTAATTTTAAAATAATCTTTGACTAGTTTGCATCATATAATTTTTATACCAGAATCATGCCACCCAGGGAGGAGGATATAACTTGGTTGCCAAGGGAACCTTTCCTGATTTCAAAAGATGAAATTAAACAATGTTCGAAGAAGGTATTAAAATATTTATTATTGTCATAGTTATTATTAATGATAATAAATAACAGAAGATAGCATCACAGGATTTTATAAAGCCTCATGCACATAAAGTTTGGAAAAAAGGGTTGACTCAGGCAAAGGCTTCTCTTGGCAGGAAAAAAGAAAAGTAGAAGACTAAGAAAATTCTATGGAGGAAATAGATGTTTCTATTAAAAGAGAGCAGGAGAAAAAGCAATTACAACAGGACATATATATAGGAAACTGCATGTATTATATTTCTGTTATTATTAATATTTTCCCTGAAAGGCTAAAATATTGCAAAAGGCTTTTAATGCCTGAAGTTGCAGGAAAAAATATACTTATTTCTAAAACCTCAAAGAAAGAAGGATTTTGAGAACAAGTATAGTAATAAAAAATTTTGGCCCTATAAATGAAATCAGATATACTAGTTTTCCTATTTAGTCTCAGTGAGGAAAACCAGACCTAAATTAAATACAGTTTGTAACAGTTGAGGTTTAGCTAATAATGTTCTTAAATGTGTACCTGGGCATTTGTATTTCTCTAAATCTTGTTCTATATTTATTCCATTGTTCATACTTACAATTAGATGCATTATTTTTGTATGACATTATTTCTAATGACATGAGTCTCTGGAGAAAAAGTTTAATTACTTGGGTTCTAACATGATTTTTCTTTTACACATAATTAGTATAAGCCTAGGTTAAAAAAGTCTATAATCAAAAGCATAGTGTTCACCTGGTGGAAACTATCCAAATCATAGGCATAGGGCCAAAGAGAAGATATTCACTAAAGGGTTATAATGACAAATGCAAATCTAGTAATTAAAAGCAAACACATTAGCTTAAATACTTCATGCCACAGTTAATGCTTGCTTCTTCTGCCTCTGTTGCCATGGAGATGAAGAGCAGCTGGCAAGCTGTGTATCTGTGGTTCCCAGCTAACCATGTCTGCACATCAGTATCACCTGGGGAACTTCTAAAAGTATAGATTCTTCTAGTTCCACATTCCCCTCCCTTGAAATTCTGATTCAGTATATATATCAACTACTTTGTGGATATTCAACTGCTTTTTTCTTATTTGTTAAAGATTGGTTTTCTCCAAATTATTTTCTGACTCACATTGTCTTCAGTGAATTTCTTTTAAAAAGTATGAGTTAGTCTCTGACATTTTATAAAACTCCTAGAGGTGTAGTTTCCCAGATGTTTGAACTAATTCAATTTTTTTTTTCAAAAAATTTGGGTTTTGATAAGGTTTTGTATAATAGATCCTGGCAGCATATTGTAAGAAAAATTCTGCTGCTTCACTCTTTCCTGGTTCAACCATTTAAGCAACAAGTATCAATGATTATAAGGATTCCCTGAGCTATTTATAAGAGTAAGGAAATTTGTTTGCCTATTAATTGCCTTTCTTTTCTGGCTATCTGACCAAAATAGAAGGGTTTATGAAGACATGTTCCATTCTTTCCAATTCTTGCCCTTATTTGCAGACAAAAAAAAAAATGAGGTCTCAGGAGAGTATGTATAAATGTGCCCATCTAGGGGGGAAGTGGGGAAAGAGGCAAAGGGGACTAGAATGCCCTCTGGAAAGGCAGATCAGCAATCTCGATCTTGTACCAGGTATCCCTGTTTTACCATATAAATGGAATTTTCCCATAAATGCTTCAGATTGAACCTGTAAATACAATAGAGGTAAACACCAACTGGAGATTCTTTACCCAGCAGAAGAGAGCACATTGAGAGTTTATAATTTGTATTGAGGACTTAGGAACTCATTGCTATTTTTGTCTACTGGGCTAAGTAAGGGCTTTCCTGGTGGCTCAGAGGGTAAAGCGTCTGCCTGCAATGCAGGAGACCTGGGTTCGATCCCTGGGTCAGGAAGATCCCCTGGAGAAGGAAACAGCAACCCACTCCAGTACTCTTGCCTGGAAAATCCCATGGACAGAGAAGCCTGGTACTACAGTACCTGGTACTACAGTCCATGGGATTGCAGAGTCAGACACAACTGAGCAATTGCTTGCTTGCTTGGGCTAAGTAAATAAGCAGCCATCATCTCAGAGACTAATGGTATTAGCATCACACAAAGACAATAAGCACAGTTAAATAAAAGAATGAATCTAAGTCCATAAAAGTTTTGTGCCCCCCTCAAAGAGGTGCCACAACCACCTATCTGAAAGACTTCAAATTAGACTTTTTAAGGCATATCCATATCAAGTGTACTCAAGGGATGAAGCTTGGCAGACAAGATGATGCCCTGTTCTTTGGGTAGAAAGTACCTCAGTTGCACTCAACAGCCCTAGAGGAAAAAGAACAAGACAGGAAGTGAGTTCATCCAGGAAAGTGTCCTAATGAGTGGTTGTCTCCTCTCCATTCTCTAATCCATCTCCTGCTTCAACTTGGCTGGCATGTCAGGGGGGGTGGAGAGGTACCACCACTGTAAGAGTGGTATCTGGAGAGCTCTCTTCACACTTCACATTATCATCAATGGTCCTTTCACAAGATTCCCGTCTCATAAGGCTAACTGTCTCTTGACTCCTATTGAACCCTGGGTAAGCTGCCTTCCAGCAGCACGCCCATCTATGTAAAATGCTGCAAAGAGGATATAAGCAGTATAAAATCTTGATAGAACAAAATAAAATGTGCACCAATGTGCATCTGATAG
>NW_011495022.1:5024418-5037251 GCF_000754665.1 Bison bison bison | reverse complement strand
GATAGATGTAGCAATTGATTTGTGGATTAGGTTTTTATTTTCAGCCCATTGAAAAGAAATAATGTATGGAGGCAATCTAGTACTAAGCATTTTAGAAAATCTATTTGAGATCATTTCAGCAGAAGCTCTGGCAGTTTGTCATAAGAGGGGAGGAGAGCAAAGGATAATTGTCTGCAGTCTAGTAAAACACAGAATAACTGCCATCACACTTGAGTGAGCTTATAGCCAGCCGGTCCCAGGGCCTCCAGAAGATAGAGCAGTTAATGTTCCCTTTTATTTCAGAGGTTATGTCACTTGTATCACAGATTTATACCATGATACAGCAATTTCATCCAAACAGATGGATAATGATGTCAAAGGCAGAAACCCTGTTTTTATTGAGTTTTGCAAAGATTGCTCAGATAGCGGCTTCAATTGAAAAGCCCCAGCAGTACTTCAGCTCTTAATCTTTGTAATCTCAGTGGTATTAAATTTCATCATTTTTGTTTGAAGGAGGAAAATTCAACAGTAATGGCTTCCTAATAGGAAACACAGAGGCTGCAAAGCTGGGGGCTCTCGGTGCGGCTGCTCCATAAGCACTGCTGATTTATAGGGCTGTTTATGACAGAAAGGAAAATTATCTTCTGCAGGTATAAATCAGGTAAAGAGTAGGAAATTGAACTTAGATATCATCTTGTCAGATGCTTAATGTTCTTCCTCCTGTCACTTTGGATAGGCCCAATTTGTAGAATACTGCAGAGGTAAAAGAAGACAATTAACAGTGACAGGATAGTAATAGATGAAGCTATAAAACCAACCTGCTGGTGCTGGATGCTATGTATGATTTTAAGATGAAGTGGTGCCAAAAGTATATATTAGCTCAAACCAACCATTTCCTGTGTTCAGCAATACCCAGTGTGGCACTTGTTTGTCACTTTCATTGAGATCTACATACTACCGTTTACATATTAATGAACCCATAACATCTCACCTTTCCTGAAAGTCAAAGGAGTTCCACTGCGGCTTATTTGTTGTTTACTTCCCAAAAACACAAGGATCATTTGCTTAAGGAGCAAATAAGGGGGTTTCTTATTATGGTGATAATATTTCTGGCCAACACCCAGAGGAGACCTGGGGGCATAAACTCTCCAGTCCTTAGGAACTAAGGAAAGTGCAGAGGTCAGTCCCCAGTTTGGGGAAATGACATCAATGTGGTTCCCAATGCTCGTCTAGGTAAAGACTCCAGAATCATCCCCAGAAAGCTAAAGCAGAGCTTATGTGACTGCCTCTGTGCCATAAAGGTTGGAAAGGTTAGAGTCCAGTTAGGAGGAAGAAGCTGGCTGACCTTGGGGCCGGGGTCACTAGTGGCAATTATCTGAAGAGGCTATAAACAACATTACGCGGAAACAAATTCAAGGACGATGGCTGTTTCAGGAGCTCTGTCAAAGCCAAGCTAAGGCTTGTCAGGGATCGAGGGCTTCTTGTCACGAATGCTGTTTGGTTTTGTTTTCTGTTTTATGTTTTATCAAAGCCTCACAGAACATTTGGTGCAACAGGGAGATTCTATTTAGAGAGCATGAGGCATGGTGCCCCAAGGATCCTCTGTCTCCATATTAGGTTTCCACAGCTGGTAGTAGAGATTCAGTTACATGCTGGAACCTAGTCAGTAAATTGGCAGGTCCCAGGCAAAGGACATCAGAGCTGAAAATACCAAACCCCACTCTAATAGATGATAATAATATTCAAGAGAAAAATGAGTTGCCTGTATACAAGACAATAAGCGTCCCAAAGAGGTGGAAGTACAGGATTCCAAAGAAAATCACAAACATGAGGAAGCTCTAAACCAGAGTTGCCTAAAGGAGACATTTCTAGAGGACTGTTGCAAGAGTGTTGCAATATACAGGGAGGAACATTTCCACAGAAGGAGGGAGGCCTGGATTTCAGCATATCCTCTTCTGAAATTTCAAGACTCTGGGTCTCCTGCCCAAACAGCCTGCCTGTTAGGCACTCTATAGGAATCTGAAAGATGCCAAACAATTTCAGAGGATTAAATTTGAACCAGTCAAAAATTGTAACCCTTGTTTTTCAGGGGGTAATATTCTGCTGCTTGGGTCCTCAATCACTGCTCCCTGGTGAATAAAGATTAAGAACAAATATCAATGTATTTGACATGTGGTTTTAAATCTATATATTTCTCATTTTGTAACTGTTTTCCTACCAAACATGTCATTCATCTGATATATGAACATCCTGATCCAGTTCCTGATATCAATAAACAAGGCAGGCAGTGTCACAGTGAAAACTGGGCCTGGCCACGTTAGCACAGGTGCAAACGAGGGGAATTGGACAGGTGAAGTCAATGCCAGTGAGTACCCCAACTCAGCGCTGGTGAAAACTGTAGACAGCTTTGGGACAAAGGCCAGGAGCTGGATGAAGCATGTAAGAACAAGAAACACAAGAGGGACCAGGCAGTTACCCAGGACTGGTCTTCTGTCGCTTGGCTCATGAAGAACAGGAGACAAGAGTGAGCGGTGACATGGAGAGCAGAAGAACCCTGCTGGTATCCAGCAGGAAGGTATAGTGTCCCACCTGTGCTGAGGACAGATATTTTAGGGACATAGTCCATCATGCTGTTTAAGGAAAACGAGAGTGTACATCCATATTGCTTTCTCCCTGCACTCAACCACTCCTTTTATCATCTACTGTTCCTAAGGCAAGAAGCATGAGTCATTCCACCTAAATTAGGTAGCCAGCCTGTACGCATTATTTAATAAATGAAGTTATCCTATCCATTGCACATTTTAAAGTTAGCAAATTCTGCTCCTGATCGTCTTTGTGCAATGTACAGAAATGACCTCTATTTACCCTACTTTAGGAAAACCCACTGGAGGTCCAGGAAGAAAAGCGCAAATTGCAGTGGATCAAAATCAAAGTCTGACTGGTTCACAACAGTACCATAAATGATGCTCAAACTGGATAATCACATCACACTCCATCCTGCAAATGTCATTTTTAAAAGAAAAATGAATATTCATTTATGATAAAGGTATAAAGATATCAGTCAGTGTATTATCCAAGATCCTCCTCCTGAGACATCTTTCACTCAGTGTTAGCACAAGGAATAGCTGTGTGGAGAAACTGGTTTTGTTTTTTCCTATAGATATCATGAATTACATAGCTTATCAGATTTTTTTTTCTCTTCTCCCCAGCTGCAAGAAAGATCAGAGTCAAATTGGAAACACTATTTAAATATTGCCTCTAGCAAGTATTTAGGTATTTGTAATAAGCACATCATTCCTCACTCCATTTTATTTCCCAACTGTTTCTCTTTCTCACTAACTTTTAAAAAGTTACCTCTACTCTGTATAAAAAGTTATGGGATCAGACATCATTTATGACCATCTCAGTTCTGGAAATACAAAATTTGGGGTTATTGGAATGTGGGTATATGCTATAGCTAACAATATGGGGATGACTGAGTTCACCAGTAAAAAGCATAAAAAAGCAAGAGGAGGACCAAAAGCAATGTCGGCCACTAATGGTGGGGTGAGTGGAAGAAGGACAACCAATGAAGAAGACTGAAAAAGGAGCCAGAACTAGCAATGATGCTGAGCAAGTGACCTTGCTGGTGGACCAGTTGGAGTGCCCAGTGTCAACAGTGCTAGAGCAGTAGGGCAGCAGAGAAAGGACATTGAGCGGGGCATTAACTGAACACCTGTGACTTTTGCAAGGGTACTTGCAGTAAATTCTCAGGGTGGAAGCCAGACTCTGGAGTTTAAATGGAGGGGGAGGCATCAGGAATAAAATTTTCTTTTTCAGATACTTGGCTGGGAAGAGGAGGGAATGAGGTAAGTGTCAGAAAGGCAGGATGCAGGAAAGATTCTTTGGGTATGTCAAAAGCCTGAGTTTCTGGGCTGAATGAAGGGGACAGGAGAGTGAAGGGGGAAACTGGGAAGAGAAAAACAGATGATACAGTCTTGAGACAGAGGCTGAGACAGTCTTGAGACAGAGGAGACGTAATCAGAGGAAAGGATCATCTCTAGAAATCCATCAGGTCACCAGGGAAAAAAGACCAGTCTAGCAAGTTATTTGACACAGCATGCGTGCATTTTTAAAATGTTTCAGCCTGTTCTGTTGCACTTTTGAAGACAGAGCCATGGTGACCTATTTAGAAGCCAGCCAATAGAAATAGTGGCTTAAAGTATTGTGTTTTGTTTTTTTAAGTTAATCATCCTGGAAAATTTCAGCAGTGCCTAGGAAAAATCTTCCCCTACCTTTTTTTTTTTTGTTTGTTCTTTTTTCCTGTTTTTATGTAACCATTAAAGTATTAAAAACACATTCTTTTTAAATACTAATGAATACCTAGATAAAATATTCCATGAATGAATACTTACTGTTTGTGGGGTGGAAAAATAAAGGTTTGCCAACAATGAACACTGGGGCTCCCAGATGTGCACTTCCAGATCTCATGCCTTCAGATCCTCTCCACATAGGTATTATGTCCTCTGTGTTCATGGACAGGGGACTCAAGCTGAAACTAGAAACAATTCCAAGTTGTGCCCACATCCATCTCATATGGCACCTCCTGCTGGAAAAAAAATGACCACCTGAATCATAAAAAGTGTACAGGGAAACAAGCACTTTTATGCAACTTGATATTGTGAATACTTTTGTCTATGATTATTCACAATGAAGGGCCTTCCTTGATGGCTCAAGCAGTGAAGAATCTGCCTGCAATGCAGGACGTTCAGGTTTGATCCCTGGGTCAGGAAGATCCTCTGGAGGAGGAAATAGCAGCCCACTGCAGTATTCTTGCCCAGAAAATCCCATGGACAGTGGAGCATGGTAGGCTATGGTCCACGGGGTCGCAGAGTCAGACATGACTGAAGCAACTGAATACACACACATACACACACACACACACACACACACTCACAATGAAGGTACCTAGAACATCAGCTGTCCTCAGTTCCAAAATAGGCAACTGGTCTTTATCCATTAAAGCTTCACCGCTTTTTAATCTTATCACTGACACCTACTAGGAAATAGCATGAATTCCACATATTTCTTTCTGTTTTCAATTTTCTTTTGGCTTCTTAAGATCATTTGGATTCTCTATCCTTAACAATTTAAGTTAAAATCTAATAGAATCATGAAATCAGAATTTCCAGTTCATCTTATAATAAAATTAATAGTTTAATAGGCTCAATTTTGCCAATAATGCAAACAAATGTTTTAAAATTAAGTATAAGAATTCAGGAACAGGCGGCTCTCGTGGAGGCAGCTAGCGCGAGGCTGTGGAGCGCTGAGCCGCGCGTCGTGCCCTGCGCTGCCCAGACTAGCGAACAATACAGTCAAGATGGCTAAAGGTGATCTCAAGAAACCAAAGGGCAAGATGTCTGCTTATTCCTTCTTTGTGCAGACGTGCAGAGAGGAACATAAGAAGAAAAACCCAGAGGTCCCTGTCAATTTTGCTGAATTTTCCAAGAAATGCTCTGAGAGGTGGAAGACCATGTCCGGGAAAGAGAAGTCGAAGTTCGATGAAATGGCAAAGGCGGATAAAGTGCGCTATGATCGGGAAATGAAGGATTATGGACCAGCTAAGGGAGGCAAGAAGAAGGACCCTAATGCCCCCAAGAGACCACCGTCTGGATTTTTCCTATTCTGCTCGGAATTCCGCCCGAAGATCAAGTCTGCTAACCCTGGTATCTCTATTGGAGATGTGGAATAACTTAAGTGATAGTGAGAAGCAGCCATATATCAACAAGGCTGCGAAGCTGAAGGAGAAGTATGAGAAGGATGTCGCAGACTCTAAGTCTAAAGGGAAGTTTGATGGCGCCAAGGGTGCTGCTAAAGTTGCCCGGAAAAAGGTGGAAGAGGAAGACGAAGAGGATGAGGAGGAGGAGGAGGAAGAGGATGAATAAAAAAAAAAAAAAACTGTTGATCTGTCTCCTTGTGAATACCTTAGAGTAGGGAGCGCCTTGATTGACACACCTCTCACCCAAGATGTGTCTGTTGCCCTTATTAGGTTTAATTACCCAATTGGATCATGATCATATCTTAGTCTCTGAAAGTGCTCTAGCAATTGTCAGTGGTTTACGTTAAGTGGCCATGGGTGTCTGGAGCACCTGGAAACTGTATCAAAGTTGTACATATTTCCAAACATTTTTAAAATGAAAAGGCTCTCGTGTTCTCCTCACTCTGTGCACTTTGCTGTTGGTGTGACAAGGCATTTAAAGACGTTTCTGGCTTTTTTTTTTTTTTAATTTGTAAGGTGGTGTGTTAATTCTATGGTCATTGGCTAGAAATCCCGAGTTTTCAACTGTACATATCTATAGTTTGTAAAAAGAACAAAGCAACCAAGACACACTCTTGATGCTCCTTGCTTGGTGTGGAGGCTGTGGGGGCAATGCCTTCCAGAGGGGCTGTAGCTCAGGGCGTGCACTGTGGGGCTGGACCTGTGGACACTGCAGTGGGCATCCATTTAGCTTCAGGTTGTCTTGTTTTTGTATATAGCGACATAGCATCCCGCTGCCATTCTTAGCTGTGGAGTAGTGGGGGGAGGTCAGCAGACATGAGAAGTGTTTTGGATCCTTTTTAGTTGAAGTGCGGTAGTTTTAAACTGTTTTGTTTTTGTGTAAAACAAACTGTAGAACTGTTCATTGTCAGCAAAGCCAAGAGCCACTGCACCAGTGAAAGTTCAAGAATCTTCTGTACTAAATACGATCTGCAATGTTCTGTTATTTTTTTTGTATGTTTAGAATGTTGAAATGTTTTTGAAGTTAAATAAACAGTATTACATTAAAAAAAAAAGAATTCAGGAAATAAAAGGACTCTTTCCTGGTTACTAGACACAGAGCTATATTTAAAAATATATTAAACTGATATTTTTGAAGTCAGAACTGATTACATATGGTCTACACATAAGCAAAAAGTTACATTTGTTTGACTAAATAATTTTCTTAGGCAACTATAAGAATAAAACTTCTAAGGCTTCTTTGTTTTCAGGCAAACCAACATGTTGGATACACAAAAGTGCTAAGTGACTGGGGAGGAAGGTGTATTAAGAGATTGCAGAGACCTGGCCTGTTCAGAGAATGCCTGATTCTAAATACAGCATTTGAACTGCAATTTGAAGGGTTGATAGGATTTCAACAAAACAAGAATTGAAGGAAGAAATGCCAAGTAGAATGGCAGAGGCAATGCCAATGAGAGAAAATTGAAATGTGCATGTTTTTAGTCATCCTACCAAAAACTTGTCTTCTGTCATCTGCTAACCTCTAAAATATGTAAATGAAACAAACACAGTACATACTCTCAAAGATCCCCCCGGGACATAGGAAGAGCAGCATCAGCAACCCCACAGCCCACAGCAGTGTGTCTGTGTTTTCTGCCTTTAGTATGTTTTGAGCAACCAGAAGAAAGAAGCTGAAGCTCTGGCTTTGTTAGAGATTGGCACATTAGGAGAGCAGGGAAAAGGCCATCCCAGCAGAAAGAACAGCATATCCAGACACACAGACGTTTTTTCCTGTAGTTTCTCTTTCTAATTATGTAACTGTGAGGAGAAGAGTAACAACATCTAACTCCTTACATTTGTCAGGTACAGGTATTAAAACCTCATTGAATTTTTAGATATGCCTCTGATGAAGGTCCTAACTCCATTTAACAGATGAGGAAATTGAGATACAGGGGATAAGTAACTTGCCCATGGGCACAGAGCCAGAAGGGAGGATTTCAACTCAGGATGTCTGGCTCCAGAGCCCACATGCTTAACTGCAGTGTCGCCACAGATAACCCATGTGGTGAGGTCAAGGAAATGTGGGAGATTTGCTCTAACCAATTCTACAGTTTGAACAGCTGTATTTTCAAGCCCTAAAAGTTATCTGGAAAGCAGCCATCCTTGAACATGCATTGAGCCCTTAAGACATTCTACTCAACATACTACCACCTCTGTCCTTAGGGCTCTTCTATTTCTGGTTGGAAAATGTGATGGACTGCTATCATATTTTCTTCCCTTGTCTAGAGAGCTTCTCTCCCCACCGCTACCTAGTGGGGACTGCCATGTTCTTGGATGAGACGTTTGGTCTCCACTGATGCAACATTCAGAAAACTAAGATCATGGCCTCTGGTCCCATCACTACATGGGAAATAGATGGGGAAACAGTGTCAGACTTTATTTTTGGGGGGCTCCAAAATCACTGCAGATAGTGATTGCAGCCATGAAATTAAAAGACACTTACTCCTTGGAAGGAAAGTTATGATCAACCTAGACAGCATATTGAAAAACAGAGATATTACTTTGCCAACAAAGTTCCATCTAGTCAAGGCTATGGTTTTTCACAGAGTTGGACTGTGAAGTAAGCTGAGTGCCGAAGAATTGATGCTTTTGAACTGTGATGTTGGAGAAGACTCTTGAGAGTCCCTTGGACTGCAAGGAGATCCAACCAGTCCATCCTAAAGGAGATCAGTCCTGGTGTTCATTGGAAGGACTGATGCTGAAGCTGAAACTCCAATACTTTTGCCACCTCATGCGAAGAGTTGACTCATTGGAAAAGACCCTGATATTGGGAGGGACTGGGGGCAGGAGAAGAAGGGGATGACAGAGGATGAGATGGCTGGATGGCATCACCGACTCAAAGGACATGAATTTGAGTGAACTCCAGGAGTTGGTGATGGACAGGGAGGCCTGGTGTGCTGTGATTCATGGGGTCACAAAGAGTCGGATACGACTGAGCGACCGAACTGAACTGAACTGAACTGATGGATCTAGAGGTGTGCCTATCTGTGGTCTTGACTGAACTAAAACTGAGAAGTGACAGTTGATAAATCTAATGGCAGGAGCTATGAGATACAAGACTTGGCATCAGCCATGTGTTCTCAGCCACATGGAAGACATTGCTCAACAGCAGTGGAGGGTGAAACCAACAGTCAGAAAGAAACACGTTTGAGAGTTGGAGAGAGCAGGAGCTCTGAGGGCATTTGAATGTCTAGATGCTGTTGTCCCTAAGGTCTAGCCACAAAGCTCCCCAACTGAATTTAAGTCATGTAAGATAAACCTATAACCTTCCAAAACATTCCCCTCTTTCTCAAACCAGCTGGAGTTCTACCACTTGCAATCAAAAACTTACTAACACAAGCATAAAGAATTAGTTTACATAAAAATACTCAGAAACCCTTTATAAACAACTGGCAAACAAGGGCTGCTGTCACTATGTAAAATATCATTGACATATACACAATAGGAGGAAATGTGTGAGTGGGGACCCTTTTCTAAAGGTAGTGATTGGCAACAGATAATTTAGTTCATGTTGGCAAGTGGTTCAACTTCAAATACTCTTATTGAGACCATCCCTCTCTGATGCCAGAAATTTTAGGGCTAAGTGATCCTATGTGCTTTAAACCACGGCAGCTTTCTGAGCACTCAAAGAATCTGGAGGAAATGCATTTCTAACTCAAATGGTACACAAGTTATGACTCCACAGTAAAGCAACTGATTTTTAAATAAATATACCAGAGTATAAAGCCCAAATGTGTGCTTTTTCATTTAAAGCCATCAACCTAGGACCACACACTTAGTCTGCGAGGCTGTCTCAACGCAGCATTGGAACTCCATTAGGGAGATGGCCTTCACAGCTTACCACCTATCCTCTAAATACTCCTAATGGTACCAAACATTAATCACTGGAGGTAGATCTGGAGTTTCGGAATGATCAAAATATCTGGAGCCAAGATTGTTGATTAAGGTGAGTGACCCAGCTTAAAAAACTACTTGGCACCAGAAATAATATTTGAATATAAATATGGAGATAGATTTCTTCTTTAATTATTGACAAACCACTTCTGACAAGTGATCTTCCTCAGTTACGTACTGTTATAATTTTATAATACAGTTTAACTGCAAAGTAAAATTTTTTAATCTTTTAAATTTATAAGAAGAACATCTCCTCCCCCTAAGTCCAAGATCTGATAACAAGGGATGTGTCCCCAGAAGTGTTTGGATGTATTATGTTAACTTGTTTAAAAAGCAAAAAATATTACTTTAGACTTTTACAGAATCTTCCATTCCAGCCTCAACTGTACTGAATTATCTAGATTAACATCAGGCCCAAGGGGGACATTTATGACTTTGAGGGATGAGAAAGGACAATTCTTCACTCTAAATTATTCCCTCTAAATGTGATAATCTTCTCTTTGAGAAGCATAGCAGTTAAATTTTTTTTTTCATTTTTTGCCTTTTTAAAAAGTTTCCTTCCTCTGTAAGTTATTCTTTCTGCCTACCCTATGAGGTCACTGAGTCTACTGAGGACTCCCCTAACAGTCTAGGAGACAAGGATGTTGGAAGCTTCTCTTTATCTTTTCAGAAATGTTACTACTATAGAGCACTTTCGAAACTTTTTCTACATGTTCTCTGCTTAGTCGTAGATCACAAGGGTTACAAACCAATCCCTTCTGGTCCCAGAAAATAAATACATTTGATTTGGAAATTCTTACACCAGCGAGATTGTGCAAATATTATTTGTGCCAGTTACTTCTTAAATAAATAAATAAAACCCCAGAAAATCTTTTTAAAACATCATTTCAAACAATACAAATGGAAATGTGACACGCATGGCATGGCTGTCTGTTTTACTTGCACTGTTTTACTGTTTCATATTCTGAGCAAACAGAGAGGCTATTTTTCCCCAAGGGTTCAGGAGGGCATACGATTTCATTTCTTCAGAAAATTGTTTCTCAAGATTTCAATCTTCTTCGCTGGAGATGACAAAACATAATATCAGAAACACTTATGCTTTTTATCTACTATATTTTCAAAGCATAAATAAAAGCTCAGTATACATTTAAGACAGGTGGATTCAAACTTTGGGATAAATCACTTACATATCCAAATAGTTTTATCATGTAAGAACATTTTAATTTTAAAATGTTTAACAGAAGATCAACAGAAAGATGGGCCCTTTAAAAATATTTCACACTGTCACTCATTTTACTCGGACACCATTCAATTTTCTAAATCTTGGGGTTAATGAGACAAGTAATAAAAAAATTAGATTTTTAGAAAACGGGATTCAAATGGGCAGCATTCAACCAGAGCTTCTTTCTTTTTCTTTTTCTAATAGTGGTGAGTACTATTTTGGTTTTCAACCTCATTACACTTCTATTCCTAGAGCATGGTATAAAAACTTTAAACCTCAAATGTTTTAAGAGTAAAACAAATCATGCATCTATGAAAAGATGAGCATAATGGCTTTTTTCATAGTATGCCTAATCCACTTTGCAACTGGTCTCATAGCATTAGCTGAAGAACTCTCATTAGCATTAATATTCCCTCAAGTTCTACTGTCTCATCATTTAAGCAATAATTTGAGGATCAATTCAATTTCATGGGAATTTCATTATTCCAGGCCAGCTTGGTGGCTTTGCAACACAGAGAATTTTAGTTGTTGGGACACTGAAATTTTCATGGTCCTTTGTGGAATAATTGAACATATACCTGCCCAGCACACACAAATCATTAAATTAATGTCATGGATGAAACCAGTTATTGAATAAAGGAATAGCTTCTGAAGTATGGATGCCCATCACTCCCCACTTTTCTTGGCTCCTAGCTTGTTTGCAGACACTATAGCGAATAGGTCATCCAGGAAAATACCAGGGTGGGTCCCTGAAGAGATATAAGGAGATGTTTTAGGAATACTTGAGGCCCTATTTCATCTGGTTGCTGTCTTGGGTTAAGGAATTGCCTTTTAGAAGGTCTCTAAGATACCAATTTCTGATCTGGGAGACTTAACAGAAACTCCTTAGCAGAATGCCCTACATGTCATATGCTATGCTATGCTAAGTCACTTCAGTCGTGTCCGTCTCTGTGCGACCCCATAGACGGCAGCCCACCAGGCTCCCCCGTCCCTGGGATTCTCCAGGCAAGAACACTGGAGTGAGTTGCCATTTCCTTCTCCAATGCATGAAAGTGAAAAGTGAAAGTGAAGTCGCTCAGTCGTGTCTGACTCTTAGTGACCCCATGGATTGCAGCCCAACAGGCTCCTCCGTCCATGGGATTTTCCAAGCAAGAGCACTGGAGTGGGGTGCCATTAGGTGTTCAATATATGCTTATTGAACTGAAATAGCATCCATGAGATCATGTCCATGTGACCTGCCCAGTTAGTAATGAGTGAACACATCACAGGACAGAGCAAGAGGCCTGAGTGCAGGGGAGGGCTGGGGGCGGGGAGATGGAAATAAAAATCCCACTTGGAAAACACAGAATTATTTTGTAACTGAAAAGGGTTTAGAAAAGAGCTTCATTGCGTGTTAAGCAAACTATATTCTTGACACCAAAAAACATTTTTACTGGTTGCAGGAAGGTTCAGAGAAGTCACCTGTAAGTGTCAGTTCAGTTCAGTTCAGTCCCTCAGTTGTGTCCGACTCTTTGAGAGATGAGTGCAATTGTGCAGTAGTTTGAGCATTCTTTGGCATTGCCTTTCTTTGGGATTGAAATGAAAAATGACCTTTTCCAGTCCTGTGGCCACTGCTGAGTTTTCCAAATTTGCTGGCATATTGAGTGTAGCACTTTCACAGCACTCATCTCACATGCTAACAAAGTAATGCTCAAAATTCTCCAAGCCAGGCTTCAACAGTACGTGAACTATGAACTTCCAGAATCTAAGCTAGATTTAGCAAAGGCAGAGGAACCAGAGATCAAATTGCCAACATCCGCTGGATCATCAAAAAAGCAAGAGAGTTCCAGAAAAACATCTATTTCTGTTTTGACTATGCCAAAGCCTTTGTGCGGATCACAACATACTGTGGAAAATTCTTAAAGAGATGTGAATACCAGACCACCTTACCTGCCTCCTGAG
>NW_011495022.1:4950487-5024318 GCF_000754665.1 Bison bison bison | reverse complement strand
GTATGCAGGTCAGGAACCAACAGTTAGAACTGGACATGGAACAACAGACTGGTTCCAAATAGGGAAAGGAGTACGTCAAGGCTGTATATTGTCACCCTGCTTATTTAACTTATATGCAGAGTATATCATGAGAAACGCTGGGCTGGATGAAGCACAAGCTGGAATCAAGATTGCCAGGAGAAATAGCAATAACCTCAGATATGCAGATGACACCACCCTTACGGCGGAAAACAAAGAAGAACTAAAGAGCCTCTTGATGAAAGTGAAAGAGGATAGTGAAAAAGTTAGCTTAAAACTCGACATTCAGAAAACTGAGAGCATGGCATTTAGTCCCATCACTTTATGGCAAATAGATGGGGAAACACTGGAAACAGTGGCAGACTTTATTTTGGGGGCTCCAAAGTCACTGCAGATGGTGACTGCAACCCTGAAATTAAAAGATGCTTGCTCCTTGGAAGAAAAGTTATGAACAACCTAGACAGCATATTAAAAAGCAGAGACATTTCTTTGCCAACAAAGGTCCGTCTAGTCAAAGCTCTGGTTTTTCCAGTAGTCATGAATGGATGTGAGAGTTGGACTGTGAAGAAACCTGAGCGCTAAAGAATTGCTGCTTTTGAACTGTGGTGTTGGAGAAGACTCTTGAGAGTCCCTTGGACTGCAAGGAGATACATCCAGTCCATCCTAAAGGAAATCAGTCCTGAATATTTATTGGAAGTACTGATGCTGAAGCTGAAACTCTAATACTGTGGCCACCTCATGAGAAGAGTTAACTCATTGGAAAAGACCTTGATGCTGGGAAAGATTGGGGGCAGGAGGAGAAGGGGACGACAGAGGATGAGATGGTTGGATGGCATCACTGACTCAGTGGACATGAGTTTGAGTAAACTCCAGGAGTTGGTGATGAAGGTAGGCCTGCCATGCTGCAGTCCATGGGGTTGCAAAGAGTCACACATGACTGAGCAGCTGAACTGATTCATTGGAAGTAGGAGAGGCCAGAGGAATAAGAACATTGCACCAAGAGTGATAATTGTGAGGCTTCCGAACTTTGACACTTGTGAACCCACAAAACTTCAGCAAGATTCATGTTGATGTTTGGCAGAAACCAACACAATTCTGTAAAGCAATTAGCCTTCAATTTAAAAATAAATATATTAAAAAAAAAAAAAAGCTTCAGCAAGTCTCCTGGCTGATCTTGGAACTTCTTCCTGTTGTGTTCTTTATAGATGATCCTGCTCCAACCTTAGTGTAGCTTCCTAGGACAAGTTCTGAACATGATTAGTTATGACATCCATGCAACATGCACTAAGAAAATGAAATACAGGCTCTTCTGGTATAAGAGTGGAGAAAGAAATGGCACCCCACTCTAGTACTGTTGCCTGGAAATTCCCATGGACGGAGGAGCCTGGTAGGCTGCAGTCCATGGGGTCGCTAAGAGTTGGACATGACTGAACGACTTCACTTTCACTTTTTCACTTTCATGCATTGGAGAAGGAAATGGCAACCCACTCCAGTGTTCTTGCCTGGAGAATCCCAGGGATGGGGGAGCCTGGTGGGCTGCCGTCTATGGGGTCCCACAGAGTTGGACATGACTGAAGCGACTTAGCAGCAGCAGCAACTGCTATAAGAGATATATGTGTTTCAAAAGATACTTTCATTCTGCAAAGTCACAGGATTTATAGAGAAAATAGTAGTAGCAAACCACTCCAAATTTAAGCAACTTTGTAATAAAAATACCAACACAAAGAATAAACCTAATAAAAATATTTTCAGTTTTTTTAAAGCTCAAGTTAACTTCCTAAAAGACCACTGTAAACACAGGAATTTTTACCTCTTTTAAAAAAAAGATATATATTTTTTACCACAATAAAAGAGAGAGAGAAACTAGACAGCTTGCTAGAAGGGATCAAATAGAAGACAGAGGCTGCTTATTTGAGGAGACAAGAGCAAAATATGCAAGGATCAGAGAGAACCACACACTCAGCACTTCTAAGACAAAGCACATAGCCAAGCTGTTCACAGGTTGGTCTTCTTTTCAACATAGTTTGGCCGTAGGTCCTATTTCTATGGGGCTTTCTGGTGGCTCAGATGGTAAAGAATCTGCCTGCAGTGCAAGAGACCACTGTTAGATCCTTGGTTTGAGAAGATCCCCTGGAGAAAGGAATGGCTCCCCACTCCAGTATACTTGCCTTGGAGATTTCCATGGAGAGAGGAGCCTGGCAGGCTACAGTCCACGGGGTCACAAAGAGTCAGACACAGTTGAGCAACTAACACTTTTACTTTCTATATTCTATGTTCTTCTAACTTGCTGCATTCAGCTGCTATTGTTTAGTGATGCAAAATATTAGTAATCTGAGGGAAATCATGTATGACCAACATAACTTCTGAGTTATACTGGCCTCATTGTCCTAGATACCAGTTGCATAAAAGCTAATTTCTATTTTAGAACCACTACAGATTCCCCTGGAAAAACTGTAGGTAAACTACAATAGGGCTTCCCTGGTGGCTCAGTGGTAAAGAATCCCCCTGCCAATGTAGGAGATACGGGTTCAATCCCTGGGTCAGAAAGACCCCCTGGAGAAGGAAATGGCAACCCACTCCAGTATTCTTGCCTGGGAAATCCCATGGACCACTCCTGGGAAATTTCTCCATGGGAAATCCCACAGAGCCCCGAGGGCTAGTCTATGGTGTAAAAGAGTCAGATATGACTGAGCAACTAAAAACAACAAAACAGATGAAATAGATGTAGATGACAATAAATGTAGATACTGATAGGTAGGAGACCAAAGGGTTTCCCAGGTGGTGCAAGTGGTAAAGAATCCACCTGCCAATGCAGGAGATGCAAGAGACGCAGTTTCAATCCCTGGGTCAGGAAGATGCCCTGGAGTAGGAAACGGCACCCCTCTTCAGTATTCTTGCCTGGAAAATTCCATGGGCAGAGGAACCTGGCAGCTACAGTCCATGGGGCTGCAAAGAGTCAGACACAACTGAGAGATATTCTAGTTCTAGGGTGTTGCTCAGTACCTTACGTGGAAGAGGAATTTTTCATTGAGAAATAATGATCTTGAAATTCCAACATAACAAGGGAGCTTAGTCAAATAAAAAGACAGTTAGTCAAGTCATCCATCAAGGGTACCCATGCTTTGGGAAAACAAGTGTTCAAGGTCTATTAGGGTTTTAGATCCAGGAAGGATCACTTCATTTATAGCCCTTTGAAGAACACTTGTGGAAACCAGCATTTCCACTCTTTGAGATTATTCAGCTAATGCATGCCCAACAGGCTATGCTCTAATCTGTTGCTTTTTCACCAAAAGAATTTATCCAGGCCTTTTTCCTTTAGGCTCTTCTTGATGCTAGGCAGTTCACCGTTTTAATCTGCTTATTCAGCACAAAATATGAAACACAAAATAAAAGCAGTGGTTGACTTTCCATAACTGCTTTCTGTTTTACCTTGTTGGCCCCTTTTTGCCCTATTTGAATAGTACTGTATCTCCTTCACATTTTAGTTTTAATGAGGTTATTTACCTTGCATACCCAATGAGATTATACCTAATAAATTCTCTTCTCTGAGATGTGTCTTAGAGGGCAGCCTATTTAACTATTAAAAGGATTAACCTTTTAACTGAGAGTGGTCTTTAGGCTGGACACAACTTTCACGCTGAGCTTTCAAGTACTTAAAGATGTCACCATAGCACACAGAGGTGTTTACATTTACATATACTAGTAGATCAGCCTTTAAAATAGCCACATGCTAACTTGCACAATGCTGGTAAAGAAAGCTCACTTGTTGCTATGTATCACTCTTGCTCATGTGTGTTAATGAAATACATGTGAGCTAATAATGCAAACCAGGAAGTAAATAATATTTTTAATGCCTTAATATTGCTATCAATTATATGTGCTAACAAAATACATGGAGAGACAATCCATGCAGACCCTTCAAATTTCCTTTTAGTCAATACTTGTTTTCTTCCCCACCCAAATTTTTACCGTAAGTAATAATGTTAATTACCTTAATTGTTTTCATATTGCCATTCCAGGTGGGGAACAGAAAAGGCATGCTGCTGCTGCTGCTACTGCTAACTCGATTCAGTCGTGTCCGACTCTGCACAACCCCATGGACAGCAGCCCACCAGACTCGTGTCCAAAGGATTCTCTAGGCAAGAATAGTGGAGTGGGTTGCCATTTCCTTCTCCAGGAAAAGTCATGAGGTAAAAGCAAATGCCTTAGGTAATCCACCATTTGGACAATAAGTTTGGCTTTACTTCATCAGCTGGGGGACAGGGATGGAGATGAGGAGGGAGGTAGCTGGTGGTTGGGGGTTAGGAAAAAGAGAGGAAAAATACTTATTTAGCTTATCTAGACCATTGCATTTGAGATAATGTTAAAAAGAATTTTTATAAATCCTTTTTCCTCCAAAATCCAGTTGACTTGTGCATTATGGCACATCTCACTCTCAGATCCTCATAAACATTATCACTTAATCTGCTTGATTATATGTTGTACTGACCTAAAAAGCATCTATTTATAGTTATATCCAGGGAGAGCATCTCTCAAGTCAAAACAATTTGGTCTCTATTCTCAGGAAAGGAGTAATTGAAAGGAGAATCTCCCCCTTGGACATAAACCATCTTGTCCATCTCCCCCTGCAAAATTCCCAAAAAAATCTAGTTATTTACTAATGTTCTGGGGCTCGTGGATTATTCCTAGAGAACACAAATATTTATTGATAACTACCAACTACACTCTACAGGGAATATTGGAGGGAACAAAAACATTCAGAAATTTCTGGCAACATGGATTACTTTCTATAGGGGGAAGAATTGCAAAATGAAGATGCCAAATATATAGTACATTAGATGGTGATAATACTCCTATTGAATGTTAATGACAATAGAGAAGTTTTAGACAATTTTAATAGAAGAAAAAAGCAGGAAAGGGAATGGAGGGATATTTTAAAGAAGGTGTTGTCAGGTTAGGCAAGGCAGGTTGGTATTTGTGTAAAGACCTGGGGTTGGAGTGTCCAGCTAAGCAAAAATGTTTAAAACAGAAGGACCATTAAGAAAAAACGGCTCTGAGGCAGGAGTATGGCTGGCATGTTGGAGGAAGACCAAGGAGGACAGCAAAGCCAAAGAGAGATGGGATAATTAGAACAGGAACATCAAGCAGGGGGTGAGGGTAGGTAGTGTAGGACTTTATAAGCCATTGCAATGTCTTGGGCTTTTACTCTAGGTAATATGGGGAACTGTGAACCTAAACTATGGACCTAAATGCCTGTCACAGATGAATGGACAAAGATGATGTGTTATATACACAATGAAATATCATCCACCCATAAATGGGAAGAAATCCTGCCCTTTACAACAACATGAATGGACCCTGAGGGCACTGTTCTAAGTGAAATAAGCCAGAGAAAGCCAAATACTGTTTGACATCACTTATATGCTGCTGATGCTAAGTCGCTTCAGTCATGTCCAACTCTGTGGGACCCCATAGACGGCAGCCCACCAGGCTCCCCCGTCTCTAGGATTCTCCAGGCAAGAATACTGGAGTGGGTTGCCATTTCCTTCCCCAATGCATTAAAGTGAAAAGTCAGAGTGAAGTCACTCAGTCATGTCCGACTGTTAGTGACCTCATGGACTGCAGCCTACCAGGCTCCTCCGTCCATGGGATTTTCCAGGCAAGAGTACTGGAGTGGGGTGCCATTGCCTTCTCCGATCACTTATATAGACAGTCTTAAAAAGACAAACTCAGAGAAACAGAGTAGAGTGGTTGTTATCAGGGTTTGGGGATGGTGGGAGAAATGGGGAGATAATGGTCAAAGGTTATAAACTTCCAGAGACAGATAAACAATTTGGGGGATCTAATACACAGCATGGTGATTGTAGCTAATGATGCTGCATCATATGCTAGAACATTGCTAAGAGGGTAGATCTTAACTTTCTCACCACAGAAAGAAGTGGTAACCATTTGATAGGATGGAAAAGTAGCTAATAGTATAGTGGTAATCATTTTATAATTTATAATTATTATTTCAAATCAACACATTGTACATCTTAAACTTATACAATGCTATGTGTCAATTATATCTCAATTAAAAAACAAAACAATAACATGCATGCTAAGTCGCTTCGATCACAACCCTATGTACCCCGCTAGGCTCCTCTGTCCATGGGATTCTCCAGGCAAGAATACTGGAGTGGGTTGCCATCCCCGCCTCCATGGGATCTTGCCAACCCAGGGATCAAACTCCTGCATTGGCAGGCAGGTTCTTCACCACTAGTGCCACCTGGAACAAAAGGATGGGAAAATACGGGAAAGTTTTTGAGTAGAGGAGTCATCACACCCTCCTAATAGGCTTACTTTGGCTGCTGCTAGGAATGGATTGTGAGGAGAGTGAATGAGTGCCTGTTACAAGTAACCCAGAGGAGAGATGAGAGGGGCCACAATCTGAGAGAAGTATAGGGCTCATGTCTGAACAGCATGGAGTGAGAATAAAGGCTGCCCACAGAGACTGCCAATATCTGTTACAAATGAATTTATTTTATAAATTCTAATTTACAACATTTATGTATTATGAAATCAATCCATCACTGAGAACACAAATTAGTGGCCTTCAGTGTTAAAAATTGTTAAATACATTGTGTATACATTTTTTAAAGTTACTACAGATCCACATTAAAGACAAGTCAAATGTTTGAGGAATGACAGGACTTGTGGAGTCTAGGGGGTTTGTGGACTATAGCGTGAAAACCAGCACTCCCTAGGCTGCTAGGAGAGATGTCACATCCCGTGAAAGCTGATGGAGGTGGCCTCAGACTACTCTTGGGAAACATCAAGAGAGGCCGAGCCTGTTAAAGTGACTGGAAGCAACAGGACGTCCCACTCCCTCCTAACTCTCCTGGGAGGGCCTGAGTCTTACAGCCCAGAACTACTTCCTTACCTGCCTTCCCAAACATCTGGTGATAATGTCTAACAGCAGTATGTGTTAGTAGAAGTTTGTTCCTATTCTTTGTGAATAGGAACATCACAGTGCATGAATTACACATAAGAATCAGAGTCATGGAAACTACATGCAAAATCCATAAAGGACTGGGGGAAAGCTGATACCCCAAATTCAATAGAAGGACATGCAAAGTCCTGGGGATGCAGGTCAGCAAAGGATGATCACAGAAGAAGGAAGGGAGAGGATGGAAGGGGAAAGGGCCTAGAAAGGTAGCTGACTAGTATGAGGTCCTTCGTGAGGCCAGTACATGTAACCAAAGGTTAAATAGAGAAAGGTAGCTGGTCATCAATGCCCAGACCTCTAGGTAAAATCCAAGGTGTGGGAGCTGTGGACAGCAGCAGTCCATACCCTTCCCTCCTGGCATCATTTGAAGACCTAGAGGCACAAAGAAATTCAAAATCAAGGTTTCTTCATTTCAAAAATATTAAATTTCAGAGCTGATAAGAAGATCATCTATATCAGAGGCACAGTGCCTGCTAAGAAACAATTCCAGTTCAGCAAATACTCATGAAGCACATACTGTTTGCCAAGTACCTTCTAAGTGAGAGCTGAAGGTATGTAAAGAGACAATTAGTCCCTCAGTGATAGTGAGATCCAGGAAGAAATATTCATCCTTTGTATAAATCAAACAAGCATCTGACATGTACTCAGGGAAAGATTTTGATAAGACATCTTTTTTTAATATTTCTCAGTGCTTTCAGTAAAAATCTCAATGGGAAGACAATTTTTTAAATGGCACCAGAATCAAAGAATTTGAATGTTGGTTGTAGAAATTCACATAACACCAAGAATAGAAAGGTAATTTATGTACATGCTTTTGTCATGAATCAACTCAACTCTGTATAGTAGCACAAAAGAGACAGAGCTAACAGTGAAAGCGGAAAGAATGCATACTGCCCCTAACTAAGCAGAGGAGGAGCCAGCAAGCAGTACCATATTCTTTTTTAGCTTCTAAAATAATAGTAACATCTCCAGTACTGTTTCACAAAATGTGGGCAACCCAAGGAGTGTTCATCTTACCAAAAGAACTCTTCAAGATTTCCCTCAGAGTATTACTATGGAACATTTTTACAGGATATTTTAATCGCTTTAATGTATACAAGATAAAGAGAATATTGCTAGTAAAAAGTAAATTTGAACAAATAGGTAAGACTGGAAGTAGTGCAATATAGTGAAACATTTGTGGATCAAGTGAAGTCACTCAGTCGTGTCTGACTCTTTGTGACCGCATGGACTATAGCCTGCCAGGCTCCTCTGTCCACGGAATTTTCCAGACAAGGATACTGGAGTGGGTTGCCATTTCCTTATCCAGGAGACCTTCCTGACCCAGGGATCGAACCCCGGTCTTCCACACTGCAGGCATACTCTTTAGCCTATGAGCCACCAGGGAAGGTTCATTTATGGATCAACCTAGGTTCAAATCCTGTGTTTCCCACTTATCAGCTGTGTGACCTTTGATGCATTACTGAATTTCCGGGAACCTCAATTTCCTTATCTAAAGAATGAGGATAAATAATTTCTATTTCAAAGAATTCTTCTAAGGATCAAATTACACTGTATATATAAGATGTCTTATAGCAGGTTGGGTATATATTAAACTTTCAGTCAATTACAGTTTCCCTAGTAGAAAACCAGCACATCAGAGGGGCCTCCAGGTACACTGCTGTACATAAATGGACATTTAAAATAACTACCCAAAAAAGTAAATATTTCTACAAAGCTCTAAATATATTATAAATTTACCTAATTCTCTAAATCATGAAGTTCATTCTCATCTCTCTCACAAATTGCCACAAATTCTCAATTTGGGAAGCTTGAGTCAGATTTTGCTATAACTGCTATCATATGACGATTCTAGAGCAATCGGCACTAAGATACATCACTGTATTCTGTGTTTGTGATTATTTCTAAATGTTTATCAGAACCCATCCATAAGAAGCAGTCTCCATAACTTGTTAGATTTCCAAAGAAATATATTAAGGGAAGATTAAAGATTATGGTGTCATATTACATAAAAATAAAGCAACTACTTATTAGAAGACAAAAACCTTTGATTCATTCCTCTTAATTAAAGGAATTAATGAGCTGTGTATGGCTTTGTGCAAATAAAGGGAGGAGGAGAAAGTATGTAGATGTACCAGGGCTTCCAAACCATTCTACATAGGTGGAGAGCACTTTATTCAAGCTGCTGAAAGAAAAAAAATCTAAGTTTCTCAGATTCCTTCCTAATTTCTAACTCCATTATTTTTTATAAAACGTTCATTTCTATTCTTTATTCCAAAGTAACAACAGAGGTCTCTATATTTTTACTGCCCAGATAAACTCACTTTTTTCTCTGCCTTTTCTGAAAATGAACTGTTTCCCCAGAATTTGCACATACAAAAATGTTCTGAATTTTGGAATAACAGAACTATTAACTTGAATTAAAAATCTTTCTGTAACACAGTGATTTGTTGGATCTCATTACCCTAGATTTTTAATTTAAAAATTAGACTTTCTAAAAGTAATGCACATTCTTGATATTGTTTGGGAAAGTCTGGGGGAAAAGATGAAAAAACAGAGTAACACATACTATAACCCAATATGATTAGTTAAAATTTGTTATATTTGTATAAACCCCTCCCTCTCATACATCTGTATCTATTTATAGATAGATCTATATTTAGTTTTATTTTCATATACTTGTATATGAGACCAGACTGTATATACACCTGTAACTTTATATCCATGTTTCTCTTAATATCAAATCTTGAGTATTTTCTTTCATTATTAAAAATACTTCAAAAATATTTAAATGCATTATGTAAAAACTTGCCCACTCCTGAACATTTTGACCATCTACTTTTTTTCACTGTCATAATTAACTCTGGGATGAAACTCACTTGAAAATGCAATAGGTTTAGACCTACAAAGCAAATGTACAAACTCAAACTTAAGGTACATTCTGAAGGAGAAATGTAAGCAGAGATGATAGGGAAAGGAGTAAAACCATGCATTCAAGCCTTCGGCCTACTTTTGCTTGAGTGTAAAGGAAAAACTCATTACCACTTGACAGCTGTTCAATGGCCTGTAAAGGTTTAAGGGTTCAAACCTCTTCCCAGTGACAAAATGCCCATGGCTTCAGGTGCTATGGAATGGTCAATAATTGACTCAAGATTTTCATAACAGTTCATGTGAGAAAAGCTACAGAAACAAGTGGAACACCACAGAGAGCCTCTTGCTCACAGTTTGGTTTAAGAATACAACTGCACGGGGACAGGGTGGGGGATGCTTCCCTGGTGGCTCAGTGGTAAAGAATCCACCTGCCAATGCAGGAGACACAGGTTCCTTCCCTTATCCATCCAGGAAGATCCCAAATGCCACAAAGCAACTAAGCTCGTGTGCCACAATTACTGAGACTATGCTCTGGAGCCCAGGAGTCACAACTACTGAAGCCTGTGCGCCCTAGAGCCCATGCTCCACAAGAAGGAAGGCCACTGCAATGAGAAGCCAGTGCACTGCGACTAGAGAGTAGCCCCTGCTCACCGCAACGAGAAAAGGCTGTGAATACCCAGCACAGACAAAAAACAATAAAGAATGCAACTGTGTTTCTATCAATTTATAAAACACATACATAAGCTAAAAGATCTAAAGAGTGAAAGGGAACCTAAGGAAGAGAAAGCAGTTAATGTGTTACAGTGATAGAATGCAGTGAAATAGCTTTTAAAATTTTGATCATTGCACTTAGATTTCCTGTATTAAAAACCAAGAGAAGGAGACAGACAAGTATTGGTGAAAAGCTAATTTTATGACATCATTTCATGAGCAGGAAGTTCCTGGGTTGAGGGGAGGCAACAAGTAGGTGTTTGGGGTAGGATGGTGAAACTTTACTTATAACATCAAAACCAGTAAGATACCTTGTGATTCCTTACAATACCCCTATCTTATTTTCAAAATGCAATCTCACTAACCTGATGAGTTTTAAGCAATTCTCATGTCTAAAAGTGATCACTGATAAAGCTATCAGCAATCTAAAAACATGCAAGACTCACACACTGAACTTCAGTTCCATTTTTATACTAATTTTACCACTGCTGTGGCACTGCTGCTTTGTACCTCACGTATAGCTTCTGGCCATGGGGATAATTTGATGGGTTCTTTAATGCCCAAAGAAAAGGATCTTGAGATTCAATTGTTGTTTTTAATATTATTAAACATTGATGTTAACTAGTATCTTTGGTAGTTAGCTATTCTCTTAGAAGAGAGCTGCAGCATTCCTGCTTTACTGACCTGTGATCCCCTTTGAAAATTAGATGAAAGTTATGTATTCTTTTCCTAGAAAAATGTGCACATACACACATAAAATCCTGTAGAAAATTTCCAGAGGCCCTTGGACTCCCTGGATCCTTGTTAACAACCTCTATACCAGAAAGAGAGGAATTTATAGAGAAACAGTAAACTGGATGAGAGGTGTAGGAGGAGATAAAGAAAGGATGGGAAGTAGACAAGGAAGTTTCCCATTCTAGTCCACGTTCCCTATTTAATTCTCACAGCAGTTCCATGCATTACATATCATTTCTCAATAGTCAAGGAAACCAAGGTTGAGAGAGATTACCTAACTTCCCCACAAGGTCATACTACTGGAAATTGGCTGAGTCAAAATGCAAACCTGGTCTCCTAACTTTTCAAGTCCTATGAATACTTCACTTAGGACTTACTAAGTCAACTTACTGCTTCTTTATCTTGGGACTTAAGATAGAACTGACCTATTAGATTAACCACTGAGTAGACAATGAACTCCCTGAGAGTAGGGTCCATGTCACACTCATTCTACATCTCCAGTGCCTAACACACAGGAGGCACTCATTAATGGAGAAATAAATATTTAAATTAACACACTGGGGCAACAATCCCATAAATAGTGGTAGAAGCTACATGCAGCTGTGTATGATCATATCATAAAGATCCTTATCACCATTAAATACTCCTTTAGATGACCACCGGGCACAGACTTCAATGTTTCAAAACACAAATGGTACACCTCTTGTATACACCTCTTGCATTTAATCCTTTTGAAAAATCACATATTTATAAAACACGAAGTAGATTTACAGAAACCTGCCTAACATTATCATGTCAAGATCTTTTGATAAGTGAACTATATTTCATCCTATGAACACCAAACTCATATTGAAAATACGTTCATAAATTAGGACTGTTTCCAAAGATACTTATTTTGCAACTGTTATGAGAACTTAAATGCATTTTTTTGTTTTTGCAGTAATTGCTCTGAAGATGAAAACTAAAGTACCATTTCAATGAGGTAAAGGTAATTGCTGCATTTACTGCTCATGTCATGTTGATGTATAACCATGTATCAAAGGTCATCCTTCTGTACTCATACATTATCAAATTTGAAAGCACAATATTTGATTCTGACCAACCTTTAAACTGCCCACAATGTGTGTGAAAAATAGATGGAGTTCTACCTTGGGTTTAAAAAAAAAAAAATGAACCTATGTTTCGGAAGTAGAAGGGTCAAGAAGCCAGTGGCAAGGTTAGATGTCAGTACCATGAATCTTGCAGTGTCTTAGCTTATCAGTGAGGGCTAGTACAATGATCACAAGCTAAAATTGCTGTACTAATGAAGACAAAGGTCTAAAAAATTAGATAGCACAGCCCTTCTGACAGAGGGCAGTATCTTGTGGGCAATAATGCAGAGATAAGGACATAAATCACTTTAAAGGCAATAAAACCTATAATGCACAAATTGAATTGTTTACATGTCTACTGGAGGAGGCACTGTTGAAAACAGAAGTGTCAGCCACATACCTCTTGTTACTCATCTGCACAAGGCAGTCCAGAATTCTGCTTCTTCCTTAGAAGGGAAGTCATCTGCTCCCCTTTTCCTCTGCCCACTCGAAGCTCACAGCACTACTGTCCTGACTCACAATTTAGTAGTCTTGTGCCATCCTATTCTAAAAGGAGTGCTGAACATTCATGCTTGCTTCAAACTATTGCTAACAATTGTTTGCTAGGATAAATTGGTCTTATCAGAATCTATTAAAACCTGAACAGCTGCTGCCCCTGCATTTGCTGGTTGGGGGAGGGGAGGAGGTGTGGCAGGGTGGAGGGTGGGGGTAGGGGGGAAATGGCAGCAGGAAAGGAAAAATCCCCACTCTTCAGTAAGGACTGTGGCTGTATTAAACAAATAAAATACCATTTACTTTCATCAAGCCCAACTACAGGAGATTGCCCTGTTGAAGAAAGATCATACAAACATCAAAAAGAATCCAGGTCTTTAAAAACCAAAAGAAAAAAATCGTGTTGAAAAGAGTCTACAACATCCACCCAAAACATGTTTCAAGCGTATAAATTTTATTTCAGTCAATACTCAGTTCATTTTATAAAATTCACAACATCCTATTCTGAAAAGTCATGTATTCTTTGGCTGTATGAAGACTCATAATTGAGAATACAAATTCATTCCAAAATTTGATTTCATCTATTCCTAGGAAAGGTTTTTTTTTAAACCCTACTACTTATAATTTAATAAAATACGTCAACTCTTGGCAGGTAGGCAAAGCCTTTATAATTCTTGCTATAGACATTAAGGCACAAGTAGCCTTTCTCATTTTCAGAAAAAAAATAGCTGACTATAATTCATAAACTATAACACACTAAGCAAGTTTGAATTACATTTGCCATGTACAGTATACCTCATGTTTAATGATTTTTTGAGGAAAAGTACTCAATTTTAAGATGTTTTTGTGTCTGGGCTCCAACAGATACAATGTCCAAAACCAGCAGCTTAATCCAGAAAATTCTAACTTAATGTCAGTTGCAACATTAAATGGTCAGAAATGAGAAAATAAACATAAAAATGAGATTTTTTAAAAACACCATTCCATAGGTAATTAAAATATGGGATCGAGGGTGGGGAGAGTAGGGATCTTCAAGAATGGAAATTTTCTAAAGAACCCAAATTACAGATACAATTTAGAAATCATACCCAAATAACAGACTCACGTGAATCAAGGAAGAGCTCTGACCCTGTGGTGCCCCTCAGCACACCAGCTCTTAGGCCATCTTCAGCTTGGTTCATTCACAGTTATTAAGCATCTATCTCAGACATTAAGAATTCAAAACAAATGAATCCTCCCCATCCTCAAGGTGCTCATACAGTTCCCATTTTCTCATATCTTGAGCTACTCCTTCTCACTTTGTATCCCCAATTCCTGTATTTGTAGGAGTTACAGATAGAAGTAGCATACCAACCACTAGTGCTGATCAACTCAGGTCTATCACAGGAATCCATTCTCTAAACGGACAGGTAGCTGACACCATGCCAGCTTTCAGTTTTGTTTTAATCTGTGCTGTTCTGTTGGAGGAATGCAAAAGTGAGAAATACAAGACTGAGCAACATGGCCTTTTTTCTGTGTTAACAATCAAACGAGGGAGGCAGACAATAAACAAGAGGTCAGGAGATTACAAGTTCTACATGGTATATAAAGAACAATAGGAACAAAAAGCAAGTAACTGCTTAGGGAGGTTGAGGAAGTCACTCGGATTACAGAGTTAGCTCTTCAGGAAATGAGAGTTGACAGGAGTAGCATCATGGAAGATCAGTGCGAGGCATCTCTCAGAAGTGTGGTCAGAAGGCGAGGGAGAACAGTAGGAGACAAGGCCAGAAAAGAAGGGCATGCTTACAAGCCACCCAAGGAGGTAGCCAGACACAAGTGAGCCTGACAATAATTTTTGAAATTTGTGTTTTAGAACACTCCAACAGCAATGTGGACAATGGACATTAAAAAAAGAAGAAAAAAAAAAAGACAAAAGCATCAGTTGAAATTTTCCTAAGTTGCGAGGAACAAACTTTCTGGCCCTTTCCCTTCTCAATAATTCAAATAATTTGAGATTTGCAAACTCCTTCACACTATAAAATCTGCACTAAAGACTATAGTAGTATTTCCCATTGTGCATATGGGTAGGTTCATGCATACTACTATTCAACAGATAATTTATTGTCTCTTCTATACACCAGGCACTGGGAATATAATAAGCAAAACCAGATATGGCCTTGACTTCAACGAGTTCATAGTCTGGTGCAAAAGATAATATTATGAAAGAATTTCAAGAGGAGGGTACGTCAGAGTGGAAAGTCTGACAAGTGTTAGGTTAAGAGAAGACTGCCCTGAAGAAGTAAAAATTGAGTTATCACAAAAATGAGAAACCCAAGAGCCTGAGTCTATTTCTTTCAGCCAACAGAGGAGGAGAAAACTCATAGGTAGTGAAAAGGACAGAACTTAGAGATCCTAGGTTTCAATTCCATTTACTATCCATAAATTAAGTAATCTTGGGGAATTCATTTAATCCCTGCTTGACAGGATTCCAGCCCCTCACATGGCTGTGTGAGACTATATGAGAATGTATATGAAAGTATCCAGGGCACAGGGCCTGACCAAGAACAGGTATTCAAAAAAAAATGTTCATTTAATTCCCCACTTTCTTCATCCTTCAAAACCAGACTTAAGATAGAAATACTTATTTTCACAAAAATAAATTTTTCCCAGTTTTCCTAAATCAAGTGCCAGGGATCTGGTAAACGTCTTTGGCAGTTGAAAATTTGGCCCGTTCTCATATAATCCTGGAATAAGAACTTAAACTAATTTATGAGGGAGATTTTGAGAACTTTTTTTAATCTTCTCGGAGTGCTTCCAGATTCTATCGATTTTGCTGCCAAAAAAAGAAAAAAAAAAGGAAGGCACAAATATTTTTTTAAAAAAGAGAAAAATGCATAAAACAGAAAATCTAGGTTTTAAAAAACATCAAGTAATATAGAGGTATGAAAGTGGATAGTATTTTCTTTTCCTAAAACCCATGAGTAGTATAAATTAAACTACATATAACAGGAGCTTTGGAGGAAAAAGAATAGGAAATCTAATACAATATAAGTTTCATACAAAGGTAAACTGATAAAGGTAACTGGGGGGACACCTACTATCTAATAAATAATTTTTAAAGGCATTTTAAAATAGTATTAAAGTAGAAAATGTAGATTAGTTTCCAAGGAGGAAAGAAATTAGGCTGATACAAATAGTTTATGGATTGATAAAAATTCTGTACTCATTAATAATTTTAATTCACTTTATTTGTATTCTTATGGTTATATTCTAATAAATGTACTTTTCTATATTTATAAGTTTATCAGTCTAAACTCAGAGCCTGAATCTGTGGATATAAATCACCTTAAAGAAGGTCACCAGCACACTTAACCAGTCTCATTTGCTTCTGTTTTTCTGTGTGTGCATAATAAAGTCAACTGACCAAGTGACTATGAGGAGGACTGACTAGGGTTCCTGTCTTTTTTCTAGCAGCTGTTCCTCTTTATCTCTGACCATGTTACTGTGTGATTATCTCAACTGGGTTTCACTGAGACAGAAACTGAAGCTCTAGCAATGAACTATTTAAAACTAAGTTTATTGTTTGCAGTTCACAACAAAAACTCTTTGTTTTATTGCTTTACTAATTTGGTGGTGGTGTTCAGTCACTCTGTTGTGTCCAACTTTCTGCAATCCCATGGACTGCAGCACACCAGGCTTCCCTGTCTTTCATTATCTCCCAGAGTGTGCTCAAACTCATGTCCATCGAGTCGGTGATGCTATCCAATCATCTCATCCTCTGTCATCGCCTTCTCTTCCTGCCTTCAATCTTTCTCAGCATCAGGATCTTTTCCAATGAGGCGGCTCTTTGCATTGGGTGGCCAAAGTATTAGAGTTTCAGCTTCACCATCAGTCCTTCCAATGAATATTCAGGAACAATTTCCTTTAGAATTTACTGGTTTGATCTCCTTGCAATCCAACTGACTCTCATGAGTCTTCTCCAACACCACAGTTCAAAAAAAAAATCAACTCTCTGGCACTCAGCCTTCCTTCTTTATAGTGCAACTCTCCCATCCATACATGACTTCTGGAAAAACCAGAGCTTTGGACCAGATGGACCTTTGTTGGCAAAGTAATGTCTCTGCTTTTTAATATGCTGTCTAGGTTGGACATTCTTCCAAGGAGCAAGCATCTTTTAATTTCATGGCTGCAGTCACCATCTGCAGTGATTTTGGAGCCCAAGAAAATGAAGTCTGTCAGTTTCCATTTTTTCCCCTCTATTTGCCATGAAGTGACATCATCAGATGCCATGATCTCTTTTTTGAATGTTGAGTTTGAAGCCAGCTTTTTCACTCTCTTTCACTTTCATCAAGAGGCTCTTTAGTTCCTCTTCATTTTCTGCCATGAGGCTGGTGTCATCTGCATATTTGACGTTATTGGTATTTCTCCCAGAAATCTTGATTCCAGCCTGTGGTTCATCTAGCCCAGCATTTCACATGATATACTCTGCATATAAGTTAAATAACCAGGGTGACAATATACTAATTTGGTAGAGTCAATATATTTAGGTCTTTAATAATTCTAAAACAAGTCAAATTACAAACTGTAAGATTTGGCAGATCATCAATTCACAATCATCTGTCTTAGTCTGTCTTCATGTAAATACTTTTATTATTTTAATAGCTCTAAGAGTTCATAAACTATATGTAAATCTCTTCTATAATTCTTACAATGAATTGATGTTATACTAGATAATGACACCACATTATTTTCTTTCAATTTTCTAAAGCAGATCTGTATCCATAATTGTCTCAAAATTGCTATAATTCCACAAATTATCCTCATTCTTTGACCCTTCCACTAACTGATTTGAGCGCAGTCCAACAGGCATTATTGTAGAGTAATACTATAAGGTAAAATAAAGGAAAAAATAAGAAAAGAAGTTTTAAGATAGTTAAGTAGTTACTGTCAGCTGGAAATAGAAATAAACATGTTACATATTTTAAATACATAAACTCTAACACCAATAATTATTGGCAGTATAAAAACAGTGGTTTAATATAAAGCATCCTACATTAAGAGCTGAGATTCGAGTTCTGACTTGCTTAGGCGCTAACTCTCCCCATGACTTCATGTAAGACATTTAGTATTTCTAGCACCCAGCATATAATGTTTAATGAAAATCATTATATAATTAGAACCTCTCCCCTCACTACATGAAAAGATAGCTCTTCAGATTCAGTTATGTTCAGCAAACAATAGTGATTGTGTGTCCAATGCACTGGGCTTCCCCAGTGGCTCAGACAATAAAGAATATGCCTGCGATGCTGGAGACCCAGATTTGATCCCTGGTTTGGGAAGATCCCCTGGAGAAGGGAATGGCTACCCACTCCTGTATTCTTGCCTGGTAGTGAGAAAGACCAAGTACAAAAATAAAGAGCATAGCTTAATAATTAGCAAGATTTCTAAACTTGGATTCTGACTGGAACTATGTCACTTGAATCCAACAACTGAGTGTCCTCCTGTCTGTGCAAGTGGGAAAATGTCCCAGGCAGAGGAAGAGCGGGGGATTAGGAAAAAACACTGCATTTGCAAACAGAGATAACAGTATAGCTGTACTGAAAGTGTGGGGGTACAGGGGCAGAGAAACAGTGGCAGCAGCTGTAGTGAGAAACGCCAGAAGAAACTAGGAGCAAAGTTACACAGGCTTTGTAAGCCGTATGGGTAACTTTGGACCTCATTCTAAGAACAGTGAGGAATAATTAAAGGGTTTAAGCAATGGTATGACATGATTTGTTTTCCAGTTATGAAAACTCTTTCAGGCTGAAGTAGACAGAATAGATAGCCATGGACAAGACTGGAGACAAGGAAACCAGTTAAGAAACAGTTTTGAGATGAAGGAGGCCTGAATTAGAAGGCAGTACAACAGTAATAAGAAGTAAGACTTCTAAAGTCATATGTGTGTGTATGTGTTAATTGCTCAGTTGTGTCTGACTCTTTGCGACCCCATGGACTGTAGCCCACCTGGCTGCTCCATCCATGGGATTCTCCAGACAAGAATACTGGAGTGGGTAGCCATTCTCTTCTCCAGGGAATTTTCCTGACCCAAGGATTGAACCTGGATTTCTTGCATTGCAGCCTGATTCTTTATGGTCTGAGCCACCTGAAGTTATTTGCCTGCATTCAAGTCTCAGATTTTTCACTTATCCAGTTGCTTACTCTCTATACATGTTTTCCTATCTATAACCCAGAGAAAAAAATCCTCACAGGGTTGTTGCCAAGGAACAAATAATACTTAAACAACAGTTAGCATGTTGCTTGGTACATAGTAAGAATGCAAATGTTTACTATCATTAATGTAAGGTTAATGGGATGGAGAAATGAGAATATAACAGGAAGATGCTTAGGAAACAGAAAATGACAGTTAAGGTACAAGAAAAAGGGGAAAGGAATGAGTGGACAAACTCTAGTTTCTAGCTTGCACAGTAGCACTATTGATAAGATGAGAAGCACAGAAATTAAACTGAAACATAGAAACTTTTTGAAGGTTTTGAAGGAGAAAATAGTGTTCACTATTTAATAAATTGATTGGGAGAGACAGTCATTCCAGTAGGCAGGTATATCTATCACTCTAAAGTGAAGGAAAGAGATCAAGGCTGAAGATCTGAGAATGAGAGAGACAGATGTAATTAAGTCCATGGGGGTTGATGAGAGCCTTTAGAGAGAGAATACACAGAGTGAAGAAATGCTGACAAGGTAGAAAGGTGAAACACCAACATGTAAATGATGGGCAGAGGAAGGGAAACCTGCAGAGGACACTGAGAGAAAAGGAGCAGAGGAGTAAGAGAACAATAGTGGGAGAACTCAAAAGCCAAAAGAAAAAAAGTGTTTCAAACTAAAGGGAGCACCCAAGAGTGTCAATGGAATTAGGTAAGAACTGAGTTTTTGCTGAATTTAGCAACAAAGTTATTCATTCACCTAATAAATAATAAATGTGTCAAACACTGTACCAGGCTCTGGAGATACAAAGGTAAATAAGACAGAACCTTGCACACAAAGACTCTTAAGTCTTGAAGAAATACAGTAAACTAATAAACAGATAAAATACTCATAGATTATAATAACATGACAGGATTGAGTAAAAGGCAGAGACCAGCTTTAGATACAGAGCTTGGGAGGGCATCTCTCTGAGGAAAGAACATTTAAACTGAGACCTAAGGTGGGAAAGGGTTTAGCTTAGTCAGAGAATTGAAAGACACCCTAAGGCTTCAGCATAATGATGGAAGAGAGACAGAGAGAAAAGCCAGACATGTTTGTAGATTATGCTAAGGGCATAGTGAGAAGTTTACATGATGACCTGTTGAGCATTAGTAAGTAGGGAAGCGAAGGTTACTCTAGCTCACAGCACTGATTAGTTTGCTTTTCCTCATTTATACTAGTCTTAATAATCAGAAATAGGACACTATACCACTCTTCAACCATTAACTGTTTATTATAATATCAGAAGAAACGTTTCTATTTTAATAGGTACTACATGATTACAGCATGTTACCTGTTACATTAATTCACCTATTTTAACCTTCTTCCATAGATACTTCTGATATCTACTTAATTCTATCACTAAATTATATTTCTCTGAGATTACTCATTTTTCAGAATTTGAATGTTTTATAACAAGAAGACTCAGCAAAGTGTTACTAAAGTGTTATGGGCCAATAATACACACACCAAAAAAACTGATGGGCTTCATCAAAAAAGGGAAAAAGGAGACTATATTCTGTAGTATTATTATATGCCACAGTTTCAGGTTCCTATTGCCTTAATCTATGCATTTATATACATGTATAAGATAAAGAAAACCTATACAGAAAACTTTGGCTTGATTCTGACCAGCCAAATTATATTTCATGTTGTTTTTTCATTTCCTTATCTGCAAGAAGGAGAATTCAGACCTCTTCCACATTTCACAAAGATATCAAGAGTATAAAATGCTACCACTTAATATCTACTATCAGACAGTCAGCTAGGCCCACTACATTAATTACTTTTTATTGTCCTCATACTCCAAAAAGTAGGTATTCTTCCAATTTTAAAGATGAAAAAACATGACCTCAGTGAGGTCAGGTGACTTGCCCAAGACTGCAGAGCTAGAATTCAAGCCCAATCCTATAATCTTGAAAACTCTCAGACTATTAACAGATTTGGGTTCCTTTAAAAAACCTATCAGATATAAGGTATTAAATCATAAAGATGAATTTTTAAATGATAATAAATGGTTATTTTATTTAATTTTTTTTTCTAATTTTATTTTATTTTTAAACTTTACATTTTATTTAATTTTTAACAAACCATATATAACTTAGAAATACTTGCCATATACACCATTCCTGTATATTCCTTCCTTTGGCATAACTTGATAGTTTTTTCTTAGTAATAGATAAAAAGAAAATAGAAAAGATAACAAGAATTACTATTCTGGGTCAAAAAAATTGCCAGTTAGTCCTTAATACACATATTAAATCCAATGAACTACTAGTAATTAACTGCCTATTCTCACAAAACTATGTCTCTCAAAATTAAAAACTACAAATGGCCTAAGGTTTTCCTGAATCAGAAAAATCTAACCTCGGATTAGAATCTCTAAATGTCACTAATTCTCTGAACTTGAAAGGTAACAAATTTGAATAAAAAGATCATAATTTTTTCTCAGCATAATTTATAGATTTACTGAATCGTGAGCTCTTCCTACTAAGACTTTTCAGGTAGCTAAGTCATCTACCAAGCTATTGTCTGAAGAAGTCTAGATATTTAACAAAAAGAAATTGCTTCCAGATCATCTTTATTTTCCTTAACAAAATACACATACGAGCACAAAATTCACTTATAATAGCATTATTTTACAAATATAAATAATGTTCAAAATTCAAGTACAGTCAAGTGCAGAGATATTTCCTATATGTTAATATGTAAACATAAGCTAATTATATACATCAGGTACCTCTGGCCCAGCTGCAAAATAAGAGACATCAAAAGTAACACTGCACTTGACTGTTCGACTGCATTCTTACTGAGAATTCACACAAATGCCTATATTATTACTGTAATAACTTTCACACCTCTTAATGTAAATGCCTAAATAGATTTTTACCCCCTGGCAAATATCACAAGAGTTAAAATTCTATCCATTTTAATAATGAAGTATTAAAAATCTTAATTGAGTTTCATTCCTTAAAACAAATGCCATACATAAAAAAAAAATAAAATAAAAAATAAAACAAATGCCATTAGAACTTATTCCTAACCAAAGTTCTTCCTATGCCAAATGTATTTACACGTCACAAGAAGAAAACAAAACTTCTATTATATTTGTTTACTTTTAGAACAGAAAAAAATACCTAAACGTTGTCTGAACAGTGTGGGTTTCTGTACATTCAAAAGGATTTTACTTTACTGACACCATTTGCTTTTAATTTTAATAGCCAGTAGACGTAAGTCTGACATATTGAAATAGCTAGGCAATTTGAAATTCAAACGAAACCAAGCATGTCTTTGGGGGGGCGGAAAAAAAGAAAGTACCACCTAAAAAAGCAATAACTGACATCAGCAAGACTACAAATATCCAGTTGAAGGCACATGGAAGTATTTACTACATTGTCAAAGATTCTCCACTTAGTTCAGGATTAGGAACAGCACTAGCTCTGGGAACTGCTGACTTGTCTTCATTCATTGAGGTTTCTTCATTCTCGGTCTCTTCTTGTTTCTCCTCTGGTTCCTCTATGCCAGATGCTTGTTCAATCACTGGGTTTGTCTGCTCTGTATCTGGTATTTTGTCATCTGTCTGTTCTGTACTATTATCTAGAACATCTTGTTCTTCTAAAGATTCTGAAAAGATAAAGAGTAAAAACTTCAGGAATAGTCAATGTTAATAACTACTAAATAAGATAAGCATGTGCAAAGAAACTAAGAAACAGAAGAATAGTCTAACATTATCCTTAAAATATATCTTTTTAATGTACTTAAGTACATCATGCATGCATACTCAGTTGCTAAGTCACGTTGACTCTTTTGCAATCCCTGGATCTCACCAGGCTCTTCTGTTCACAGGATCTTCCAAGCAAGAATACTGGAGTGGGTTGCCATGCCCTTCTCCAGGGGATATTCCCAACCCAGGGATCAAACCCATGTCTCCTGCATTGGCACGCAGATTCTTTACCACTGAGCCACTTTGGAAGCCTATCCCTAGAGCATACCATATATGAAATGGTATGAATGAAGGAAAAAACAATTTGGGGGAAACATACCCATAAACATAATTTTACCTAAAGCCCCACCGTTCACAAAATAAATGAACTATCATAATACTTAAGAACTTTCCTAAAGATGGATTTGAAAGCTGAATGTCTGAATATATCAAAATTAAAACAGAATTATGTATTATAAGACAACAGCCCAGGAAAAACAGCAAATGCACTAACTCCCAGATTATGTGTCCTGAAGGAACTAGTGTCTCTTGCGTCCAGGCAACACTGTGACCAATGAGTAAATGTGTACCTTTGTAGGGTGCATATGTGTGTTTAGGTGGTGTGATTTCCCACACTGATTTACATCTCTATTATCCATGACTGTGGGGGTCTGGATCCACCTTTTCCAAAGACAAGACAAGTCTTCCTTCATCCCTGTGCAAGACAAGTCCTTGGGATTTAAACCTCTGGGTCAGAATATGCTACATACCTTGAATGCTAGGGAGCGAAAGGGAAGAGTCTTTTGCCTCTGTCTCCATTAGCAGAGGCCAAGTAAAGGCATTGGTTCCTAATCTGAAAGTTTACTCCCTTCAAACTCTCTTTTGAGTGTCATTAAACTCATATCTCTTAATAATAATTTAATAATAATAACTTTAATTCTTCAAAGTTTAAAGAATAGGAAAGGGAAGGAAATGACAGGAGCAGAGTTTTGGGCCACTCAATTTCCAAATCAAAGATAAACACCTAACTTTGAGGTGTTTCTGTGTTTTGTTTCTGTAATAATAAATAGCAACTAATATTACTGCTAGGAGAAATATGGTTAAACTACATCAGCAAAGCAAATAAGGACATTTTCATACCCTCACAGATGATCCCTTATAATATATTACAAATGCTACTGATTCAAAAATCTGGAGGACAGGCCAGTTTACACTAGTAAAAAGTTCTAGTTTTGTTCCTTGTAGAATAGTAACCCACTCCAGTATTCTTGCTGGAGAATCCCATGGACAGAGGAGTCAGGCGGGCTATAGACCATAGAGCTGCAAAGAGTCGGATACAACCAAAGCAACTTAGCATATAATAAATGCCAGTATTTTGATAACAAAATTAATACTTTTTAAAGAAAATATGCTTACATGGAGGTTTTATAAATTCATGGTTTTATCATATCAGTTTTAATAAATATAAATTATATCACATACTCTAGGTGGATTTGAAAATAATTTTTTAACTTATTTTTAAAGATATTTTCGACTCTAGTTTATGGAATTAATCACAATCTCTTTCTCTCTTTTTATATATAGAACAAAAAGCCAAAATTGCATAGCTAGGGACATCTAAGTTAACGAGGTTTACTGTATGGAAACTTCATATGCTCACAAAAAGATGAGGAATGTTCACATGTCACAAAAATGCTATTTTTATTGTAAAAGGAACATAAAATGGCACTGTCACCACTTGGAATCTTACAAAAATCCAAAGTTGAAAAGCAGGAGGTCGAGTCATGTTGTACAAAGTTGTGTTATATCCAGTGGTCAAAGGAAAAGCAGAAAGTGAAATGAAACTCTATGGACATGTACAGACCATTTCTGCTACAAGGGCAAGCAAACTGTTCAGTGGAACACTTCAGGAGTCAATAAGTGAAAGTCACTCAGTCATGTCCAACTCTTTGCGACCCCGTGGACTATACAGTCCATGGAATTTTCCAGGCCAGAATACTGGAGTGGATAACCCTTCCCTTCTCCAGGGGATCTTCCCAACCCAGGGATTGAACCCAGGTCTCCCGCATAGCAGGTGGATTCTTTACCAGCTGAGCCACAAGGGAAGTCAATAACCATTTGTAATTCTACCTTCACAGAATTTATCCAGGGTAGAATTTTAAGAGTCACTGTTTTCTACAACTCTCTGGCCATAAAGCAATACTTACTTGCCAAGAATTTTACAAGTGGTTATGATTTAGTAAAACCTCCAATAAAGTTACACGAAATGAAAAAACAAAAAGCTCAGAACTCAGGACTCAACTCATCAATAAGCATGCTTCAGTGAACATGGGCCCACATAGTTTGTTATCTGTTTTGATAGATTAACTCAGTATTAAACAGGAGAGGTATCAAAGTTTATGATTTATCATATTAAAGCTTTGTGATGTAATTATTTTCAGAAATAGACACATCGCCAGTCAAATACAATACAAATTTTAAAATTCTGGAATCTTAAAGAAGCAGTTAATACAAAGAGAAAAATTATAATACTTAATTTTGTTAACGTATATAGAGGTGAATTCTAAGATATACACGTGAATTCTACAAAAGTCAATTATTTTCATAACTAGAAAATAGCACTATACACAAAACCTGCTCATCAATACTATATTGTATTTCAGAAAATATACAGAAGACTAAAAAATGGTGAAATGATGAAAAGGGTTTGAGAACAAAAAGCGTATTAAATGACTACTTTTCTTCCCCCAGGTTAATCTGTAGAAAAGTAATATTAATAGCAGTTAATGTTACAAAAATTTGGTACGTGTCATGATACCTATAATGCAGATATCAGCTAGTCTAAACAACATAGATATTCAGTGTATGTATGTCAGTGTCTTTTTGTGAGAGGTCATCACTACAAGCTTCAAGTGAACTAGATGCACAAGATTAACAGAAATTTAATTACATACCAGTTTAATAACTAAACCACAGAACTTTATAAAAAGATAATTAAATATATTCCAAAAGTACTTACTTTATTTCTGCGGGAGAGTATCATTTGCCACAGAAGAAAACAGTAAATTTCTTCTGTGAAGCTGTAGTTTATATATAATAGTTGGTGGTATAAAATTCATTACAGTAGATGTCAATATTTGGGCATAAAATACCAAAAGAGAAACCATATTTCATGTTCACACTAATTAAACAGGTCTACTCTTCCCTGTGCAGCACCAGTTTAAGACTAAAATTAATACAAGGTTACTCGAATGACCTAATTCCATCTGTAGGAAAATTTTTTAAATCACCTTTGACATCTGTAATGCCAAGAAAACAATCTATCACAATGTGATAAAACAAAAATGATCCATGGGATTTGTTCCTTACCTGCCTCCTTCCCCTTCTATTCTCCTACCCCAATATTCTTGAGAAAAAAGCTTTTCCCACCAAACTGTAACAATTGGCTTCTGGTTGTTTGGGTAAAGCTTCAATTCAGCTAGATAGCTCAACCTCATAAAACTGAATGTAACTGTATAATGAACACTGCCACTGCCTCACCTATAAACCACAAACATGCAAAAACATTTAAGAAGACCACCGTCCATTTAGGTTTTTATTCTAGCTCTTGAAAGGATAATTCTCTAAAAAAATTAAAGAATAGTTAACAAAACAATTTCATACATCTCCAAAAGAAACACATAATTTCTGCAGCAAAATACATGAGTCTATTTATATTATGTATTCCAAAACTCCTAATATTTTGGTGATTTAGATTCTTACTTCTTACTCCTTTTTACAATAACTTAAAAAAAATTTTGCCTTGCTAACATATCAGTACCTACTATATGTACAGACTATAAAACTCACCCAAAGGAAATTTGTTAAATTAAAATGGACAATTTGTCTTTAACTCACAGATTTTCAAGTTTTTTAAAGATTTTTCTGCCTTAAGAAAAACAGCCAACTTATATTCAAGGACCAAAGACACAAATTTCATCCCAAAATGCAACTTACTGGCTCAATGAATAAAATTCAAATAAATGATAACCACCTATGAGAAAATAGCTCATTTTAAACATAAAGATATTGTGTAATTATTTACCATTTGTTAACAAATCCATTAGAAGAGTCATTAGAATGTCATTATTAAGCAATAATGTAAAACTATTAGATGAAGGTGTTTCAGAAAAGGAAACCAACAGGCTAAAAGATCTCTATGTCTAAAACAAGCATGAAAAAAACATAATATAGGCAAGTTTACATCTTGAGTAAGCTATACATAGCTAAAAATAAAGACATAAGTTTTTCTGATCTGATACATAGAATTCAATAAAATCTACATTATCAAATAGTACAATTTCCTAAAGCACCTAATAAGCAAAACTAAAAACAGAACTTTCCTTAGTTCAACATAACCTAATGGTAACAGTATTATTGTTGAAACAAAAGAAAGGGAAGAGCAAAAATCGGATTATCAAGATAAATTTCACCTTATATAAATTGTACTTGCTATTTTTGATAGTACTAAGTAGATGCCATGAGTTTTATTACTAGCAAGTTATTTCCAGTGAATAAAGCTATATTCTACTAAAAGAATTACATAAGATCTAACTAAATATAACTGAACAACAAAAACAATATTAACATTTTTTAAACATGCTAACTCCAAATCACTATACTGGAATATTAATAGTGTAGTAACCTTGTACTCTAATTATTATCACATCTAACAAAAAGAATACTATGAATCAATTATTTTGAAAAACACATTTTAAAAAGAAGAAAAACTGATAAACTGACTTTAACATGGCTTAGCAGACACTCAAATATTACTGTACTATTCATTTCACAATAAAAGAAACCAAAGAAACTAAAAACCAGCTCATTACTTTGACATACCATATCTAGCACGCTCTTAGAATAAAGTGACAATCTTAATTTTTTTGTTTTCTCTAATGTTTTATTACCAAAACATCCGTGTACACAGTTTTAGAAAAAATTTTAGGAATTCAAATGAGCAGTTAACAGGAAGAATTTCTTTCTTCTAGCGCTCCTTCTTTGATGAAAATTTTCCAAGGTTTCATGTGTTGTTCCAAGAGTGGTCCAAAAATTTCAAAAGCCTTATGCCTCACCCTAAATGCAAAATATTCCAGTAGAATGAAGATAAAATTTAAAGTCTTGCATCATAAATTGAAAAAAGGATTTCTTGTATTAATTCTAGATTCACATAAATGGTTATGAACTATTCTTTGAAAAAACATTAAGACGAAAGAAAGTTACCTTTTGGTTCCATCTGTAAATTCAGTAACACAATCTCAAGAAGCTGGTTCAATACTTTTAAAAATATATAAAAATTGAAACAGGAAAGTTTTTCTTTCAGACCCTAAGTTTTGTGTAATTTTTCTACACAGAAGTGTAGAAATCAGCAATCTAAGCCCTTCATCACTCTGGCTGTCAACAGAGGGAGTAGCTGATTGAGATGATATGCTCCTTACTTCACAGTTCAATTTAATCATAAAGGTACGCCACCAGTGTTTAAATAAATGCAGCTTTATCTCTTCATCAGAAATACTTTCCGCCATTTACTAATGGAATCCAGCTTGAAATTGATAACCGTATATCACAGTGTTGAGAGACAGGAGTCTTGGAAAAAATTTTGTCTTCTGACAAACCAAAGAAGTAAAACGATGCTCATAATAGCCATTTTGATGAATCCAAAAAGAAGAATGAAGAAGTTATTACTATAGTGACTATCTTAACCAAATGGAATTGTTGCTTCAGTTTCTAGCATTGTGGAGCTATCATACCCTGCCTCAATGTCTTCACCTATTAACGTTACCTTATTAGGGTTGAGTTTGAGCCAGTTAGACTTCATTCCGGAGGTTTCTGACAGAAAATGAGACATCTGGGGTATTGCTCCTCCTAGATGAGATGAGAAGGAAAGGTATAGCTGGGTGTGGTTTGCTAACTTTGCATCTTGACCTTAGTAGAAGATAAAAGCATGGGACTCATTATCAAGATATCTATTTTGTTGGCTGTTTTTTCTTTTTTTGTCCCAACTATTGGCTTTCAAATATTCACTTTAGCTTTCATAAGCAAAGTTACTCATGGCAGGGACTCCAATTTTTCCTCTAGGCATCTTCAGGTTGGAATTCTTTAATTTTCAGTTCCAAGAGGCGGCAATGGCAAGGCAGATGATTTGCCTGTGACAGCATGCAGCTCAGAGTATGACTTAAGCAAAAGATAAAAGTCTGACATTGTGTTTGGAGTTGACGTTGCAGACATGGAGAAGACAAATACAAAGATTCAGCGTTCAAGTACACAGACCTCTTTGTCATGGCTATCTGTATTCAAATTCATTTTGATATTTGTTAGTAAGACAAAAGCCAAGCCCAAGTCAACACACATATTTTAGGTTCATTCTTCAAAGTTAAAAAAACAAACAAACATAGTCAAATTCTCATACCAAACTTCAGATACGTGAAAATTCACTGCCTTGTGTATTATTCTCAGTTAAAGCACTTTTTCCACTACTCAGTGATTTTATAAAGAAATCAAATATATGTAAATGATAACTTCTAGAAGTTAAAAGAATGAATACTGACTGCTACCTTAAACTATGTGAACGAAACTTCCCATGTGGATTTTTTTTTCTGTACGGGGTGAAGCACCAAAGTATCAGCGACTGTGTCATAACTTTAGCAATCTTCATAATTCAGAGCTGCTTAACAAATAGTTCCTCACCCAACATTAATAACAAGAAATAGTTGGCAATTAATAGTCAGATCTTCCATCTCATCTTTCCATGAAACTTCCTCAGGAATTCCTAAAACAGAACTGAAAGATAAGTTCTAAAACTCAATGAATCCTGATAACTTCCATTTCTTTAAAATAAGTTTGTTTTACAACAAAGGCATTAATCAGCAATATTAAATCCTATGGACCTTGATAAATTGTCTGTTTCAAAGGAACACCAGTCCTGTCAATATAGTCATCCAAAGAATGTAAGGCTGACTTTTCAACTACAGAGTTTCCTGTTTTCGAGTAACTTGTAGTCATAGAAATGCTAAGGCACAAACCTATATTTATCAGCGTTAACTACAATTATTATAAGAAACTGACCCTTATGAGTAGTGGCTTCATAATTGTCTTAAATCTGCTTCATTTACATAAATTGAAAAGCAATTCCATGTATTACTAGTTAAATCTCCCAACAGTTAATTAAAAAGATAACTCCATAAATAATATTTACCAAGCTATTTCTAGATCCTGCTTAACACAATATATATTTTAAAACTCAAACACATCAAACCAACTGCATAGGAGGCCATAATATCAGAGCAATACCTGATAATATGCATGCTGAAAAATCTGATCCATTCTTGTCTAAAACAATTATGCTTTTATTGTTGAAAGCAAACATTATCAAGAGACAAAACTTCTAAATTAACATATTCATACCTTCATTGATCTGGTTCTCTGATGAAATTACACTTTCTGAGGGCAAGGAACCAACTGTATTTGAGACTTCCAATGCCTGCCTCTTTTCAAAACTAAATTCTGGAAGTCTTGGAGCCTGGGGTCTGGTTTTTCTAGCAGGATTCAAGAAAAAACAGTAGGCACAACGAAAAGCTGTAGAGAATTAAAAAAAAATAAAACCATAAACCAAATAAACTTCAAGGACTAATCAAGTAACCCTCAAGGTTAATTTTACAAAGAATCTTTCAAAAGCCATTTATTCATTGTGAAATTACACATGGTTATAATAATATTATGGCAGGTGTTCTAACCAAAGTATTTTAAAGCATATTTAAAAATTATTATTAGAATTATAATACCAATTTAAAGCAGAAAAGATAATAAGTTACATAGCAGGTTAACCAATAGCAAAACAATAATAATGATCTAAATGTATTACAGAAATTACACTTCTAGTCACCATGAGGTATCTTAAAAGCCAGAACTTTACTCATCTGCCCCCCAAAATGTTGCATGTTATATATATTTGAGAAGCATGATTAATTTAGTTCAATGTTTTTAAATAGTAGCTGCACATGAAAATATTCTGAAGAGCTTAAAAAAAATGCTGATGCCTAGGCCCCACCTCAGATCAACTAAAGCAGATTATTTGTAGGTGGAACCTGGGCATCACAATGTTTAAAAGCTCTTCAGGCTAATTCTGATGCACAGTGAAAGTTTAAGAACAGCTAGCCTAGAAGTTGTACACTGTATGAAGAAAAAATCTGAGTTGTCTTTTCTGCTTTGCTGTGTATTCTATAATATGCCTGAACAACATATACAGAGCAATACCTAAAACAAAATGGCATTACATGGCAATTGGCACAGAATGAAATATTTAAGAGTAAAATATTTAAAATCTAACTGCCAAATAATTCTTACCAATGTACTCAAATTCTTCTTTCAAAGCCATGCCATTGTGAGAAAAACACTGCTGACATATAAGGGCGTACCTACAGCAAAAGGAAAAATGAACAGAGTAGTTACAAATGCAGACAAAACAAGTGGGAGAAGCTACTTTAGCCATCACAGCTAAAGTACACAGTTAGATTACATAGCATTTACTGTAGCTAGATGTGCCATAATAGATATTACTTTGTAAACAATAAACAACACTCTTTATGACAACAGTCAAATTTTTAATTATTTTAAAATATTATATATCAAATTAAAAATAAACTAAGAAGCAGTCAAATAAAATTTTCTTAGTAAGCAGAAATGTATTTGATAACAGAACACTTAAATTTTAATGTTTCCTAACACATATTCCTGGGGATGACAGACCCCAAATCTGTGGTCAGATAAAGAGTGGAAAAGATGAAGCCTCTTACAGATTCACAAATGAGTATTATTAAAACCGCTGTGAAGTCTTGTAGTAAAGAAATGAATTTAATTTTGTTTAGTCCAGTCCAAAGGTTAATTTCTGTATATCATGATTTCTTAGCTATCCCAATTACACTTAAACATCTTCCACATTTTCTATTTATATACCCTTTCTGTTCTCTGAGTAAATACTTAATAAATACCTGGCCCTATCAAACAACATTCTATCTGTTTTGAAGAACGTATAATTTTTCACATTAACATTAAATTCTAGTCTCTTTATTAAGACAATAATATTAACCAATAACCTTGTCAAATATCTATTCTTAAAATACCCTAAGAATTACTTAAAAGTCTATACTATGACAATTGTTCTGTTCATATCATCCTTATAATCCTAGAGTTATTATAAGGATCAATTAAAATAACTGGAGAAGCATTTTGGAACTCTAAGTGTCAAATACATGAAACTGTCCTCACTGTTATTAAAATTTTCACTATCATTAAGTCCAGTACTCACATCTATAAAACTCCATTTCTTATAACCTACCAACTTTTCACTTTTCACTATTTACAAACTCTTCAAATTCAAAAGATTCAACAAAATGATTCAAATTCTCTAAAAATAATGTTATAGCAGCGTTATAACATACCAGTTACAATATTTTTTTGTTATATATAATATGTTTTAAAATATTTTATCCAAATACTTTATCTAGATAATCTACTACTGAAAAATAACTGAGTATGTACTCTTTTGCAGGGCCATAAAATACTGCATTATGTTCTAAAATCAGGAAACAACTACAAAATCATAGAACATTTAGTGCATGTGCACATGTGTGTTGGAGAAGGCAATGGCACCCCACTCCAGTACTCTTGCCTGGAAAATCCCATGGGCAGAGGAGCCTGGTAGGCTGCAGTCCATGGGGTTGCTGAGGGTCAGACCCGACTGAGTGACTTCACTTTCACTTTTCACTTTCATGCATTGGAGAAGGAAATGGCAACCCACTTAAGTGTTCTTGCCTGGAGAATCCCAGGGACAGGGGAGCCTGGTGGGCTGCCGTCTATGGGGTCGCAGAGTTAGACACAACTGAAGTGACTTAGCAGCAGCAGCAGCAGCACATGTGTGTACACACACACATACACACCCACTCTGACCAATAAACTTTCTTCATTTTCATTTAGCTACACCCTAGTAAACATTACCTGTTCTGTGGACCATCACCAACTAAATATTCAACAATTCTATCCAGAGCACCTCGTTCTCGAGGCAGAATGGGTCTTGCTAAAGGTGGACCAGGAGGATGAAGACCTAGTAAATAAATATACACAAAATTTATATGTGTAAAATACATCTAAATTTCAATTCAGTTGCCAAGAACTACTTATGCTCGTTAAGAGTTTTTTAATGATTTTAACAAAATAAAAATGATACTATCATCTCTGTATTCAAATTTTTATTAAAAACACTATACTACAAAAATATATTTATCTATGTGCTATATTAGAACCAGAAACATAATCTATTACGGAATAAAACTATGTTGAGTTCTGTACAAATTAATTTTTTAAATGCTCAGACTCTTAAAAGTTTATGCAATAACAAACTAGGAGACTTCCACTGTGTACCATAATACAGTAATCAGAGTCAGATTTAATCTCCCACTTAAAACAACTAAAATACCATGTAAAATATACTATGCAATGGTTTTAGAGACACTGGATATCAAGTAATGTAGGATAAAGATCCCTGAAACACATAAAGTAAATAAGATGAGCCCTACAACTGCCCCAATTTATTGCCTGGAGAGTTTTCCAGGTAGCAATTCAGGCAGAGTAAATCCCAGTGAAGTTCATTAGTCTCCCTGAGTTGAAGAGATAAAGCTGGAACGCTGGAGAGGCCAAGACAGGTTGAATTCACTGGGAACAGAGAGGAGAGAATGCCGAGAGCCAGAACACCAAAGATCTGCCCAGGATGCAAATGAGAAAAACTACCTGAGGACAAAGAAAGAACTGCCCCCAAAATACTAAAGGTACCAGTGCTCACATGGGGCCAAAAATATCACATGTTCCCACCAGCCAGGATGGAAAACTTCATAACTCACAGGTCACTGGGTAAATATTCAGAGAGGCCTTGTACCGTAATTTTAAAATATCCTGTACCCAATAAGGCAAAATTTACAATGTCTGACATTAGATAAAAAATTATTAGTCATGCAAATTGGCAAGAAAATAAAACCTATAATGAGAAGAATCAATCAAAAGTGACCCAGAAATGATGGAGATGATAGCATTAAGAGACAAACATATTAAAACACTTATTATGACTATATTCCTTAGGCTTGAGAATCTAGACAAAAACTGTAATATGTTAAGCAGAGACATGAAAAAAATTTATAAAAGATCCAAATTGAACCTCTACAGATGAAATCTACAATGTCTTAGATTTTAAAATTCACAGATGAAATGAACAGCAGTTTGGACATTACAGAAGAATTAGTAAATCTGAAGACAGCAATAGAAGCCATGCAAAGTGAAACACAAAGACTAAAAAGACTTTTAAATGAACAAATCAGTGAGCTATGTAACAACCTCAAGCATCTAGTATATGTATAATTGGAGTTCAGAAGAGGAGAGGAAAAAAAATTGACTCAAAAAAATAATGCACAAAAATTTTCAAAACCTGGAAAACCGAAAACATACAGACCCAAGAATATCAACAAACCCTAAGCACAAGAAATAATTTTGCACCAAGATACAGCATAATCAACCTTCTTAAAACCAGTGACAGAAAATCTTAAAAACAGTCAGAAAAAGATACATTAGTACAGAGAAACAACGATAAGAATGACAGACTATTCATTAGAAAATAAGCAAGCGAGAAGACAATGAAACAGTATCTTTAAAGTTCTGAAAGAAAAACTATCAAATTAGCGAAATTATCTGTATTAGTGAAGACATTTTTTAAAAATGAAGGCAAAATGAAGACTTTTTTCAGACATACAAAACTGAAAGAATTCACCACTAACAGAACTGTACTACAAGAAATGTTAAAAGAAATCCTTCACGTAGAAGGAAAATGACACCAGACAGAAAGCTGGATCACACAAAAGAAAGAGTACCTGAAATGGTTACCATGTGGGTAAATATATAAAACATTATTTATACCGCTTTAAAAAACAATTGATGGCTCAAAGAAAAAGTAATACAGGTTTCCCTTGCTATCCAAAAGTTCCCATGAAAGCTTTCGTAAGCCAAAATGGCATAAAGTGAAGAAGCAATTACCTTGGGACACATCTTGCTAACGGATGCACAAAATAAATTGAGACAAAGCACAGATGCTCACAGACAAAGTTCAAAGCTATGGCGGCTTGCTGATGAGATGCTGAGTGTAGTTCCCAGGAAAGGAGCTTGGTGGTGCCACTCTTGCTGCTCAGGATGCACGCTGCCTCTACAACGGCTCGCTGCAAAACAAATGCTGAACGCTATTTTCGCTTTTCATCTTTTTTTGTAAAAGCGAAAACCTTCTTCCGATTCTTTCAATTAGTGTAAACAGGCACTAATGTAGGTCTTTCATAAAAGCAAAGTGGTGTAAAGTGAACTTTCAAAATGCGGAGGATATCTGCAATTCCTTGTGGGGTTTATAACACATGTATAAGTAAAATGTATGAAAACAATACCACAAAGGCCAAGGGGAGAGAAACATTAAGTATACTGTAGTTTGATTCTTAATCTGTATGAGAACTGGTGTCATACCATTTGAGATGAACTGTGATAAATTAACGATACATACTGCAAAGTCTAAAGTACCCACTAAAATAACAAAAAAAAAGCACTATAGCTAACAAGGCAACAACAAAAAAAATGATTAAAAACAATCATAAAAGATACTCAACCCACAAGAGGCAGAAAACAAGAGAGGTAGCAGAACAAATGGGACAAATAGAAAACTAGCACAATAAAAGATTTAAACTCAAACTAAAACATACCAATCATTACATTAAATGTAAGTGGCCTGAGCACCCTCACTATAAGGCAAAGATTGTCAGAACGGATAAAAAAGCAAGACCCAACAGATGTTGCTTACAAAAAATCCATTTTAAATATAAAAACACAAACAGACCAAAGGTAAATGACAGGGAAAACTACATAAATACGCTAACACTATTCAAAAGAAACCTAGAGCACCTGTATTAATAGCAATCAAAGTAGATTCTAGAGCAAAGAATATAAACAGGGATAAAAGTGTAATTTCATAATGACAAGGAGTCAATTCATCAAGAGGACATAATAATCCTAAACCTATGATGTATGTGCATTATAACAGAGTTTCAAAACACATTATGCAAAAACTAAAAGAAATACAAAAAGAAATAAATACACAATTATAGCTGGAGATTTCAACAGCATTCTCTCAAGCACTGACAGAATAAACAGACAAAAAATCATTAATGATATGTAATACTATCTACTTAACCAACTTGATTCAATCAACATTTACAGCCATTCTACCCAGCAGGAACAAAACATATATTCTTTCCAAGTGAACACAAAGCATATACCAAGACAAATGATAGTCTGAAACATAAATCTCAATACATTCAAGAAGATTCAATAATACAAAGTATGTTTTCTGACCACAACAGAATTAAACTAGAAATAAGCAACAAAAAGACATCAGGAAAATACTCAAATATTTGAAGACTCAGTAATATATAAATAATCCAAGCTTTAAAGATAAAGAAATTAGAAAGTATTTTTAACTGAATGAGAACAAAAAACCAACATATCAAATGTATGATATGCAACTAAAACAATACTTTGAGGAAAATTTATAACACTAAACACCTATACTGCTAAACACCTACAAACGAGGATAGATCTAAAATCCATGAATTCAGTTTCTACCTTAAGAACCTAAAAGGAAAGAGCAAATGAAACCCAAAGTAAACAGAATAAATGAAATAATAAAGATCAGAGTGGAAATTAATAAAAATATACTAGAATAATAGAGAAAAGCTAGTTCTTTGAGAAGACCAAACTGATAAAGCTCTACTCAGACTAATCAGGATAAAAAGGAAAGATATAAAATATTAACAATGAGAGAAATGACATAAATCCAGATAGTAAAGATATTCATAGAATAATAAGGGTATATTATGAATAACTTTATGCCAATAAATTCTGTAAGTCAGGAGAAACAAATTCCTCAAGACTACCAAACTACCAAAACTTACTCAACAAGAAACAGAAACTTCAACTTGCTAAAATTTTGTTAAGAATTTTTGCATCTATATTTATAAGGATATTGGTCTGTAGTTTCTTTTTCTTTAAAAAAGTTGAATTTTTTTTAAAAAAAGAAAAAACCTTCAGCAAAGAAAACACCAGGCCTAGCCACTTCAACCTGTAACATTTAAATTTATTACTAAGAAATAATACCAATTCTATACAAACTTGTCCATAAAACTAAAGACAAGAAAACGCTTTCTCATACTGAGGCCAGCAATACTCTTATACCAAAACCAGACCAAAAAAATTACAAGAAAACCAAAAAAATTACAAGAAAACAAATAAAGAAAACAGATAAAACAAAATTACAAGAAAAAAAACAAAAAGCAAAAACAAAACAGACCAGTATCTTTAAGGAAAATTGATGTACACATTTCTAATAAAATTTTAACAAACTGAACCCAATAATATATATAAAAATTAAAACATCATGACCAAGTCAAATTTACTTCAGGAAAGCACGGTGGTTTAATGTCTAAAAAAAAGTCAATGTTAAAAAAAAAAAATCAATCAATGTATTTCACCATATGAAATAGTGATATTAAAAAAATATATAACTAAACTAAAACCCTATAAGAGCATCTCAATAGATGTAAAAAAAAGATTCGAAAAAATTCATCATCTGTTACTGATAAAAACCTTCAGCTAACTAGGAATGGTAGGGTATTTCTCAATCTGATAGAGGCTATCTATTTAAAAAAAAAAAACAAACCTATAGCTTACACTGAGTTGAATGGTAAAAAGGTAAATGCTTTCCTCCTAAGATCAGCAATAAGACAAGGATGTCTGCTCTCACCACTTCTATTTAACACTGCACTGAAAATTCTAGCTAGTGTAATAAGGCAAGAAAAAGAAATGAAAGGAATCTACATTTAAAAGGAAGAAGTAGAATTGTATTTAGTCACCAACAATCTGAAGCCTGTTTAGGATATATTATGGAGTCTATATAAAAGTTATAAGAACCAGTGACTTTAGCAATATTACAGGATATAAGATCACTATACAAAAATCAATTTCTGTTACATTACCAGTGAACAATGGAAACAGTTAATAAAGTATTTAAACTAGGATAAAAACATGAAATAATCAGATGTACATTTAATCAAAAAAGGTACAAAAGCTATGAACACTGCAAAACATTGCTAAGAGAAACTAGAGAAGATCTAAATAAATGGAGAGATACATTGTATTCCTATAATAAATTAGCCAGTATCAGAGATGATGAATGGAGAGTCAGGAGTAGAGGAATAACTTAGAATTTAGTTAATATTACATTATATAAAAACAGTAACAAAAATAAAGTTACACATTCAAAATTATGAATTGTAACTCCACAATCTCTGAAAACTGAAACAGAACTGTTTGCAGGAGATATTCTAAAATTAGAGACTACACAGAAGGCACTGAGAAGAAAGTTAGAGAATAAAATAAACAAGATGTGATGTTTGCCTTTGTAAATCAAGGCCAGATAAAAGTAAGATAGGCAGCAATGGACGTTTACATGGAGACCTTGTAGAAGACTTCCAAACAAAATGAGGTCTTGTTGAAACAAGCCCTGCAATACATGGATTAAAGGTCTTCAAAATGACTGTGACAAAACCTTTAAAGCATTAAAAAATGACTTTAGGGCAGCAATATGATATTACTATTCTAAAAGATAAGAGATTTGCATTGTAAATAGTCACAAATCTTAAGGCTGTTACCATCTTAAAAAGGGGGGAATGATATAGAATTATAGCTAGTAAATGAAATTAGGTTCTAAAATAAGTTTTCAGTATTAGGAATCAAGTGCATTTTTCATATCTCATTGGCTATTGGTATTTCTTTGGCTAATGTTAAGTACAGTCATACTTAACATTCAATCACTAGCATCAAAAAATAAACTTGAATGCAGACATTAAGTGTCATCCCTCATTATCAAACTTTCAACTTAAATAAGTACGCCAAATTAAATTCTGAAAGCATTTAAGCCAGCTTAACTTTTGCTGGAGTATTTTACTTCTACCTACTTAAAATGAAAATGTCCATAAGGGAATCTGGATAAATAAAACAACAGATTTCATAAAAATATCTTAACTCCCTTGCATATTAATAACTTTTAAAATAACACATCTTTGTATTCATGCTGTTACGGGTAACAGTAATTAATACAAACATCAAGAGCAATCATTGTAGGAATACTGGTCATTTTTACACAGCTTGGCAAATTATCAAGTACCTGCTGGTTATTAATTTTCAAACATATGGGAGCCCTGTGGTAATACACATTAAATTGATTCTCTTTCACAAATATGGCATAATGAAAAAATGAATTATTAATCTTCTCTATAAGAAATCACTTAGCTCACTCACATTTTTGGCAATGTACAACTTAAATACAAAGTCTTTTACACAGAAACTAATTAAAAACTTTAGTAAAATATATTATGTTTACATGATCATGAAATGGTAGGCTACTGAAACCCTGTTCTTACGTGTGCTATTATATAGTTTTTATTACTCTGTATAAGTTGATAAACTCTAATTTCTTTAAAAATAGATATACAAAATACATTCTTACAAAATTAGTTCTTCCATTAAACAATTAAGAGCTTTACAAGTCATGGGTATCTCAAATCAACCAGTAACAACTGAAAGATGAAAAATTTTCAACCAATTTACTCAATTTCACAAAATATACAATTGCCCTGAGTGACATCATTATATGTTAAGTTTAAAAGTATTTTTTCAATAATCAACAATTAAAAGTTATGATTTGTATTCATTTCATTTGTAGTTAGCTTTCATAATATATTTATAAATTAATAGTTTTTTAGTTTTCTAAAATCTTATGCTGTTTTCAAAGAAAAAGGAGGGGGAAAAAATCTACTGTATTAGTAACATTTAGATTGCTTACTGATTTTAGTAAGACTATGTAAATGCCCTGAATATCTAATATCAACTTCTGACGAGGCTCAAAGTCATAAATTATATGTAATTAGTCATGAAATATGAAATTAATCTAAATTAAAATTAAATATCCTAAAATAAATAATTTATTATCATATTTAAGAATCTGACATGGGACTCTACATACAATAATGTGATCTGCTGAAGAAGAAGACTTTCATGTCCCAATCATACTCCAAAAGAAAGCTGCAGGGTAATATAATCTATTACACTCCTAAAATGGGATCTTCCCCTAGAGATCTACAAAACTGAAAAAGGAGAATCCAAAGAGATGAAATAGTAGTAAAGGCAGTATGTTAATTCAATAGGACTTTATGTTAAAGTACCTGTCAGAAAATATTGAGGCTCTACGGCTTAAAAAAAGAAAAAATCTACCAAGCTCACATTAACATTAGTAGCATTACACACTACAGTACATGAATATTCTTCCTGAAATGTTAATCTGTCAAGTTTAAAAATATATATGAAGGGTTTAGCAAAAAGCATGAATACATTCCCAAAATGTTCTCTTCTATCCTCATTTTATATAAATCTGGAGCCATTCTAAAGCTGAATATAAAGATACGCTACACTGTTGACTACAGAATACTACAAAGTTTTATTGCCATTTAAACAAAGAAGCCATAACAGTTAAATGAGCTCAAGAAATAGGTTTCAGTATCACAAGGTGCCAGCTGTAAAGAGTTATGGCTAATTGAATATGGAACTCCTGCTTAATCAGATAACTGCTCTGCTATTTCCAAATGAAATGCCATTTCCATACTGTCTGAAAATGGCCCGTTTTATTGGTAACCAGAGAAAACAATATAAACTGTAAATAACATTAAGTGCTCTGTTTACCCATTCCAGGCACTGAAGTAGCAGGGGATCCAAAACGTCTTGGTAACACATTTGATGATAAGGCTGGAGTAACAGTTCTTTCTGGGGGTCCACCAGGGGCTGAAGTGTCCTTTGGTGGTCCAGGAGAAACTGGAATTTGCAGAGGAGGGCCTTGGCTGGAGCCTGCTGGTGTTGGAGAAAGGTTTCTTTGAGCGGCAGTTCGCTGACGAATCTCTGAAAATAAGAATAAAAAGTATTCATTAGGTTTAACATTGAGCATACCACCATCAGTCAATATCACAAGTGACTTTTTACATTCAATAAAGCTTTGCAGCACTAGAAATCATCTACAAGGTCAAACTGCTTGTAAATAAGAAATCTGTACAATGTAACACTGAAAACTGACTACAGAGTACTCCATTTCTGAACCTAAAATTCAACTACATGTATATATTTACGTAAGTCTTGATCTAAGTCTACCTACTGATACTATTTTTCAAAATAAATTCAAATAAAATAAAATAAAATCACCCAATTATGCATATCTTTTTATAATCAATCCCTCCCAAGTTATGATAAAGTTTATCAGAATCAGTGAAAACTGCAGAATTGTTTTTTCAAGATAAAAAATGGTAATGCTAAGAAATGAGCTAATAAGTATATATGGAATTGTCATGTAATTTATGAAGTAATTAATCTAAGTAGTCATAGAAATGCTGAAGAAAGGTACCATTTCTATTCTCCTTTATACTACTATCTTTTGGGGTAAATTTTTTTTGGTCAATACATTCAACAGAGGAAAACTTTCACTCTGCACAAACAATACATTAGAATAACAAATTTTATCTTTTTGATGCAGAAATTACATGAAGTTGGTAAATGAGTCAAATCCAGGCTGCCGCCTCTTTTTGTAGTTTTTCACTGAAACACAATAACACAGTTCTTTACATATTGTCTATGGCTGTTTTAGAAGAGTCTGAGTAAACACACTAGAGACCATATGGCTCTCAAAGTCATTCACTATACTTACTATCTGTTCCTTTACAGAAAGTTTCATGATCCCCCTCTGTACTCAGTAACATAAAATTCAATCCTGTCATTCCCCATTCTCACCAATATCTTACTTGAATGTTGACGGTACGATCTCAAATAAAGATGCACCTCTAACTTTGTAATTCTACATATCACCTTAAATTATTACAAATCCTGAAATGGTAAGCTAAAGCTAAAGAAGTTATTAATAAATTTTAATTGGCATGATTGGTAAAAAATGCCGTTTCAGAAGCAAAATACTTTAGATTTGGACTCCATTTGACAGTTAAAGATTTTCATAAACAGCTCATTGCAATCACAACTTGAGCACCAGATTTCAGTTTACTACAACCTCTTCAACTATTAAGAACCTGGGTCCTGCGGTCAAAAAGGTTTGGTTAGAATCCCAGCTACAGCTCCATGACCCCAGATGGGTTAACTTTGTTAAGCCTCTATTTATTTGCAAAATTAGGATAATAATATCCTAACTCAGAATTGTTAAAAGAATTAAATAAGATAATGTCTGTAAGTTGACAGATCACATTTATTGAATACAGATTTCAGATGACAATGCTTTCATACAATTAAGTATTTTCAAATCACCATTTAGCTGTAATTACTGGGACCAACAAATTTTCCATTGGTTGTTAATTTAGTCTCTAACCTGCTGCTAAGCTGCTAAGTCACTACAGTCATGTCCGACTCTGTGCGATCCCACAGATGGAAGCTCCCCCGTCCCTGGGATTCTCCAGGCAGGAACACTGGAGTGGGTTGCCATTTCCTTCTCCAATGCGTGAAAGTGAAAAGTGAAAGGGAAGTCGCTCAGTCATGTCCGACTCTTAGAGACCCCATGGACTGAAGCCCACCAGGCTCCTCGGTCCATGGGATTTTCCAGGCAAGACTACTGGAGTAGGGTGCCATTGCCTTCTCCGAGTCTCTAACCTAGCCACTGCGATAATAAATTACAAGCATGTCATCACTATATAAATGGATATGTCCTTATATTTGGCTATTTTCCTTACAGTTTATAGAAAATTTTGAATATTTCCTAGATTAATTATATCTTAATTAATTCCAGCAAATTAACTGGTCACTTAATTATCTTTTATTCACAAGGAACTTCTTAAAAGATGGTTACACATTAGGAAAGCCATTAAATTCTACAAAAGGTACTGAAATCAGTGAAATCATATAAGGATCTGATTACTGGAATTATTTTAAAAAACAAGGCATCAACATTTTAAATTATTTCTTTAGCAGATTTTTAGGTAAAACGTAACTCCAAAGGGCTTCCCTAGTGGCTCAGTTGGTAAAGAATCTGCCTGCAATACAGGAGACCCAGCTTCCATCCCTGGGTCGGGAAAATTCCCTGGAGGAGGGTATCCTTGCCTGGAGAATTCCATGGACAGAGGAGCTGGGCAGGATACAGTCCATGGCATCACAAAGAGTAGGATACGACTATGCGACTTTCACTTCACTTTCAACTCAAAAATGTATTTTTCTTCCAGATAAATGCTTAACATTTATTAGACTACCTTAGTCTTTAACTTTTTGAACAAAGATTTGAGACCATTTCCTCTGAGCGTGCATTTACCCAGCGAAAACTAACTAAAGCACACTTTTAACGTCACTCATATACTACTGAAAGGTAAGGTCTATAACTAAAAGGAACACCATATCCAGCATTCCATAAAAGAGACTTGGCTTCATATTATTTCTAAATCTAAAACTAGGCAGACAAAAGGGAAAACTGATATAAGAGAGTCAGGAAAGGGAGAAAACACAGTTTCAGTATTTACAAAGGAAAAGAAGGTAACAAAGAGTTACAATGACTATGGTTGAAAACAGCTAGCAATACAATACCAAATCTATATTTGGTAAAGTACTATAAAATATTCTGGTAGTCTCAATGAAAAATAGCTAAGATTTATCTACTTTTAGCTATGTGCCATTTACAAATGCTTTGTATTATTAAATCTCTTAAAAAGTTTTTCTCACTCAACAAAATAGTCATATTGGATATATTGAACATTTCCCACATTCAAACGTAAAATACCATCCCCTAACAACATTTTCCAAGCACTCTACATAAGTCTCGTTAGGTACAAGGACTATCCCATAAAGTCACCTCTTGACTAGAGGATATCCTTATCAATGACCAATCAATAATTCAATAAAAATCACACTAAGTATGAGGACATTCGCTTCAGCCATGTCCGACTCTCTGAGACCCTATGGACTGTAGCCTGCTAGGCCCCACTGTCCATGGGATTCTCTAGGTAAGAATATTGGAGTGGGTTGCCATGCCCTCCTCCAGGGGATCTTCCTGAACCAGGGATTGAACCAGCATCTCTTAATGTTTCCTGCATTAGCAGGCAGGTTCTTTACCACTAGCACCACTTGGAAAGCCCAATTTTAAATTCAAAATGAATCAAATAGAATCAAAATGAGATCAAAAACTACTATTTTATGATAAACAAAAGGAAGAAAACAAAGTTTAAAGTAATGATACAGAATAGCTGTTAAAAACATAAATTCTGGAATCAAATTGTTTGGATTTAAATTTTAGCTGCTGCTGCTGCTAAGTCGCTTCAGTAGTGTCCAACTCTGTGCAACCCCACAGACGGCAGCCCACCAGGCTCCCCTGTCCCTGGGATTCTCCAGGCAAGAACACTGGAGTGGGTTGCCATCTCCTTCTCCAATGCAAGAAAGTGAAAAGTGAAAGTGAAGTCGCTCAGTTGTTTCTGACTCTTAGCGACCCCATGGCCTGCAGCCTACCAGGCCCCTCCGCCCATGGGATTTTCCAGGCAAGAGTACTGGAGTGGGGTGCCATTGCCTTCTCCGTAAATTTTAGCTCCACCCTGTTTATTAGCTGTGTAGGAAGGCTTTTCCAAGTTGATGACATCTCTCAGTTCAGTTTCCTCATAATGAGAATACTTACCTCTTACAGTTGTTATAAAGAATAAATGAGATAAATCAACACAAAGAGCTTAGCCAGAGCATAAGAAAAGTACTTAATAAGTAATAACTATTAGAAGTGGTATACATTTAAAGGTTCCAGCTTGTACAATAAATCTAAAGCTGAGCAATCTAGAATTTCTAAAGTAATTATTAAAACAAAATATAGATATTAGTTTGCAAATTAAATGTTTTCCTAGAGTTATTTGTGAACTTGTTTAAATGCATTATATAAAACTTAAATCTATTACTCTAGCTTGCTATTAAATACTTCTTGAGATGAATGTTCTATAATACCAATAATTATCCCTTATCAGATTTTTAAATAATGATTCCTTATACATACAGGTAGAAGGTTTTGTCTTTGTTTTGGTATTAAGCTGTAGTAGCAAAAACATCATACAACAGTTAGGGGCCTATATTTTCATCCTAGCTGATACCACCATTTCCTTATGTGAGCTAAAAGTCTTTTATCCACGCTGGGTTTCAGATTTCTTTAAAAGAGTGTTGGCAGAACTGCAAAGACAATCCTCATATTTTCCCTAATACTGGTTTAAAGGCTTTCTGAACTATCGTGTTCAGTCCTAAGCGTCATACAAAGAAATTTCATTGACTAGGATTTTAGCAATGAACAGAAAAAGGTCTTTAAGTCTATGAATGATTAGCATATGCAGATGTGGACACTCAAATTTAGGGGAATTTGGTTCTTTATAAATGTGACCATGAGATGCAGTTAGGTGGAACACAGAGATATATTTTCAGGAGAGTTTCTATTTTTGAATTTATAGAAATTCAGGTCTCTTTTGTTTAAATTGATATGATTCCTTTAAATAAAATAATAAATATCATACATCTGATATTTCCTCCTTTTACTTTCTAAATGATCTAAAGTCTGCATTCACTGTATCATCTTCTTCACATCCTACCATACTGCTAAGCTGCTAAGTCACTACAGTCTTGTCCGACTCTGTGCGACCCCTTAGACAACAGCCCACCAGGCTCCCTCCTCCCTGGGATTCTCCAGGCAAGAACACTGGAGTGGGTTGCCATTTCCTTCTCCAATGCACGAAAGTGAAAAGTGAAAGTGAAGTCACTCAGTCGTGTTCGACCCTCAGCGACCCCATGGACTGCAGCCTTCCAGGCTCCTCCATCCATGGGATTTTCCAGGCAGGAGTACTGGAGTAGGGTGCCATTGCCTTCTCCACCTACTCATACTAAGCTCCTTTAAATTCGGCTTCTGCCCTACTTTTCTATCCGATTTGTTTTCTCAATATGTCAATCGCCTTTTATTAACAAAAATGACTCCATAACCTTTTTCTTCCCATATAGGCAAAGCTTTAAGGGAAAAAAGAAAAGAAGAAAAACTTTCCTAACAGTTCATTCTTCAACCCAATGCAGTATGGTTTTTGTCCTCCTCCTTAGCTACCAAAGTATCACCTACCACTAGAAGTACTATTGCTTTGGTTACCAACTTATAACATCACCATTACTGTTATTATACATGGTGGCAATGGTTTCGTCACTAAGTCGTGTCCAACTCTTGTGATCCCATTGACTACAGTCTGCCAGGCTCCTCTGTCCATGGGATTTCTGTTATTATATATATATTTTATCAAATCCCTACTATTTGCTAGGAACTATATGAGGCATTTTACTTGCGTTTACTAATTTCATACAGTACTCAGACCAACTTTTTGTGAAAACTCCTATCCTGTTTTCAAAAGAAACCAAAGCTCAGAAGTCAAGTACCTTCCCAAAAGTCTTACAGTATAATAAGAGATGGAGCCAGGATTCAAATCCAAGGTTTTATGGCAGATACCCTCACTCTGTTATATATCCTGTCAGATTCAATGGACTCATTTCTCTTCTATCCACTTGACCCTTTACAGAATATGGCAGTGGGTATCATCCCTACTTATGCTTCAACTTTCTAGATGTCAATTTAGTTCTACTTTTAATTCTGATCTTTTTTTTTTCCTGGGATGCTCTTTCTCCATCTACCCTTAACTGCTAATGTTCTTGCAGGTTTTCTTACTCCATTTTCTCTCCCTGGAGAGAAAATTTCACTTGATTGCATAGTTTCAATAAATATCACTTATACTTCCCAATGACTCCTAATCTGTATCTATAAATTCAACTTTTTTCTAAGCTCCACTTGAAATAATTATCTATACCTTATATTACCTGGATTTAACTCCCACTTAACAGATACAAAAGCAAATTCATTATCTTTGACACAAATCTACTTCAATTCTTAATGTTCCTTATCTTGCTTAAAATACTAACATCTAAACAGCTGCCCAAGCCAAAAACCTTTACTCCTCCTTCCACTCCACACTTTTCAAATCTAATCACCATCAAGTCCTGTCAATCTACTCTTAAGTCTGAATTCTCTCTTAAATCTCTTCCAACATTGTTGCAATAATCTATCTAGTGCAGGCCCTTATCTTTTACCTATATTAGCTGGTATTCTAATTCATCTCCATGTGTTCAGCCTGGCATTCTGGAATCCATTATCCATGTTAAAAAAAAAAAAAACAAACAAAAAGGCTGTTGTTTCTAAAACACAAAGCCTCCAGTGGCTTTCCATGTTACATCTAAAATAAAGTCCCAAGCTCTGTAATGTTGCACACAAAATCTTTTCATAATTACCCCTTTGTTGCTGCTGTTATTCAGTCCCTAAGTCCTGTCTGACTCTTTGTGATCCCATGGACTGCAGCACGCCAGGCTTCCCTATCCTTCACCATCTCCTGGAGTTTGCTCAAACTCATGTCCATTAAGTCAGTGATGCCATCCAACCATTTCATCCTCTGTCATCCCCTTCTCCTGCCTTCAATCTTTCCCAGCATCAGGGTCTTTCCAATGAGTCAGCTCTTCTCATCAGGTGGCCAAAGTACTGGAGCTTCAGCTTCAGTATCAGTCCTTCCAAATGAATACTCAGGGTTGACTTCCTTTAGGATTGACTGGCTTGATCTCCCTGCAGTCCAAGGGACTCTCAAAAGAGTCTTCTCCAACACCGTCTTCAAAAGCATCAATTGTGCGGTAGCTTGTACAACCTGTTTTTTTTCCAATTCCAAAGAAGGGCAATGCCAAAGAATGTTCAAGCTACTGCACAATTGCACTCCTTTCACACACTGCTGCTGCTGCTGCTGCTGCTAAGTCGCTTCAGTCGTGTCCGACTCTGTGCGATCCCATAAATGGAAGCCCACCAGGCTCCCCCGTCCCTGGGATTCTCCAGGCAAGAACATTGGAGTGGGTTGCCATTTCCTTCTCCAATGCATGAAAGTGAAAAGTGAAAGTGAAGTCCCTCAGTCCTGTCTGACTCTTAGCGATCCCATGGACTGCAGCGTACCAGGCTCCTCTGTCCATGGGATTCTCCAGGCAAGAGTACTGGAGTGGGGTGCCATTCCTTCAAGCTTGAGTTCAACAGTACATGAACTTAGAACTTTAAGATATACCGGCTAGATTTAGAAAAGGCAGAAGAACCAGAGACCAAATTGCTAACATCCATTAGATCATAGAGAAAGCAAGGGAATTCCAGAAAAACATCTACTTCTGCCTCATTAACTATGCTAAAGCCTTTGTGTTGGTAACAGCAAACTGGAAAATTCTGAAAGAGATGGCAATTCCAGACCACCCTACTTGCCTCCTGAGAAACTTCTATGCAGGTCAAGAAGCAACTGGACATGGAACAACGGACTGGTTCAAAATCAGGAAAGGAGTATGTCAAGGCTGTATATTGTCATGCTGCTTATGTAACTTACATACAGAGTCAAAGTGAAAGTGTTAGTTGCTCAGTCATGTCCTATTTGTTGCCTGCTACATTGAGAATTTCAGCCTAATTTCAGGAGACCATACAAAAAAGCTTTCTTTTTCAAACATTCTCAAATATTATTTTCTAATAGTACATATGACATGCCAACATTTAGTTGAGTTCACTTTTTTGTTGCTCTGCTTTTTAAAGAACTATAAAGCAAAATGTACTTTCAATTTATCTAAACATTTATTTTTCTTCATCACCTTGATAATTTATTTCTAGTTCTCTCTTATCTCTCAACGTTAATCAACCTGCACCTTGCAGTTCATCAAGGTCTCATTTGGTTAGTCACATTTTTTATAACATTCAAACAAAATTTGTGAGTTCTTTAAAAAAAAGTTTCCTTTTATTTCCTTTAACAACACATTTATTAAGCAACCACTATGAGTAAGACACTTCAGAATGGGAGTCAGAGTTGTGTATAAAAGTGGCAAGCAAAAATAATACAAAATTACAAATTACACTAACTCAAGGTAAGTGCCACAAAAAAAGGAACTAACAAGGTACTATGGAGGGTTCAGGAAGGAGGATATTAAACTCAAAGATGGGCTGAAGAAAGGTTTTGTGGTAATAGTGGCATTTAAGATAAACACTGAAAAATGAATAGGGGTAGAAATGCCTTTGTTACCTGTATTAAGGTATATGTGGCATTTTTAAAATAAAAGTCCAAAATTATTTGAGTTGCCTCCATTAAAATGGAAGAAAGAGAATGTCTATGTCTCCTCCCTTGAATCTGTACTACTGCTGTTTGACCAAGAGAATACAGGTTCTAGTTTTCAAAACTACTTTCTGTTTCTTGGGCAGCTTGCTCTTAGAATCCAGCCACCATATTAGGAAAGTACAAGTGGCTCCACTAAAGAGATCCATGTGGAGAGGAACCAATGGCCAGCACCAACTTGTCGATCATGTGAGTAAGCCATCCTGGTAGTAGTTCCTCCATCCCCAATCAGGTAGTTCCAACCCATGTTGGGTAGAGACGAGATATTTCTACCAAACTCTGTCAAAATTGTAAATTCATGAGCAAAACAAATAAATGTTGTTTTCAGTTCAGTCCAGTCGCTCAGTCGTGTCCGACTCTTTGCGACCCTATGAACCACGGTACACCAGGCTTCCCTGTCCATCACCAACTCCCGGAGTCCACGCAAAGCCATGTCCATTGTGTAAGCCACTAAGCTGTGGAGTGGTTTGTAATACAATAAATAAAAGCACAGCTATAACATGTAAGAACACCCAAAAAAGTGAATTTGCTATTTTATGTCTTCCCAGATTTTGTTAATCAAATGTACGTCCCCTGAAACCTCAAAATATGAAATATCATTGGGTTTGCTAACAAAAGCAAAAAAGATTAATGATTTCTACTTTAATCTTCCATATATGCCATGGAACACGAGTAAACTGTAAAAACCTATTTAAATAAGTTGTAATCCATTTGCCAGAACCATTCAATTTTTTTTCAAAACTTTTTGATTTCAAACTTAGCTGTGGCACGATTTTGACTTCTGACTGACCTTCCTTTTATTAACTTATTTATTAACTAGTTATTATTTATTAACTAGTAGAGATGCAGGGTTATATACAAAGGTAAAAGAGAATGTATGAGTGCCTTCCTTTTAAAACAAATATAAGAGGATCTGTTAAGGGTTTATTTTCAGCTATCAGATGACATTCTCCAAAAATCTTATCAGCCTTCCTACTTCAGTCATTCACTGTTACGGTCATAACCTAGTTCTAGAACCTTGCCATCAAGTTCAAGCATCCCACTCTCAAATCACACTTACATTTCCTACTTCCTTCCTCTATGACTCTTTTAATTCCAAGGGGATCTCAGTTCAGTTCAGTTCAGTTCAGTCGCTCAGCCATGTCAGACTCTTTTCGACCCCATGGACTGCAGCACGCCAGGCTTCCCTGTCCATCACCAACTCCTGGAGTTTACTCAAACTCATCAAGTCAGTGATGCCATACAACCATCTCCTCCTCTGTCGTCCCCTTCTCCTCCCACCTTCAATCTTTCCAACCATCAGGGTCTTTTCAAATGAGTCAGTTCTTCTCATCAGGTGGCCAAAGTACTGGAGTTTCAGCTTCAGCATCAGTCCTTCCAATGGATATTCAGGACTGATTTTTTAGGATTGACTGGTTGGATCTCCTTGCAGTCCAAGGGAGTCTCAAGAGTCTTCTCGAACACCAGTTCAAAAGCATCAATTATTCAGTGCTCAGCTTTCTTTATAGTCCAACTCTCACATCTATACATGACTACTGGAAAAACCAGAACCTTGACTAGATGGACCTTTGTTGGCATAGTGATGTCTCTGCTTTTTAATATGCTGTCTAGGTTGGTCATAACTTTTCTTCCAAGGAGCAAGAGTCTTTTAATTTCATGGTTGCAGTCATAATCTGCAGTGATTTTGGAGCCCAAGAAAATAAAGTCAGCCACTATTTCCACTGTTTCCCCATGAAAGTGCCATGAAGTGATGGAACCGGATGCCATGATCTTCATTTTCTGAATGTTGAGCTTTAAGTCAACTTTTTCACTCTCCTTTTTCACTTTCATCAAGAGGCTCTTTAGTTCTTCTTCGCTTTCTGCCATAAGGGTGGTGTCATCTGCATATCTGAGGTTATTTATATTCCTCCCGGGCAATCTTGATTCCAGCTCGTGCTTCATCCAGTCCAGCATTTCTCATGATGTACTCTGCATAGAAGTTAAATAAGCAGGGTGACAATATACAGCCTTGACGTTCTCCTTTCCCAATTTGGAACCAGTCTGTTGTTCCATGTCCTGTTCTAACTGTTGCCTCCTGACCTGCATACAAATTTCTCAGGAAGCAGATCAGGTGGTCTGGTGTTCCCATCTCTTCCAGAATAAGGGGATCTATAATCCATTAATTATTAAAGAGGTCAGCAAACTTTTTTAGGTAAAAGATCACATAGTGAATATTTAAGACTTTGTAGATAACATATGGAATTCTGTTGCATATTCTTAATTCTGTGTTTTGTTTTGGTTTTTCTGCAACTTTTTTTTTTTTTTTTTTTTGGTGTATGGCATGGGGATCTTAGTTCCTTTCCTCAACCAGGGATTAAACCCGTGCACCCTGCATTGGGAGCACAGAGTCTTAACCACTCAATGGCCAGGGAAGTCCCTTGGAACACTTAAAAATGTGTAACTCTAAGCTCAAGCACCACAGAAAACAGATCTTGGCCCAGATTTGCAGACTGAAGACTGCAAACCCCTGTATTATTAATAATACTACCAATAGCTTTTGACTGTCCATCATCCCCCTGTTATATCATTTCCTTTATGATCATCTCAGATTCTATAATTACCTCCTTGAATACAACTTCATCTCCTTGCCCTTTGATAATCCATTACACTAAAGCCCAACCCTGCTTAAAATCAACTCTCTGCCTACTCCAAGCCTGCACTCACACAGCTAAACTCAACTGGAAAACATTCAGACAACTATTCTTTAAATACGTAACTATTAACTTTAAAGTGGACATAAATGTCCCCTGGTATTCCTACATTCTGAGAATTATTTTATTCCTTCTCTTCAGGTCCCTCAACATCTTCCTCATCCTCACTCTCATTGAGAAAATAAACACAATCAGAAAACAATTCCAATCACCTACCTATAACTGCCTAAGTTCTCTGTCTGCCTTCCTAATACAGATGAAGTGAGCACACTCCTATCAAGAGCCCACTCCACACTTGTACACTAAATCCCATTCCTTCTTGTCTCCTCATGGACGGTTCTCCACCAACCGTCGCACTCTCTCCAAAATCAATCATCTATGTCTTCTAGGCCATTCCAAGTAGCACATAAACATGCTATCATTTCTTCCACACATCATGTTCACCCATACATACATATATACATCCATACAAAATGCTCCAGCTACCCATGTTTTTCAAGTCTCTTTACTCAAAAGAATTGTCTCTTCTCATTGTTTACAACTTCTCTACTCTCTTACTTTCTTAAATCTACTCTAATGAATCCATTCCTCCACCAAAACTGTTCTTTTCAAGGTCATTAAGTTCCTCAAAATTGCTAAAATCAATGGCCAATTCTAGATCTTCAACTTATTTGGCAGCAGTATTTATCACAAATGATCACTACCTAGAAACTCTTCAATTAGTGTTCAGGACACCACATACTTTTGGGTTTCCTATCTCACTGACCATTTCTCAGTCTCTTTTTCTGGTTCTTCTTCATTACTCCAAATATCTTAATGTTAGAGTACCCAAGGGTGGCCTTGGTCCTTTCTCTTCTTTCTCCACATTTACATCCTTGATAACTTCATCTAGTTTCATGGTTTTAATACAATCCACAAACTGATGACACCCAAATTTGTACCTCTAATCCAGATAATTTCTGTTTGCCAGACTCATATTCAACTACTTCCTTAGAATCCCTACTTGGACACCTGTCTAATAGGCATCTCAAAGATACATATCCAAAATCAAACCCTGTTCTTCATCACCTCATCTCAACCCCCATTCAAAAAGTGCTTCTTTTGTAACTTCTACCATTTCAGTGGGGCTTCCCTTGTAGCTCAGTTGGTAAAGAATCTGCCTGCAGTGCAGGAAACCTGGGTTCGATCCCTGGGTCAGGAAGATCCCCTGGAGAAGGAAATGGCAACCCACTCCAGTATCGTTGCCTGGAAAATCTCATGGACAGAAGAGCCTGGTGGGCTGCAGTACATGGGGTCGCAAAGAGTAGGGCACAACTGGGCGGCTAACACTTACTTACTTACTTACTTACTTACCATCTTAGTAAATACCTTACCAGTTACTCAGGCCAAAATCCTGGAAGTTATCTCTGACTTCTCTCTGACCCCAACCATACCCAATCCATCAGGAGTTCTTTTGGGTTCTAACTTTAAAATATATGCAGAATCTTAAACCACTCCTATGATACTAAAAGGTTCAGGTCACATCAATGCTTTCCCAGGTAACTGCACTCCACTTTTGTTTCCTTTGCACCCCCAACATAATCACCTTTCTTTTAAAATATAATTTAAATCATGTCAATCCTCAGTTCAAAACAAACGACAAAAAAAAAACTTTTTTAAAAACTAAAAACTGAAGTTCTTGCAATGGTCTGCATTCTACAAGATCCCACATGACACGATCCTTTGCTGCCTCTTTTATCGCCTGTCTTACTATTGTCCCAATTGTTCAACCCAGTCCCAGCCATATTGGCCTCCATGCTATTTCTAGAGTAATCCAGGCATGCTTTGTATTCAATTTTTGCACTTAACGATCCCTCTGTCTGGAATGTAACTTCCCTCAGGTATCTGCATGACTCATCCCCTCACCTCTTTCATGTGTGTATGTGTGTTAGCTACTCATTCATGTCTGACTCTTTGCAACCCCATGGACTGCAGTCCGCCAGGATTCTCTGTCCATGGGATTCTCTAGGCAATAATACCAGAGTGGGTTGCCAGTTCCTTCTCCAGGGGATCTTCCTGACCCAGGGATTAAACCCAGGTCTCCCATATTGCTGGCATATTCTTTACCATCTGAGCCACTAGGGAAACCCTTTCATAACTTTGATCAAATGTTACCTCCTCAATGTGGCATTCCCTGACAGCCCTATGTAACATTAAAACCCCATTCTCACTCAAGACACTACCTATGCATTATCCTTTTATCATTTTCCTCCAACATTATACAAATAAATTGATAAAATTGTCTACCCCCACCAAATGCATAAAAGGTGATTTTTTTTTACTATATTTTGTTCACTACTATGAACTCAGGGCCTAAAACAATGCTTGGCAGTACATACTCACTAAACATTTATTTTAAAACAAAACAACAACAAAAAAAATCAGATTAGCACATACAGGTCAAATTTATTCCCCTATACCAATTAAAACTTTAAAAAGAAATTTTTCACTAGCCCCAAATATCTATATTAATTTATCCTAGAGAAGCTATTCAGGAATCCACACTATAGCGAATTCAGGTTTTCACTAAATCCAAACTTCATTACTTTTTAATCCAGTAAGGATATAAAATTCTTCCATTTCTCAGTCCATTTTTTCTATAGAACTAAAATAAATGCTGCACATCTAGTAACCATATAACTCTACTTAATACATATGTGTATATATACACACGGGCTCCCCAGGTGGCACAGTGGTAAAGAATCCGCCTGCCAATGCAGGAGATGCAAGAGATATGGGTTCAATCCCTGGGTTGAGAGGATCCCTTGGAGTAGGAAATGGCAACCCACTCCAGTATTCTTGCCTGGAAAATTTCATGGACAGAGGAGCCTAGTGGGTTACAGTCAATGAGCCACAGAGAGCTGAGCAACTGAGCACACACACATATATACACATATACCTATTTTTTTGTCATTTATATTGGATTGGCCAACATGTTCATTTCCATTAAGATATTATGGAAGTTTTTGGCCAAGTCAATAACTTCATATCAAATGACAATACTGATTTTCTAAGATTAAGTACTCACTGATTAAAATTCCTTATTAAAAAAGAGTCAGGGTCAAACAGTTAAGATTATCAAAACCAAAGAAAAGTCCAAGAAACTGGCACAGCCAAATGAAACCTAATAAACATAACAACTAAATATATGTGAGATCCTGTAACAGAGAAAGAACATTAGGGAAAAACTAAGGAAATTATTATAAACCATGGACTTTAGGTTAATAATAGTGAATTACTGGTTCATCAATTTTGTTACTGGTCCATCAATTTTAACAAATGTACTACATTAATGTAAGACATTAATAATAAGGAGAAGGCAGTGCAAAGGTATATGGGAACTCTTTACAAAGCTATTGCTTTGTAAATTTTCTGTAAATCTAAAAATGTTCAAAAAGATTCAATCTACTAAAAAGGGGGAAGAGGGCCTATATCAAGAGTACAGAGTAGGATAAGCATGAGCTCACCTCCTCCCACAGGCACACCAAAATTACAACTACTTAGAGAGCAACCATCTCTGAGAATGACCAGAAGACAAAAAGAAAAGATTTCCCATAACTAAGATATAAAGAAGCCACAAAAAAGCAGGTAGCAGGGGCAGAGACACAGTCTATTCAGGACCCACCCCACAACCCCAGTGTGGCAACCCACAATGGGGAGGAAAATCACAACTATAGACGTCCTCCCCAAGGACTGAGGAGTCCAATCTGCACATTGGGCTCCCCAGCCCATGAGTCTCGTACCATGATAAGCCCCCAAAATGTCTGACTTTGAAAATCAACAGGGCTCACATTTGGGAGAGCCAGAAGGGTGTAGGAAACTGAGACATAGCTCTTTAAAGGTGCAGGAAAAACACACACACAATCTGAAATTAAGCACAAGGCAGCAGTGTGAAAGACGCCAGGGTCAGACCTGTCTGCTGATCTTAAGAAATATTCTGCTGGGACTCCCCCTGAGTACTGAGACACTGTCAGCAGCCACTTTTGTGATCTCATATTACCTTGATGACACTAGAAGTTGCAGGTATTTTGGAATCCTCTCTTGAGCTTATTAACACCAGGGGCCTGCCCCACCTACCAGTGTGCTAACAGAAATTGCATGGCAGCAGGCCTCTGAGCCAGATGTGAAGAGGCTGCATTGTCCACCAATGTACCCCTGGTAATAACATGAAGCAGGTCATCTCAGCTACCTGGGCCCAGGGGCCAGCTCCACATACGAGCAAACCCGTATCGGTTGGTCCTACAATAGAAAGGTGCATATAGTCCACAAGGGTACACCCCTGAAGCATCTTCTGATGGACAGAAGCAAGCATGCACCTGGACACCTCCTACATAAGACCACTTCTCCAGGATCAAGAAATGTAATGGGCCCACCTAACACAAAGAAACAAACAGAGAATTAGGCTAAATGAAAATGATCCAAATGAAAGAACAAGATACTCTTAGAAAAATGACTAAATGAAATGGAAATAAACTATCTGATAAAGAATTGAAGGTAATAATTATAAAGATGCTCACCAAACTCAGAATAAGAATGGATGACCCCAATGAGAACTTCACAGAGACAGAAAATATGCTTAAAAATCAGAGCTGAAGTACAATAACCCAAATGGAAAACATACTAGAGGGAATCAATGGGAGATTAGATGATACAGAAGAACAGACTGGTTATCTGAAAGACACAGAAGTGGAAACCACCCATGCTGAACAGAAAAAAAGATAAAGAACTCAGAAAAATGAGAATAGTTTAAGGCAGGGGGTCTCAAACCTTTGGGATCTAATGTGATGTGAGGTGGAGCTGATGTAATAATAAAAGAAAGAAAGTGTACAATAAGTGTAATGTGTTTGAATCATCCTGAAACCACCTCTCCTCCCCAGTCCATGAAAAAACTGTCTTCTGCACCAATCCCAAGGGCCAAAAACACTGGGGACCACTGGTAAGGGACCTGGGGGACAACATCAAGTAAGTGCACTAACATTCACATTACAGGAATTCCAGAAAGAAGAGAGACAGACAAAGGGTAGAGAAGTTATTTGAAGAAATAACGGCCTAAAACTTCCCCAGTGTGAGGAAGGAAACAAATATCCAGGTCCTGGAAGAACAGACAGTCCCAAAGAAAATAAACCCAATGAGGTCCACACCAAGACACATTATATATAAAATGTCAAAAGATAAAGAGAAAATCTTAAAAGCAAGAGGAGAAAAACAACTAGTTACCCATAAGACTATTGGCTAATTCTTCAGCAGAAACTTGGGAGGTCAGAAGAGTGGCACAATATATTCAAAGTAATGGAGGGAAAAAAAGAAACTTCAATCAAGAAAACTACCCAGCAAGGTTATCATTCAGAATTGAAGGAGAGATAGAGTTTTACAGACGACAAAAAGCTGGAGGAGATCACTACCATTAAACCAACCTTATAAGAAAAGTTCATACTGTTCATGGGGTTCTTGAGGCAAGACTACTACAGTATTGAGAACCCCATGAACAGTATGAACTTTTCTTGTAAGGTTGGTTTAATGGTAGTGAGCTCCTCCAACTTTTTGTTGGTCCACTAGAGAAGGCAATGGCAAACCACTTCAGTATTCTTGCCTTGAGAACACCATTAGCAGTATGAAAAGGGAAAAGGACAGGACACGGAAAGATGAACTCCCCAAGTCGGTACGTGCCCAATATGCTACTGGAGAAGAGTGGAGAATAACACCAGAAAGAATGAAGAGATGGAGCCAAAGAGAAAACAACACCCAGTTGTGTATGTCCCTGGTGATGGAAAAAAGTCCAATGCTGTAAAGAACAATATTGCATAGGAACCTGAAATGTTAGGTCCATGAATCAAGGTAAATTGGAAGTGGTCAACAGAAGATGCTAAGAGTGAACATCAAAATTTGATGAATCAGAGAACTAAAATGGACTGGAATGGGAGAATTTAACTCAGATGACCATTATATCTACTACTGTGGGCAAGAATCCCTTAGAAGAAATGGAGTACCCTCATAGTCAACAAGAATCCGAAATGCAGTCCTTGGGTGCAATTTCAAAAATGACTAAATGATCTCTGTTCATTTCCAAGGCAAACCATTCAATATTACAGTAATCCAACTCTATGCTCCAACCAGTAATGCTGAAGAAGCTGAAGCTGAACAGTTCTATGAAGACCTACAAGACCTTCTAGAACTAACACCCAAAAAAGATGTCTTTTCATTATAGGGGACTGGAATGCAAAAGTAGGAAGACAAGAGATACCTGGAGTAATGGGCAAATTTGGCTTTGCAGTACAAAATGAAGCAGGGCAAAGGCTAACAGAGTTTTGCCAAGAGAACACACTGGTCTTAGCAAACACCCTCTTCCAACAACACAAGAAAAGACTCTACACGTGACCATCACCAGATGGTCAATACCAAAATCAGATTGATTATATTCTTTGCAGCCAAAGATGGAGAAGCTCTATTTGGCCAGCAAAAATGAGACCAGGAGCTGATTGTGGATCAGATCAAGAAGGTATTGCAAAAGTCAGACTGAAAGAAAGTGGGGAAAACCACTATACTATTCACGTATGACCTAAATCAAATCCCTTACAACTATACACTGGAAGTAAGAAATAGATTCAAGAGATTAGATCTGATAGACAGAGTCCCTGAAGAACTATGGACAGAGGTTCGTGACACTATACAGGAGGCAGAGATCAAGACCATCCCCAAGAAAAAGAAACACAAAAAGGCAAAATGGTTGTCTGAGGAGGCCTTAACATAGCTGAGAAAAGAAGAGAAGCTAAAACAAAAGAGAAAAGGAAAGATATACACATTTGAAGGCAGAGTTCCAAAGAATAGCAAGGCAAGGTAAGAAAGCCTTCCTCAGTGATCAATGCAAAGAAATAGAGGAAAACAATAGAATGGGAATGACTAGAGATCTCTTCAAGAAAATTAGAGTTAGTTACCAAGGGAACATTTTATGCAAAGATGGGTATAATAGAGGACAGAAATGGTATGGACCTAACAGAAGAAGAAGATATTAAGAAGAGGTGACAGATTACACAGAAGAACTATACAAAAAAAAATCCTCATGACCCAGGTAACCAGAATGGTGTGATCATCCACCTAGAGCCAAATATCCTAGAATGCAAAGTCAAGTGGGCCTTAGGAATCATCACTACCAACAAAGCTAGTGGAGGTGATGGAATTCCAGTTGAGCTATTTCAAATCATAAAAGATGATGCTGTGAAAGTGTTGCACTCAATATGCCAGCAAATTTGGAAAACTCATCAGTGGCCATAGGACTGGAAAAGGTCAGTTTTCATTCTCAAAGAAGTGAAAGGAATTTGGTCAGTTTCAATCCCAAAGAAAGGCAATGCCAAAGAATGCTCAAATTACCACACAATTGCACTCCTCTCGCACACTACCAAAGTAATGCTCAAAATTCTTCAAGCCAGGATTCAACAGTACGTGAACCATGAACTTCCAGATGTTCAAGCTGGATTCAGAAAAGGCAGAGGAACCAGAGATCAAATTCCCAACATCCACTGGATCATTGAAAAAGCAAGAGGATTCCAGAAAAACATCTACTTCTGCTTTATTGACTACGCCAAAGCCTTTGACTGTGTGGAACACAACAAACTGGGGAAAATTCTTAAAGAAATGGGAATACCAGACCACCTGAACTGTCTCCTGAGCAACCTGTATGCAGATCAAGAAGCACCAGTTAGAACCAGACATGGAACAACAGACGGGTTCCACATCAGGGAAGGAGTACGTCAAGGTTGTATACTGTCACCCTGCTTATTTAACTTACATGCAGAGTACATCATGCGAAATGCTGGGCTGGATGAAGCACAAGCTGGAATCAAGATTGCCAGGAGAAATAGCAATAACCTCAGATACACAGATGACACTACTCTTATGGTAGAAAGCAAAAAACTAAAGAGTCTCTTGATGAATGTGAAAGAGGAGAGTGAAAAGTTGGCTCAACATTCAGAAAACTAAGATCACAGCATCTGGTCTCATCACTTCATGGCAAGCAGATGGGGAAACAAGAGAAACAGTGAAAGATTTTATTTACTTGGGCTCCAAAATCACTGCAGATGGTGACTGCAGCCATGAAATTAAAAGACTCTTGCCCCTTGGAAGAAAAGCTATGACCAACCTAGACAGCATATTAAAAAGCAGAGACATTACTTTTCCAACAAAGGTCCATCCAGTCAAAGCTATGGTTTTTCCAGTGGTCATGTATGGATGTGAGAGTTGGACAATAAAGAAAGTTGAGTGGCAGAGAACTGATACTTTTGAACTATGGTGTTGGATAAGACTCTTGAGAGTCCGTTGGACTGCAAGGAGATCCAACCAGTCTATCCTAATGGAAATCAGTCCTGAATATTCACTGGAAGGACTGATGCTGAAGCTGAAACTCCAATACTTTGGCCACCTGATGCAAAGAGCTGACTCATTTGAAAAGACCCTGAGCTGGGAAGGAGATCGAAAGCAGGAGAAGGGGATGACAGAGGATGAGACAGTTGGATGGCATCACCAACGCAATGGATATGAGTTTGAGCAAGCTCTGGGAGTTTGTGATGGACAGCGAAGCCTGGCGTGCTGCAGTCCATGGAATTGCAAAGAGTCAGACACGACTGAGTGACTGAACTGACAAGAAAAGTTAAAGCCACTTCTCAGGAGGAAAAGAAAAAAAAAAACTAGAAATAAGAAAATTATGAAGGAAAAGTCTCACTTGTAATGGCAAATATATAGTGGAGGAAGTGGATCAGTCACTTATAAAGCTAGTAGAAAGGATGAAAGGCAAAAGTAGTAAAATCATCTTATCTACAATAAGTAGTTAAGGGATACACAAAATTAAAAATGTGAAATATGACATCAAAAACATAAAATATGACGTGGGGGCTAAAAACGAAGGGCTTTGAGAAAGCATTTGAACTTAAACAAGATCATCACTTAAAACAGACAGCAATATATAATACATATACAGAAACAAATAAAAGTACAAAATACACACACACAACAAAAAAAGAATCCAAACATAATGCTAAAGACAACCATAAAATCTCAAGAGAAGAAGAAACAGAGAAGAACTACAAAAACACCAGAAACAAATAACAAAATGGCAATACTTATATATAAATGGACAAAAATACTGTAATCAAAAGACAATGGATGGCTGAAGGGATTACAATATCAAGACCCATATATAAACTGTCTACAAGACACTTCAAATTTAAAGATACTTATAGATGTAAAGCAGAGGAATAGGAAAACATATTCCATACAAATGGAAATAAAAAGAAAGCTGGGTCAACAAGACATACATGAGAAAAAACCAGACTTTAAAGCAAAAATTGTAACAAGAAACAAAGGGCATTACACAAGGATAAACGGATGAATCTAACAAGTCATATCGCTTGTAAATATCTATGTGACCAACATAAAAGCATCTAAAAATATAAAGCAAATATTAACAGACATAAAAGGAGAGACAATAACACAATAATAATAGGGAACTTTAATGCCCCATTTACATCAATAGATAGAATAGCCAGACAAAAATCAATTTAAAACATTGGTCTTACATGACACATTATACCAGAAAGACTTTATATATAAATACACTAAGCATTCCATCCAAAAGCAGCAGAATACATTCTTTTCAATTGCACATTGAACATTCTCCAAGATCACATGCTTGGCCACAAAACAAGTCCCAATAAATTAAGAAGACTGAAATTATATCAAGCATCTTTTCTGACCACAACAGTATAAGACTAGAAAACAATTACAAGAAAAAAATAGAAAAATACAAACACACGGAGGCTAAGCAATATGCTACTAAACAACAAACTGGTCAACAAAGAAATCAAAGGGGAAATTAAAAAATACCTTGAGATAAACATACCTTGATATGTTTGATAAACATATCAAATCTATGGGGCACAGCAAAAGCAGTTCTAACAGCTAAGTTTACAATGATACAAGCCTACTTAAGAAATAAGAAAAACCTCAAGCAAACCATTTAACATTACACCTAAAGAAACTGGGGGAAAAAAAGAATAAACAAAACCCCAAAGTTAGCAGAAGGAAGAAACTAAAAAAGATCAGAGCAGAAATAAATGAAACAGAAACTAAAAAATAATAAAGATCGGTGAAACTAAAAACTGATTCTTTGAAAAGATAAACAAAATTGATAAAACTTTAGCCAGACTCATCAAGAAAAAAAGACAGGACCCAAATAAATAAAAGCAGATAATAAAAGAAGTTACAATCAACACAACCAAAACACCACAGAAAGAATCATAAAAGATTACTATGAATAATTATAAGCCAATAAAATGCACAAAGGCTTCCCTGGTGGCTCAGTTGGTAAAGATTCCATCTGCAATGCAGGAGACCACCTGGAATGTAGAAGACCCGGATTCGTTCCCTAGGTTGGGAATATGCCCTAGAGAAGGAAATGGCAACCCACTCCAGTAATCTTGCTTGGAAAATCCCATGAACAGAGGAGCATGGCAAACTACAGTTCATGGGGTTGCGAGAGTCAGACACAACTTAGCAACTAACCCACTACCACCACCACAAAATGCACAAAGCAGGAGAAATGGATGAACTCCCAGAAACATACACTCTCCCAAGACTGAATCATAAAGAAACAGCAAATACGAACAGACTATAGTTATCAATAATGAAATTGAATTGGTAATCAAACAAAACCCCAACAAAAGTCCAGGACCAAATGGCTTCACAGAGAATTCTATCAAACATTTAAAGAAGAGTAAATACCTATCCTTCTCAAACTATCCCAAAAAAAAGAAGGATCACTCCCAAATTCATTCCAACAGTGTTCCCTTTACGCTTATACCAAAATCAGATAAAAACACTATAAAAATATTATAAGCCAATACTCCTGGATAAACAAAGATGCAAAAATCTTCAATAAAATACTAGCAAACCAAATTGAAGAATACATTAAAAGGATCATACACCACAATCAAGTGCGGTTTATCCCAAGGATGCAAGGATGGTTCAATATCCAAAAATCAATCAATGTTATACACCATGTTAACAAGACAAAAGATAAAAAGATAAAAATCATGATTATCTCAATATATGTAGAAAAAGCATTTGACAAAATCCAACATCCATTTATGATAAAAACTCTCAACAAAATGGGTATGGTGGAAATATACCTCAATATAATAAAGTCCATATATGACACTCTGCTTATTTAACTTACATGCGGAGTACATCATGAGAAATTCTGGGCTGGATGAAGAATAAGCTGGAATCAAGACTGCTGGGAGAAATATCAAAAACCTCAGATATGCAGATAACACCACTCTTATGCCAGAAAGCGAAGAAGAACTAAAGACCCTCTTGATGAACGTGAAAGAGGAGAGTGAAAAAGTTAGCTCAAAACTCAACATTCAGAAAACTAACATCATGGTCTGGTCCCATCACTTCATGGCAAATAGATGGGGAAATAGTGGAAACAGTGATGACTTAATTTTGGGGGGCTTCAAAATCACTGCAGATAGTGACTGCAACCATGAAATTAAAAGACTCTTGCTCCTTGGAAGAAAAGTTATGCCAAACTACACAGCATATTAAAAAGCAGAAACATTACTTTGCCAAAAAAGGTCCACCTAGTCAAAGCTCTGATTTTTCCAGTAGTCATGTATGGATGTGAGAGTAGGACTGTACAGAAAGCTGAGTGCTGAAGAATTGATGCTTTTGAACTGCGATGTTGGAGAAGACTCTTAAGAGTCCGCTGGGCTGCAAGGAGATCCAACCAGTCAATCCTAAAGGAAATCAGTCCTGGTATTCACTGGAAGGACTGATGTTGAAGCTGAAATGCCAATACTTTGGCCATCTGATGCGAAGAACTGACTCAATGGAAAAGACCCTGATGTTGGGAAAGATTGAAGGCGGGAGGAGAAGGGGATGACAGGGGATGAGATGGCTGGATGGCATCACTGACTCAATGGACATGAGTTTGAGTAAACTCCAGGAACTGGTGATGGACAGGGAGGCCTGGCATGCTGCAGTCCATGGGGTTGCAAAGAGTCAGACACTACTGAGTGACTAAACTGAACTGATGACAAACCCACAGCTAAGACTCAGCAGAGAAAGCTGAAACCTTTTCCTCTAAGATTGGGAAAGAGACAAAAATACCCACTGTCACCACATTTACTCAACATGTATTGGAAGTCCCAGCCACAGCCATCAGACAAGAAAAAGAATCCAAATTGGAAGAGAAGAAATAAAACTGTCACTATTTGCAGAGAACATGATATTAAATATACAAAACCCTAAAGACATCACAAAAAAACTTTCAAGCCAACCTATGAATTCAATAAAGTTGAAGAATACAAATTTAATATATGGAAGTCTGTTTCATTTCTATACACTAATAATGTACTATCAGAAAGGAAAAAAATTAAGAAAACAATCACATTTATAACTGCATCAAAAAGAATAAAATAACTAGGAATAAATTTAAGTAAGAAGGTGAAAGACCTGTACTCTAAAAACTGTAAAATACTAATGAAAAAAATTGATAATGAAACAAATAAAAGGAAAGATATACCATGCTCATGGGTTGGAAGAATTAACACTCAAAATGTCTATACTACAAAAAGCCATCTACAAATTCAATGCAATCTCTATCAAAATATCAATGGCATTTTACACAAAACTAGAAAAAATAATCCTAAAATTGATATGGAACCACAAAAGACTCCAAATAGGCAAAGAAGAACAAAGAGAGTTAGCATACTCCGAGTTCAAATTATACTACAGAGCTATAATAATCAAAGAGCTTCCCAGACGGCACTAGTGGTAAAGAATCCACCTGCCAATGCAGGAGACATAAGAGACATGGGTTTGATCCCTGGGTCAGGACGATCCCCTGGAGGAGGGCATGGCAACCCACACCAGTATTCCTACCTGCAGAATCCCATGGACAGAGGAGCCTGATGGGCTACAGTCCATGAGGTAGCAAACACTCAGACACAATTGAAGCAACTTAGCACGCATGCCAATGCAAGAGACACGGGTTCAGTCTCTGGGTTGGGAAGATCTCTTGGAGGAGGAAATGGCAACCCACTCTAGTATTCTTGCCTGGAAAATCCTATGGACAGAGGAGACTGACAGGCTGAAGTCCAGGGAGTCACAAAGAGCCAGACACAACGAAGTGACTGAGCATGCATGCACACATACTAATCAAAATAGTGCAGTGCTCACAAAAGCAGTCACATAGATCAATGGAATGGAACAAAGCTCAGGAATAAGCCATGATTAGAGTCAATTAATCTACGACAAAGGAGGCAAAAATATCAAGTGGTGAAAGTCTCTTCAATAAATAGTGTTGGGAAAATTGGACAGTTAAACGCAAAAGAATCAAACTAGACCACTTTCTTATACCATATACAAAAATAAACTCAAAATCGATTAAAGACTAAAAATATAAAACCCCTGTAAGAAAACATAGGCAATAAATCCTGACAACAGTATATCTTTTTGTATCTATCTCCTCAGCCAAGGGAAACAAAAGCAAGAATAAACAAACAGGACTTATAAAACTAAAAACTTTTGCATAGCAAAGAAAAACAACAACAAAAGAAAAAGGCAACCTTTTTATTGGGAAAAGATATTTGCAAGTGATATATCCAACAAAGGGCTAATATACAAAATATACAAATAATATACACGACTCAATATCAAAAAATCAAGCAATCTGACTAAAAAATGGGCAGAGGAACAGAAGAAACATTTTTTCAAAGATGACACACAGATGACCAACAGAAACATGAAAAGTTGCTTAATGTCACTATCAGGGAAATGCAAATCAAAATCAAGATGAGGTATCACCTCACACATGTCAAAATGGCTATTACCAAAAAGACAACAAATTAAAAGCATTGCCAAAGAGAAAAAGGAACCCTCTCATGTTGGTGGGATAAACTGGTGCAGCCACTATAGAAAACAATATGAAGGTTGCTCAAATAATAAAAAGAACAACCAGACGATCCTGCAATTCCACTCCTGGGTTTCTATTTGAAGAAAACAAAAACACTAATTTGAAAAGATATATGCACACCTATGTTCATGGCAATATTATGTCAAATAGCAAGATATGGAAGCAGACTAAGTGTCCACCCATAGATAGATAAAGAAAATATGGTATACATTTATGTATACAATGGACTACTACTCAGCCATAAAACAGAATGAAATCTTGCCATATGCAACAACATGAATGGACCTATGGGTTATTCTGATAAGTGAAGTAAGTCAGGCAAAGAAAGGTAAAAACCAGATGATTTCACTTATATGTCATACCTATAAACCAAAACAAACAAAACAGAAACAGACTCAGATACAGAGAACAAACTGGTAGTTGCCAGAGAAATGGGGAGTTGGCAAATGGTCAAAATAGGTGAAGGAGATTAAAAGGTACAAACATCCATCCAGTCACATAATAAGTTTTGAGGATATAATATAATGTACAGCATGAAGAATATAGTCAATAATATGATAATAACTTTGTATGGTGACAGATGATTGCTATAGTTTCCAAGGAGAGCATTTTTAATGCATATAAATGTTGAATCACTATGTTGTACACCTGAAACCAATACTGTATGTCAACCATACTTCAGTAATTTTTTAAAAAATAAACACAAGAGATAAAAAGGGGGTAGGAGGCTGGCAGTCAGGTTAGTATTATGTCAGTAAATACTATATTCCTTTTAGTGCTAAACCTAAACAAATCAAAAAATACTATTCACAAATTTCATAATAAATCTTAGTATAATATACATTGTGTTAAGTCATTTCAGTCATGTTCAACTCTTTTCGACCCTATGGACTATAGCCCACCAGGCTTCTCTATCCATGGGCTTCTCCAGGCAAGAATACTGCAGTGAGTTGCCACGCCCTCCTCCAGGGGATCCTCCCGACCCAAGAATTGAACCCACGTCTCTTACATCTCCTGCACTGGCATGCAGGTTCTTTACCACTAGCGCCTCCTGGGAAGCCCATAATATGTATCATTTACACCTAATAATAAAAAATGAGAGAAAGCTATCTATTATACATGAATCTAAGTTCTGGTTTAGTAAACATTAAAGAAAGGTAGTAAAATAAGGACACCCCAATTAGATTCAGTTTGGAGAGCAGATCTGTTCAAGGGCCACATAATGTACATACAAACACCCTTTAGTAGTTTTTCCCCTTTCCTATTATATAAGCTCAGAAATAGGTGAAAGAAACAAAAGCGAAAAAAAGGAGGAGGGAAGAGAAAAGAGTAACAGGGAGGGAGGGAGGGAGGAAAAAAGGAAGGGAGGGAGGGACTAACAATGGTTTAAAGCAAAGAAATAAAGACAAGTTTAAACTCACAGAAACACAGAACTTAAACATAAATAAAATGTATGACTAAGTCACCTATCAAAATAACAGTAACAAGATCAAAGTAACATGAAAACTGTAATTCTCAATAAGGGGAATAAAGTTGAGATATAGTTTATAATTTTTTTTAAATAGGGGGGAAAATTCCAAATAGTAATTAATATCTACAGATATTAATAAAGTTACGAATAAAGTTACAAATACTAGAATAGTGTACCCCAGAAAAAATACTTTAAAAAATAGATTATAAGCTTCTTAAGGTCAAAAGCCATACTATATTCATCTCTTTATTCCCCCTGGTGTCTACACATAAGAGTTATTTAATACCTTTTTTTAAGTGAACAATTCATTTGTATTATAGCTAAATGTTAATTTTCCCTAAAAGAATATCCAAAAGTAGTGCTTCAGGAATCCAAATCAGAGAGACCAGAGACGGTTTTTCTACAGTTACAATATGACATCATAAGAAAAAAAGTTTGAGTTTCAAAAGTTTCTAAGGAAAGATAAGTTCAGATTCTTAAACGAATTAATGCTGCCTAATTATTAATAAATGCTTAAGAAAGTCATACATATGTTCTTTTATAACGAGAGAAAATAGATTTAAAGTAACAGCATCAGCTTTCTGCAAAATATCACATTTTAAAAATACATTCATGAAGGTTATTTCAAAAGTATTTTTGTAAAGTTAGTTAATAGTTATATAAGTAAAAAGTATAGAAACCTGGCCTGCAGGCCACAATATTTTTTATAATTTCTAGTAAGAAGTATAAATTGTAAAAATATTTAAACTGATTATAAAAGTAGGTGTTACACTGTAAAATAATTTTCTTTTCTTCAGCCATGCCATGCAGCTTGCTGGATCTTAGTTCCCCAGCCAGGGACTGAACCCATACCCCCTGCAGTGGAAGTACAGAGTCCTAACCACTGGACCACCAGGGAATTCCCTAAGATTAATTTATTTTAATCATCTTTAAACTTTAACATAACTTTTGATAAACTTCTATATTCATCAAAAGAGCAGGCTAATATTTCTATTAACCAGAATTCTACTTATGAAAGATGGCAGAGATGAGATCCTTTCCACATTCCTCCACCAATTAGAACACCTAAAACTATTAAGGCTTATTAATACCCCTGGTCACTGTGGAAATTAATAAAAGTACTGACTTCTCAAAGTTCTAAATACCACCCTAACTTTATAAACCAGGCTCCAATTCTGATGATTTATAAGAGTAAAAATTAAATACAGTATATTCTGTATTGCAACAAAAGCCTTACAAACTACAGACATACCTCATTTTACGGTGTTTCACTTTATTGTGCTTTATGTATACTGAGTTCGTTTTTTCTTTTCTTTTTTTTACAAAATAAACTATACAAATTGAAGGTTTATGGCAACTCTGCATTATCAGATGATGATTAGCATTTTTTAGCAACAAAGTATTTTTTAATTAAGGGATATACATTTTTTTCTTGACATACTGCTATTGCACACTTAACAGACTACATTATGGTGTAAACATTACCTTAATATATACCAGGAAACCAAAAAATTCATGTGACTCACTTTATTACGATATTTACTTTTGGGGTGGTCTGAAACCAAACCTGCAATATCTCTGAGGTATATCTATGTATTATTATATTCTAGAGACGAGAACAAAAAGGGAAGCCAGTGCAAACTCAAAAATATCTTTTCACACACTAGTCATGGGAATTCTTTATATAATCACAATAATATTTTTTAAATTGCGTAATATTTAATGATATAATAGTAATGGTTTCACTAGTAATCTGGCAATATAACCTCAAAAAGAAAGAGTTAATGCTATTATATAGCAGTAATTCAATATTCTTCTCATTTCTAAATTATTTTCCTCTTCGTAACTAAAAGTGTTATTTTAGAAGAAACTCAAATTTGACAAAAATCTTCATTTAATTTCCTCAAAAATAAATCAGAAAAATGTAGGAATTTTCATAATAGCAGACATTCCAGGAGGCTCTTATTTAAAGGGGGGGGAATTACAAAATATTGGTGAAATCACTTAAATTTCAAAAGACTGTAACCAATTATATATTTAATCTCAATAGATAACATCTTTAATGAAAAATGAAATAAACTTACTGCCATCTACTTTAAGTCATATCTCAAATAACCAAATACAAATTAATATAAAAGCATTTTACATTTTTTCAGACCTCTATCACACTTTTGAACTCACTTGGGTAAACAGGGATCTTTCCAACAGCAGCAGCAGTTTCTACAAAGTTTATTTACCTTGTCCAGGTCTTGGAGTTACAGTTGCTCCAGCAGACGGTGGCTCAAACTCCTATCGAATACAGTAATGTTATTACAGTTTTCTACTATAATGGGCAATTTATAATAAAATGGTGATATCACAGCCTTACCTTTGCTTTCTTTGAATCTGGATCAAACCTTTCAAGAATTAATTTAGCTGTTTTATAAGTTTCTTTTTCCATGACTTCTTCAAGCTGCAAACAAAAATTTCCACAAATTGTCACATTTTAAAACATTCATACACTACATATTTTTATAAGTCCTATTCAAAAAGTATTCAAGTACAAGGCTTAAAATAAATAGCACATAATACATCCAGATAGCACGAAAGACTTCCTACATTCAAATAATAAAATTCAGAATTTAAAATGGCTTCTGACCTCTAATATGCTACTTGTATTCAACAGCTTTACTACAAGGAAATACCAAATATTGCTAATTGTTTACGTATAATGAAGAGAATAATTACATGCACCAACTTCAATAATGGAATGTGCAAAAATCTATCAGCCATCATTATTGGAAGTTATTAGACATGACAAGCAAATGACAGGCAATTCCTCAGATTTATTTCCTCATAGCACTTAATGCTATTAATTTAAAGGAGGTCGTTAGCCAAGAGCTTTACAAAATAAAATCTCTGTGCCAATTAGCTGCTGTCAGCATCGATTTTAGATTATTTATTAGCAGAAGCAATTAGCTTGCTGCAAATTCAGTGAAAACTCAGTAACTGGGAGAACAGCCATGCTCTCTCATGGAATTTCCTCAAATGACTTTAAAAGGTGAAGCTCTCCCTTTTTTACTTAGATTCAAACAACTTTAGAGGTAAAAAACAGAACACAGTAAGAATTTAAGTAAAAAAATTTTACTGAGTTCTATGCTCACACTAGTGACTATATTTAAAGCACTTCATTATTATAGCATTTTATTTACAATTCACTCAAGTCACTTTATGGCTTAATATGTGGGTTTAATTTCAAAAGTAATCACTAGTAAAGCATCATTTTAGCAGTTAAAGCCCAATATCAGAAAAAGTTTTACTTTAATACAAGACAGTCATAATTATGACAGATAGCTAATATACAGAATGAAAATTCTTTTGCAAAACTTGAAGAGGAATTTTCCTTTTCAGTGACCACTGACAGCCACTTAGATTCATTAAATGTCATGTTTATTACAAAGGACATTTATTTTAAAATGCAAAGCAGAGCACATTTACCAAGTTAAACTATAACTAAAATATGCTGCCACAATAGTAGTTAATAGATTTCTCATTAAAAACTCAATATAATATTTAAGAAGTAAAAGTGCTTAGATGAATGATTTATTATTAATCTTGGTTTAGTGAAACTACAACATTTTTCTAATTATTTCAAAATTATCATAAAGTCTTAAAACAAGCACATCTAAATTTCTGATGTAAAGAAAATGTTTGTAACATTACTTCTTTGCTAATGCTAAGTCACTTCAGTTGTGTCTGACTCTGTGCGACCCCATAGACGGCAGCCCACCAGGCTCCCCTGTCCCTGGGATTCTTCAGGCAAGAACAATGGAGTGGGTTGCCATTTCCTTCTCCAATGCATGAAAGTGAAAAGTGAAAATGAAGTTGCTCAGTCGTGTCCGTAGCAACCCGATGGACTGCAGCCTACCAGGCTCCTCCGTCCATGGGATTCTCCAGGCAGAAGTACTGGAGTAGGATGCCATTGCCTTCTCCGAACATTACTTCTTTAGGGCTGGGGAAAAACTGGGAATGGGGACAGAAGGCAAGACATGATCTATCCCCAAATGAACATAATCTACATGAAATAGCAAAGAACTGAATCCCTGACCTTTACAAATTGATTTTTGATAGTCCAGACCACTGTTATAACAACAGAATTATATGTAATAATGAAAGTGGTTTATATGTACACAATACAATAGCTACAATACTATATGTGATAAATGATCACTTAAAATATTGCTTGTACAGCTAAGGAATTCAACTGTAGCTTTTATTCTACTTTGTACTCAGTCACCCAGTCATGTCCAATTCTTTGGGACCCCTTGTACTGCAGCCTGCCAGGCTCCTCTATCCATGGGATTCTCCAGCAAGAGTACTGCAGTGGGTTGCCATTTCCTCCTCCAGGGGATCTTCTTCCTCACCAGGGACAGAACCTGCATCTTCAGCATCTCCTGCACTGGCAGGTGGGTTCTTCACCACTAGGACCACCTGCTGCTACTGCTGCTGCTAAGTCGCTTCAGTCGTGTCCGACTCTGTGCAACCCCATAGACAGAAGCCCACCAGGCTCCCCCTGGGATTCTCCAGGCAAGAACACTGGAGTGGGTTGCCATTTCCTTCCCCAATGCATGAAAGCAAAAAGTGAAAGTGAAGTCGCTCAGTCATGTCCGACTCTTAGCGACCCCATGGACTGTAGCCTACCAGGCTCCTCCGTCCATGGGATTTTCCAGGCAAGAGTACTGGAATGGGGTGCCATTGCCTTGTCCACCTAGGAAGCCTCTTTATCCTACTCCAAATAACATAAATTTTAAAAGCTACATGGGTCTAGTGGCTGATTTGCACAGCACAATTCTAGAGTAAGACTACAGCTAGGTTTAAAAAGAAGATTAGCTACAACTGTGATCTTTAAAACAATACACAAAACTAAAAACTAAAATGCCACTTTAACAAACGATTGTCGCTCCTAGTACATCATTCAGCAAATATTCATGCTTATGCCTATGTACATTAAAGTATCTTAAAATCATTCTAAAAAGCAAAAAATACAAATCCATTCTCTTTTGCATTTCAGTTCAGTCGCTCAGTCGTGTCTGACTCTTTGCGACCCCATGAACTGCAGCACACCAGGCCTCCCTGTCCATCACCAACTCCCAGAGTTTACCCAAACCCGTGTCCATCGAGTCAGTGATGCCATCCAACCATCTCATCCTCTGTTGTCCCCTTCTCCTCCTGCCCTCGATCTTTCCCAGCATCAGGATCTTTTCAAATGAGTCAGCTCTTCACATCAAAAATCTTTTTTCTTGTAATAGCTTAATTAACACATTTATTCCTACTACATTTTAAGCAAATAATCTGTTTCATATAGAGAGACATCTGATCAGTGGGAAGAATACAAACTTGAAACCACAGCATGAGAAAAGATCTAGGTTCAAAGTACATTTCCATTCTTAATTAGCTATAGAAAGACTTTAAGCAAATCTGTTAGCCCCAGTTTCTCCTTTTGTAAAGCTGAAGATATAATACTATTTTCTCATAACACTGTTGTGCAATTTAAATAATATAGGAGAGTCTACAATAGCACCTAACACAAAACACACAATCTTCAGAGATTACGTCAATTTTTCAGAGTGGATCTGAAACAAGGTTTCAAACACGTTTTCAAGTCCCAACATATTAATACCAGGATTCAGGAATGAGAAATTGAATTCTCAGAATACCCAAAATTATAAATTACTCTGTATTCTTCAAAATATTTTACATACTTTAAATAATAATGAATGATGTAACAAAGAATGGATTGCTTTCCTGTGATATGATTATATTGAAAGTTTCAGAGTTTTTTATTTAATATAGAGAGGGAGTCCCTGGTTCAGTTCAGTTGCTCAGTCGTGTTCGACTCTGTGCAACCCCATGGACTGCAGCACGCCAGGCCTCTCTGTCCATCACCAACTCCAGGAGTTTACTCAAACTCATGTCCATTAAGTCGGTGATGCCATGCAACCATCTCATCCTCTGTTGTCCCCTTCTCCTCCTGCCTTCAATCTTTCCCAGCATCAGGGTCTTTTCAAATGAGTCAGCTCTTCACATCAGGTAGCCAAAGTATTGGAGTTTCAGCTTCAGCATCAGTCTTCAAATGAATATTCAGGACTGATTTCCTTTAGGATGGACTGGTTGGATCTCCTTGTTGTCCAATGGACTCTCAAGAGTCTTCTCCAACACCGCAGTTCAAAAGCATCAATTCTTTGGTGCTCAGCTTTCTTTATCATCCAACTCTCACATTCATACATGACCAATGGGAAAACCATAGCTTTGACCTTTGTTGGCAAAGTAATGTTTCTGCTTTTTAATATGCTGTCTAGGTTGGTCATAGTTTTTCTTCCAAGGAGCAAGCATCTTTTAATTTCGTGGCTGCAGTCACCATCTGCAGTGATTTTGGAGCCCAAAAGAATA
>NW_011495022.1:4948082-4950387 GCF_000754665.1 Bison bison bison | reverse complement strand
GCCCGTGCACCATAAGAACTGAACCTGTGCTATAGAGCCGGGAGCTGCAACTACTGAGCCCATGTGCCACAAATACTAAAGCCTGAGCCTGTGCTCCTCAACGAGAGAAGCCACAGCAATGAGAAGCCTGTGTACTGCAAGTAGAGAGTAGCCTCCATTTGCTACAACTAGAAAAAAGCCTGTGCAGCAACAAAGACCCAGCACAGCCAAAAATTTAAATAAATATAAAAAAGAGAAAAATAAACACAAGATTGCTTATTTATTATGAATCAACATTATTTTGCCAAGCTTATATATTTTGAGAACATATAAATTTATTTCTACCTGATACAGAATTTCATCAGAGAACACTAAAAGAAGGGAACACTAACACAAAATAAATGTCAATTTTTTTTATTTTGAGAGATAATTCTATAATATTTAAATTATAATTCTTGAAATAAAATTTTAAAACACACAAAGCATTAATTGCCCTATCCAATATTCTTGATGCTTGTTTCTTAATGAATATTCCACACGTAGAAAAATGTCTTTTGGGGTTTCCCTGGTGGCTCAGTGGTAAAGAATCCATCTACCAATGCAGGAGACACAGATTCAATCCCTGAGTCGGGAAGATCCCACATGCCTCAGAGCAACTAAGACCATGTACTACAACTACTGAGGCTGTGTTCTAGAGCCCAGGAGCCACATCTACTGAGCCCACATGCCTTACAGCCCATGCTCCATAACAAGAGAAGCCACTGCAATGAGAAGCCTGCATACTGCAACTAGAGAGCAGCCCCCGCTTGCCATAACTAGAGAAAAGCCCGCACAGCAACAAAGACCCAACGCAGCCAAAAATATATTAAAAAATAAAATTTTTTAAAATAGAAAAATGTATTTTGGACTTCCCTGGTGCTCCATTTGTTAAGAATCCTCCTGCCAATGCAGGGGACACCAGTTTGACCCCTGGTCTGGGACGATCCCACATGCTACAGAGCAACTAAGCCGAAGCACCACGACCAATGTAGCCCACAAACTGCAGCTACTGAAGACTGCATGCCCAAGAGCCCACGCTACACAACAAGAGAAGCTACTGCAACCAGAAGCCCACACACTACAATGAAGAGCAGCCCCTGCTCACTGCAACTAGAGAAAGCGCACACACAGCAAGGAAGACTCAGTGCAGCAGAAAATAAACACATAACATTTTCTTTAAAGACGTCTTTTGTTTTGCATTGACTTTGGTCAAATTATTAAAGAGTGTGCCCCAAAGCATCTTCAATTCACAGCTTTAGGGTACATGTTTCACATTTAAACACATATTTTTAAAATGATAAAATAATGTCTTGCTGTTGTTGTTCAGTCTTTCAGGCATGTCCAACTCTTTGCAACTCCATGGACTGAAGCATGCCAGGATTCTGTCCTTCATCATCTCCCAGAGTTTGCTCAAACTAATGGCCACTGAATCAGTGACACCATCCAACTATCTCATCCTCTGTCATCCTCTTCTCCTCCTGCCTTCAATCTTTCCCAGCATCAGGGTCCTTTCCAATGAGTCGGCTCTTCTCATCAGATGGCCAAAGTATTGGAACTTCAGCTTCAACATCAGTCCTGCCAATGAATATTCTGGGTTGATTTCCTTTAGGATTAACTGATTTGATCTCCTTGCTGTCCAAGGAGCTCTAAAGAGTCTTCTCCAGCACCACAGTTCAAAAGTGTCAATTCTTCCACATTCATCCTTCTTTATGGTACAACTCTCACACCCATACATGACTACTAGAAAAATCATACCTTTGACTATATGCATCTTTGTCAGCAAACTGATGTCTCTGCTTTTTAATACATTTCTAGGTATGTCATAGCTTATATTTCAAGGAGCAAGCATCTTTTAATTTCATGGCTGCAGTCACCAACCACAGTGATTTTGGAGCCCAAAAAAATAAAGTCTCTCACTGTTTCCATTGTTTCCCGATCTATTTGCCATGAAGTGATGAGACCAGTTGCCATGATCTTCATTTTTTGAATGTCAAGTTTTAAGCCAGTTTTTTCACTCTCCTCTGTCACCTTCATCAAGAGGCTCTTCAGTTCCTCTTTGCTTTCTGCCATTAGGGTGGGTGTCATCTGCCTATCTGAGGTTATTTATATTTCTTCTGGCAATCGTGATTCCAGGTTGAGCTTCATCCAGCCTCATTTCACATGATGTACTCTGCATATGAGCTAAAAAAGCAGGGTGACAATATATAGCCTTGACATACTTCTTTTCCAATTTTGAACCAGAAAATATTGTCTGCTTATCCTGATTTTAGTTTTGCTGTTGAAATCA
>NW_011495022.1:4930262-4947982 GCF_000754665.1 Bison bison bison | reverse complement strand
TTTTTTTAATAATTCAGATTTTAAATTATTTTTTGATTTCACATAGGCATATTTCACAATAACACTAACTTCTCTCTCTGTATTTCTTCTGTTAAAGTATTTACAAAGATATGTAGCCTATAGTGCATATTCAAACACTGGAAAATGCCAGCAAATATTACTGGGTAATATAAAAATGTAACATTTGAAACTTCTAGTGAGGTTAATAGCCCCACACAGAATCATATGCTAAAATTGTCAATTTAAGGACTTCTTTTGCTTCCAAAATTTATTTCATGGAATGTCACTTTGTACAGGATTCTGTGCAGAGTATACTACAGTATACTGTGAGTGACATTCCATGAAATAAACTTTGGAAGCAAAAGAAGTCCTTAAAAAATAATAAATAAACTTACTAACATTTATTTGTAAGAATAACTCACTATTATAAGAGACAAGGCCCATAACATACTTGTAACATGGCCACAAAAGCAAGACTAAGTAGACTGTGCCACTTCTATGTGCTCTGTCCTGTCACCTGAAACGTCCACATTAACCTACAGCTCAGCATGTCAGCCGCTTTTGCTCCTGCTTTCAATTGGCAGTGGATTCTTTTGAACCAGTAACATTTGTAGTGATTGTTAAGTTTTAATTCTCAGAGAATTATAATACTTCTTCCCATGTTCCCAATTTCTCAAACGATTCTCCTCAGGACTTGGAAAAATATAAATTGCCTGAGAAATGCCAGGAAGGACTTACCACACAGAAATACCTGTTCTACTCAGAAAAAAGCACAGAATTTTCATGAAGCCACTTAAAGAGGTCATTTTGACTCATGTTTTGCTGGATTTTGACTTTGAACTGTTTTAATGGAATGCTCATGGATACAGACGGATTATCTGTTGAACAGTGATTTTTTTTTTAAACTAAAAGTTAAAAAAAAAAAAAGACCACAAAATATGTGAGTGGCAAAATGTTCACATCTAGACTTGGGAGAGTTTTTAGGTAACTAAAGATTAATTCCTAGCTTTATTTTAGTAAGTAAATACTTAGATTAAGTCCTTAGATTTAAAACATTGTTTTAAAAGATTGTTCTTACTCATTTTCCTTTCTAAGTAATTTTTAATCAATTGATAATTCGTTTACTATTACAAATTACACTTTCACATATTACAAATTACATTACAGATCTATCTAGATTAAAGAGATGCATCCCTGAGAAAACCACCTTCAATAAAATGTCAAGTAGTAAATACAATTTATATTAATTTTTTTAATGAAAGAGTTAAGAGTTGAGTAGTTTTAAACTAATAGGTATTTGTCATGTCAGTATATTTAAAGCTATAAATGTAGGGTAAAACATATGGTTACATTTTGTTTTTGCTGAAAAGCAATGTCCCTTCTTTCTCCTCTCATTACCAGTACAATCATTAGCTAACACTGTGCTCCTTACAAATTCACCCTTTAACACCCATTGTTCTAAACAAAATATAAAGTACTTCTGAAACAAAGCAGCTCTGGTGAGGGCTTGAGCATTAAAGACAAGGGACTAGTTCCCAATAGCAACAGTACTGTAACCTCTAACAATCAATTTAACGTAAACTGTGTTCCCTTAGAGTGCAGCCAACTTATTTTTCTCTAATCATACTGCAAGAGAAATGCCATTCTGAACTATTCTGTAATACTGATGCCTCATAAACCATTTATACATACAAAACAACTGAACTTTTAACTGAATTTCCCAACTGGCAGACCTAGATGCACATTTTCTATTTTGCGATTCCATCAAGGGTTATTTAAGAAGTAAATAGCTTAGTTTGCTCTCTCGTAGAATTTTCTAAGTCTGTTCTGTTCCTCTACTGATAATTTTTCCCCAATCATGTGTTCTCTAAGATTCTGTTTTCTGGTCATGTAATTCCACTGACATTGAATCAGCTTCTCATCACTTAGAACTTTTCTTTTTTCCTTTTTTCTTTTGTCTTCCTCTTTGCCTTTTCTATGTCAATCAGTATTTCTCCATTTTGGTACAAGTAGGGCTTGGCTTTCATCAATACTATCAGATATTCTTCATCACATCAGCAAACCAATCATATCACAACTTCTATATTATTGAGAATCGTTGGCATTTCCTCATTTTGAACTTCTGGCTGTTCCATAACATGCAAAATGCCAGAAATATAATAAGATACAATGGGAATATGTTTACAACTCAATTTAGGACCATCAAAAATGTCAATGCAATTTTGATAAATACCTCACAGAACACTGAGAGACATCAAACAAAAAAAGATTAAGGAATCCTTTCAAAATTAAAGCTTCTTTATTTTTCAGGTACGTAAATCCCTTGACTAGGGTTGTCTTTTCTTATCAATTCACAGAACAATTTTTAACATTAACCTTAACCTTCATAACTTTTATTAGTTTCATCCATAATTGTTACTTATTACATTGTTGTTGTTGTTCAGTCGCTAAGTAGTGTCTGACTCTTTGCCACTCCATGGACTATAGGACACCAGGCTCCTCTGTCATCCACTATCTACCTGAGTTTGCTCAAATTCATGTCCATTGAGCCGGTGATGTCATCCAACCATGTTCTCCTCTGACACCCTCTCTCTTCTCCTTTTGCCTTCAATCTTTCCCTCAATCAGGGTCTTTTCCAATAAGTCAGTTCTTCGTATCAGGCGGCCAAAGTATTGGAGCTTCGGCTTCAGCCTCAGTCCTTTCAATGAATATTTAGGGTTGATATCCTTTAGAATTGACTGGTTTGCTCTCCTTGCAGTTTGCTCTCCTTGCAGGGACTCTCAAGGGTCTTCTTCAGCAACAGTTTGAAAGCATCAATTCTTCAGTGTTTAGCCTTCTTTCTGGTCCAACTCTCACATCAGTACGTGACTACTGGAAAAACCATAGCTTTGACTACACTGACCTTTGTCAACAAAGTGATGTCTCTGCTCCTTAACAGGCTATCTAGGTTTGTCACCGCTTTTCTTCCAAGGAGCAAGTATTTTTTAATTTCATGGCTAAAGTCACCATCCGCAGTGATTTTGGAGCTCAAGAATATAAAATTTGTTACTGCTTCCTCTTTCTCCCCTTTTATTTGCCATGAAGTGATGCGGCCAGATGCCATGATCTTAACTTTTTTTAATGTTGAGTTTCAAGCCACCTTTTTTACTCTCCTCTTTCATCCTCATCAAGACGGTCTTTAGTTCTTCTTAAACTTCTGCCATTAGAGTGGTATCACCTGCATATCTGATGCTGCTGATATTTCTCCTAGCAATCTTGATTCCAGCTTCTGATTTATCCAGCCCAGCATTTCACATCGTGTACTCTGCATATAAGTTAAATAAGGAGGGTGACAATATACAGCCTTGTCATACTCCTTTCCCAATTCTGAACCAGTCAGTTCTAACTGTCACTTCTTGACCTGCATACAGGTTTCTCAGGAGGCAGGTAAAGTGATCTGGTACTCCTATCTCTTTAAGAATTTTCCACAGTTTGTTGTGATCCACACAGTCAAAGGCTTCAGCAGAGTCAATGAAGCAGAAATAGATGTTTTTCTAGAATTCCTTTGCTTTCTCTATGATTCAACGGATGCTGCCAATTTGATCACTGGTTCTTCTGCCTTTTCTAAATCCAGCTTGTACAACTGCAAGTTCTCAGTTCACATACTGCTGAAGTCTAGCCTGAGGGATTTTGAGCATTATCTTGCTAGCATGTGAAATAAGAGCAACTGTATGGTAGTTTGAACATTCTTTGGCACTGTCCTTCTTGGGATTGGAATGAAAATGAACCTTTTCCAGTCCTGTGGCCTCTGCTGAGTTTTCCAAATTTGCTGGCATATTGAATGCAGCACTTTAATAGCATTGGGTTTTAGGATTTTAAATAGCTCAGCTGGGACGTTAGACTAAATTACATTAAACTGATTTTGCATATGATTAAATATCATTAAATAAGTTTCCATATAACATGATACTCCTGTCAACTATCATTTTTATATTTCAAAAATAATTATGCAAAAAAAGTATATATAAATTCAAGTCAAACACCAAGTTCAATTCACTTAGTAAAACTAATAAATATCAACCTCTAAATATCTGAAGTCCTTCCTCTCTCTTGGTCCTTGTCTTTCCAACCCATCTGAAGGATGCATTTAACTGGCCCCACAATAGATGCCCATGTAATTAGAACTGCTGATAGAATGGACAATGACACAGAATGACAATGGAAGAAATCAAATAAGAAATATTCTCTTCCCCACCCCCACCTTTTCTTTAGGGTTATTTTTCTTTTTTCATTGTTAAATTTCTTTTATAGCCAATCCTCTTGATTCCCCTCTCTCTCAGCCTTATTATGTCAAAAAAAATCTGAGAACTGACATGATGTTTGGTCCTTTTTTGGCCCTAATAATAAATCTAGATATTCACCTTTTTACCCCTCTGCCTCATTTAGTGCTCCAAAATGATTCATTTACTAACTTCTCAGCTTCCAACTGACATGGACTCTGAGAATCTCGTAAGTCCACCTAACTACTTTTTCCTGTCAATCATTATTTACTAGCAAAAATATTCATAATTTAGCTTCACCATTAAATTGCTATTTAAAAGCATACGTGTTCCTTGGAGAGTCATTACTTACAGCATATAAACATTAATTATTCAGTCCTTAATTCATTAGCTTTATACAAATTAACTTAAATAAAAGTTAACTTACTATTTTTTTCTTCTGGGATTTTAAATCATCCAATGCTTCATCTAGAAAACAAGATTTAAACCAAAACTAAATCAGATACTAAGATGCTCAAGATACAAGAAAAAAATCACGTCAAATGATATACATTAAGCAACTGCAAGAAAACATTCTCATTTTAGGATTTTTCACTGATGTGTACAAACAGAAGTTATCTCATCTTTACCCACATATATTTTATATGTTTGCCTATATTATATACTACAAGCTCAGCTGGGAAAAAATGGACTTTACATATAATAAAACACTTTCCCCAAATGTAAAAAAATATATATTTTTAAATATTTTCAGAAACATTACTTTCTATAATTTCTCCTTCCTTTCAACATCCCACTCACTGATTCTCTTTTTATACATTGGTTATAAAAATGTTCTTTTTATTTATAAGGAAAGAACATTTTATTAAGCTATTTGATCTCAAGAAAATGAGCACTAAAAAGAAAACCTTTGCAAACCTACAGTATTATACCTGAGGAGGGACTTAAAAAGGAAGATGATACTAATTACTTTTCAAAAATTAAACTTTTCCAAGATTTGCATGCTTAGTTAGGTTGCATTGGTAGAACATAAACAATTATTTCAAAGAATATAATTTATGTAATTTATGAACATCAGTATCTGCTTTACAAATTTATTTTAGGTTTCTAGTTTTTCTCTAGAAATACTGAACTAGCATAAATAGGAATACTATCCCAGGGAGAAAGAAGAGACTTAAAACTTGATTTAAACATTTTACCACCATATGTAAAATAGATAGCCAATGGGAATTTGCTGTATGGCTCAGGAAACTCACACAGGAGCTCTGTATCAACCTAGAGGGGTGGGATGGGGAGGGCGATGGGAGGGAGGTTCAAAAGGGAGGGGATATACGTATAGCTATGGCTGCTTTAGGTTGAGGTTTGACAGAAAACAACAAAATTCTGTAAAGCAATTATCCTTCAACCAAAAAATAAATTTTTAAAAATTTTACCAAATAGAATTTAAATAATTGTTCTTAATTTTTCGTTAAATTTACTTACAAAATTATCTCTTCATTGAAGTTTTGGAGTAGCAAACATCTAAATATCAATTCAAATAATATTATTTACATACAAATTCAAAGAAATATAAACTTCTGAAAAGATGATTTTACTATATTTTTTCCAAAATGTATTAGGTAGTCTTTAATGTTATAGCTGACTTATTACTGAAAGGAGAAAAAAACTACTGACATCTTTAAAGAGAACAATCATCTTTACTTAGATAAAGTGAAGTCGAAAGTGAAGTTGCTCAGTCGTGTCCAACTCTTTGCAACCCCATGGACTGTAGCCTACCAGGCTCCTCTGTCCACGTGATTTTCCAGGCAATAGTACTGGAATGGATTGCCATTTCTTCTCCAGGGGATCTTCCCGACCCAGGGATTGAACCTGGGTCTCCTGCATTCCAGACAGACGCTTTACGGTCTGAGCCACCAGGGAAGCCCTTACTTAGATAAGACCAAGCCAAATATTTAGCCTCTAATGCAGAGATCAGCAAACTTTTTCTATAAAGGGCCAGACAGCAAATGGCTTTATGGACCAAAAGGCAAAATTAAGTAGGCAATTTTAAAGCAAAAGAGTAAATGAATTCCCACAAAACTTTTAATGACAAAATTCAAATATAATAATAATTGTGGTCAATTGTTCATAACACAGGTCTACCAATGAAAAGAAAAATTTTAGGAGGTAGGTGGGGGGATAACATTTCACTTAATTGAGATTCAAAATTAGTATCCCCTACCAACAAAAATGATTGCAAAAGTCAATCTGTTAGTTTATCTGTAATGAGATTTCAAACATTTTATTTTTGAAAATTTTTTCACATAGATAGGTGCTGCTAAATATTTAAATCAATCGATAACCACATGATTTTAATTGAGCATATTCACTGTGTGAAGGGCATTTATAAAATTCTTTAGATTCTTCTCTTGATATTTGTCTTTATTATGTCACTGCAAATTAATCACTTTCAGTTAAATGGATTTTGAAATATGGAAATTTCCTTTGTACTTGCATGAGGTGTGAAAAACACTGCTGGAACTGCAGTTTGAGCTCATATAATATAGCTGCTACAAATCTGTGTGGGAATGGAGATCTTCTTAACTTTTCATAGCACTTTTTAAAAAATTACTTTTTGTCATTAAATTGTTATTTGCTTTCTAAATCACTTTTATAGCACTATAGGTTTCACATATGAGGACTGTTTCACCTTGTAATCTTAGGCAGAGTTCATTAAGAACCATTATCAAGTCTGCAAGACCTAATTTCCAAAGCCCAGTTCATTCACAGTGATTAAAGGCAGTATGCCTCAGAAACATTTCGATCCTGGTCAATCTCAAAATATCATAATAAAACTTTACTACTATTACTAATCCATCCAACTGCTTCTATTTCTTTTATTTATTTGACTGTGTCAGGTCTTAGTTGTGGCACGCAGGATCTTCACTGCATCATGCAGGACCCTTTTTTGCGGCACACAGACTCCCTAGTTGTGGCTTGCAGGCTTCGTAGTTGCAGTGCATGGGCTTAACTGCTCCGTGGCAAATGGGATCTTGGTTTCCCAACTAGGGATTGAACCTGCACCCCTTGCATTACAAGGCAGATTCTTAACCACTGGGCTACCAGGGAAGTCCCCCCACTTCTATTTCTGATAAAAGATCATATAACTGATGATGATTAAGTCTGTGAGAGCACATGAAGTTCCCCACTGACTATATGAGTTCAATAACCCATGACAGGTTCAAATATGCTCTGCAAGTATTGATACCTGCTGTTGAGTAACAAAGTAAATAACCACGGAATTTAAACACCTCACAGTTTCATGAGCTTTGTAAATTAACCCACTAAGCCTTTTTCTGCTTCACACATATTTTTACCACAACAGTTGTAAATGAATCTCAGCAGAGTCCATTTCAGGTTGTATTAAATTAGTGCTTTTTCAACTTCTTTAAAAAAATTCTCTCCCAGCATGTTCTCCACAGACTGTTTACAGAGGCTAATTCTTGCTGTATCAGTAACATCTGTCAACTCATCAAGAACCAATGACAGGGAATTTCCTAGCAGTCCAGTGGTTAGGACTCAGCACTTTCACTGCAATGGTCCAGGTTCAATCTCTGATCAGGGAACTGATCCCACAAGCCAAATAGTGTGGCCAAAAAAGAAAAAAAAGAGCCAACTGACAATCACTTGAAATCATCTGTCTTGTTTTTAAATGTTGCTATGTTTAGGAACATATTGGAATTATGGACATAATGTTATATAACATATTCATCCATATGAATATATGAACATGATGGAACTATGTTGCTTCCAGTGTTCTTAACTCTTCAACCAATTGTTCTTGCTAAAAAGGCTACTAGCCAAGTAAGGATTTTCCCTAAATACGTGTTTTTCATCTGCTGCAATTACATAATTTAATTAACTCACAACTGGTAAATAGCTATCTTTACTTCAGAAATAAGCCACTGAGAAACTTACTTTGAAGTTCCATTTTCACTTTTTATTTTTATGAAGAAATTCTTCTATGATGAGATATCCCATTTTAAATGTTCTAATTTTTCTAACATTGCTTTTCTGTGTGTTGGGAATATCATGATGAATAGTTAACATGGTAGTCAATATATATGTGTATTCTTTTAGTATAATTATACCGTCAATGCATAAAAAGTACAATGCTTTGTGTTTTGGTAATAATACATTCCACACTACTGTGAGACTGAAAGGAATAGACGCAACTAATAGAATAAATCAAAAGATGTTTAACTATATTTTACTCCCTAATAACATAAATTTTCTATAAAGATAACCAGTATAATTTCTCTTCACCTAAAGAAATGACTTATTTTGTGTATTGAGTAAAAAAAATTCTAAATGGACAAGACAGAAATAATACAACTGAAAAATAGAACCAGTTTTATCATTCATAAACTTTCTTATGCTTTAAAGTGAACAGCTTCTCAATATTTACCACTGTCATTTCAGTACACCATTTCATAACCTGTCATTCAATTACAAACCAATGCACCATATAAGATGGGTTTTTTAAATGTATTTATAAAAACTTCAAAATTAAACTTACTATTTCTTTCTGTTCTCTTGGAAAAGAAGAAAATAAGCACTGTTCTTATGCTCCAGATGCTATAGAAGAAGCAAAAATCGGAAACAAAAACCATAATTAGGAGACATGGATTAGAAGCCACATTAAATGAAAACAAATACACATTTCTAATTACAGTCAGAGACAACGTTTCCCTTTGTATTTTGAAAATAAAAAAGCACTCCTTTCAGAAGCCACCAGAAATCTACCTGTGCTTTCAAAGGAGGAATTCTCAATCTAAAATTCATGGACCTCCTGATGGTCCCTCCAAATTGTGAAATTGCCTTTGTGCACCTAAGTGCCTTTCTCTGGAGGGACCGTTGCCCTTATCATTCTCAAACGGATCTATGAATCCTCCAAAAGATTACGAACAAATTATAAAATTCCTTCTTACTAGGTAAACATGAACTCTAAAACTTTATCTATTTCTATACATTAGGAAAAACACATTTTACACATCCAGAGCATTATACAAATGTAAGTTGATACTCCTTCCCTGTTATTGAATATTAGAGGGAACTTTACCAAATAAGCTATCTTGAGAAAAAACAAAATATTACAATCAAATAAATAATTGACAAGTAAATTCAGCTAAACATCTCCTTTCATAAATTTTGTGAGTAATTCTTTAGGCTTTACATTAGTAAGACATCAAATGATATTAAGAGAATTAAAAGAAAATCGAAGAATGATCCTCATCACAGACTTGCCCAGGTCATCTCTTAAATTCAATGTAAATAAACCAAATTCCTTTCTCCATAGAACATATCAGAATAAGTATACAAACATTATCATTTTATAAAAGAAATACATTGTATCTATATGTAAATTCAAATAATAAGTATGAAAACTAGTTCTTCACTCTGAAATACATCATTGCTATTCCTGGAATCAGCCTTCAAGGTCACCACCAGTGAACTCTGTCTCCTGGTATTCACAACTCTGAACTTTGTGTAGCCCTCTCTCACCAGCGTTGGTCTGTGTGACCAATAGCATACGACAGAAGTGATAGTATGTCACTTCAAGATTAGGTTATAAAAATACACAGTTTCCATCTCAGGCCTCTTCAGCTTGCTATCTTTCTCTCTTGGATTACTCACTCTGAGAGAAGCCAGCTGCTATGACATGAAGACCTTCAGGGAACTCTACAGAAAAGCCCATTTCATGAGAACAGAGGTCTCTGGCAAACAGCCAGGAAGGAGCTGAGTCCTGCCAACAACTACATGTGTGAGCTCAGAAGTAAATTCTCTAGCCTTAGTTAAGCCTTGAGATGATGATTGTAGCCCCAGCCAATAGCTTAACTGCAATTTTTATATGAAAAAAGACCCTGGGCCAGAACCATCCAGCTAATAAGCTGCTCCCACATTCTGCCCCTCAAGAACTGAAAGAGAAAATAAACATTTGTTAAGCTACAAAGTTCTGGGGCAATTTGTTACATAGCAACAGATAACTAGTACATGTTTTTTGTATTATGACAATTTATTTTTATGATATGAAAACACCAAAATAACCAGCAGCAGATTCCTACATAGTACTTGGACAACTACCCTAGTACTAAAAAAAAAAGACACTGGCCTTCTTTATCCAGGGAAGGGAGATGAAAAAAAAGGTTAAACATACAACTCACAACCCTCAAAGATTCTACAAGAGTAGAAAAGTCCCATAATATTTCCCCACTGCAAATCCACTGAAACAGCAGCAAACTGAGAGATGATTTGGGGGTGGGGAAAAAAAAAAAGTACAGAGGAAGAAAACAAGACACAGGAGAAGGAACTGCAGAGATAAAGACTAAAACTCTGTAGGAAATCTATTAATTTTCTTAAATGGTAGATATCTGTAAAAGTATATGTAATTTTCAAAGTGTAAAAGTCGTAAGAATGAAAATACAGTCCCTTACTTCATAATAAAACTTACTAATACCCCTTTGTGGACAACAAATTCTTCTTTTGGTTTTTATCAGAACAACTGGTGGAGAAAAGGAGCTGTCAAACAACACACATTTCTAACTGTCAAGTCTTCAAGACTTAAAAAGACAGACTATAATACAGTTAGCTATTTTTTAAAGAGAAGTTAAATGAAATTCTTTTAAATAGCTAATTCTTTAAAATAAAATTTAGGAAAAGAACTAAAGTACTTCTGGAATATGTGTTCTAGTTATCCCAATAAAGATGTTGCACTCTCAATAATTAAACATAACTTATGACAATACAATAATTTGTTTGTCAAGATATTAAGGATATTTCTACTGACTCCTATACTTTGAGAATAGTGGCATAGTCTCCATTTGCCCCTTCTCGGAAATCATCCAAACAGAAGGGAAACAAAAACACAAATTCATTTTCTGATAAAATTAAGATAAGCTAAAACTCATCTCTCAAAATATGTGAATGGGCTCCCCAAAACAATAGAGATCATGCTGGGGCTCAAAAGAATAAAAGCAGAGAAGGAAAACTGCTTATCTCACTAAAAGACAGGAAGATAAACTTCTCAAAGTGTAAAGGTTAGAACTCATGTTTATTACAGTGAGAACAAGATACACATGCTACAGGCAGAAATTCCCCAGTTTGGTTCCAACAGTGAAACAGAAAAATCAGGGCTTAAAGAGAAATCACTCATAAATGCCCTATTTACAAAGAATATTCTGTTTCTATGGCAGCATGGCAGAGAAGTTTGAATTATGAAAAATTTTATACACAGTTGCCTAACCTTATTAGCCAGAGACAAATAAAAGCTGAACAAACTAACATACTAAACCCTGGATCATATGGAAAATTATAGATAGCCTAAAATGTAGGAAGACTTGCCTCTATACTCTCACATAAACCTCTTACAAATAACTGGACGAAAGTAAAGTAAACATACCACCTACCTATAGATTTTGTTTGTAAGTTATAAAAACCAAAATCAAAATAGAAAATTATGTTTCAAAACTTAGACCAACATCTTTCATTTAAATGAATGTAAATGAACTAAGCTCACCAGAGCAAAAGAAAAAGACTTTCAGACTAGATCATAAAATAAAAACCAACCCTATAATGTAAACTGACACCTAAAACTAAGTTTTTTGAAGGTTGAAAATTAAACAATGGACAAAAAATATAGTAGGCAAATACACACAAAATAAGGTTTGATCATAATATGACACAAAATTAAATTCAAGACTACCCCCCCAATCAAACAAAGCTTCAAACTAGAAAAAGGTTATTTTATAGCATTAAAAAGGATGAAGTTTCTTTCCAACAAATACAGCTGAAGCAACTGAGCATCCACAGGCAAAGAAAGAAAGCAACAGACAGGATCTCAATGGAACCTCACATCTTATATTTAAAAACAGGCTCAAAATGGATTATGAACTTAAATGTAAAATGTTAGAAGGAAAAAAGCACAGCAAATAAAGAAGAAATTCTTCAAGACCTACAGCTACAGGGCAGTTTTTTGTTTTTAACTTTTTATCTTGCATTGAGATATAGCCATTAACAGTATTGTGATACATTCAGGTGAACTACGAAGGGACTCCACCATACACATACACATATCCACTCTCCCCCAAATCCACCCTTACCATCCAGGCTGCCACGTAACACTGAGCAGAGTTCCATGTGCTATACAGTGGGTCCTTGTTGGTTATCCATTTTAAACACAGCAATGTGTACATGTCCATCCCAAACTCCTGAGGTATCCCTTCCCCCGTCCTTCCCCCTGTCAAACATAAGCTCGTTCCCTAAGTGTGAATCTGTTACAGAGGGGTTCTTGATAACGAATGCACAATCCATAAAAGGAAAATTGTAAATAATAAATTTGGCTCTGTGAAAAACCGTTTATAAGGATGAAAAGACAAACTACAGACTGGGAAAAAATATTTTAAAACCATATATCCAACAAAAAACTTCTATCTAAAATACATAAAGAACTTTCAAAACTCAACAGCAAAAAGACTAATAATTCAATTAGAAAATCAGACAGCAAACATGAATAGAAATTTCACTGAGAAGATGATACAAATCGAAAATAAACTCATGAAAATATGTTCAACATCACAGCCATCAGGGAAATGTAAGTTAAAACCACAGTGATCTATCAATCCACACCTATCAGAATGATCAAATTAGAAAACAGTAAACGCTGGCAAGGATGCAGAGAAACTAGACCACTTAAACATAACAGTGGGAGTGTAAAAAGGTACCTCTACTCTGAAAAAAAAAAAAAAAGCCTGTGGCTCAGATGGAAAAGAATCTGCCTGCAGTGCAGGAAACCCAGATTCAGTCCCTGGGTTGGGAAGATCCCCTGGAGAAGGGAATGGCAATTCACTTCAGTATCCTTGCCTGAAGAATTCCATGGACAGAGGAACCTGGCAGGCTATAGTCTATGGAGTCTCAGAGAGTCGGACACAACTGAGCGACTGAATACACACACACTCTGAAAAAAAGTTCAGCAATTTCTTATAAAAGTAAACATGTATTTACATGTGGCTCTGACATTACACTCAGGTATATACACCAGAGAAATGAAAACTTACATTCAGACAAAAACCTGTACACATATATTCATGGAAGTCTCATTTGTGAGAGCCAAAAACTGGAAAACATCCAAATGTCCTTCAACAAGAATATGACTAACAAACTGTGCTACATTAATGCCATGAAATACTACTCAGCAATAAAAAGGAATTATTGTCATACTTAACATTTTGAATGGATCACAAGAATATAACATTTTGGATGGATCTCAAGAATATGCGGAGTTTAAAAAGCCAATTCCAAAAGGTTACATAGTATGTGATCCGATTTTATAATATTCTTGAAATAAAATTATAGAGATGGAAAACAGATTGGGGTGGCAGGGGTTAGGAATGGGGCAGGTGGAAGAGAGCTGTTATGACTATAAAGGGGAAGCAAAAAGGAACTCTGCACAATTCTGGATCTAAATTGTGGGATAGTTATATGAAGCTACACATACGATAAAACTAAACAAATATAAAATACATACACACAAATGAGCATATGCAAAACTAGTGAAATCTGAATAGGCTCTATGAATTGAACCAATAACGATATCCAGCTGTGTTATTTAACTATAGTCATGCAAGATGTAACCACTGGGGAAGCTAGGTGAAGGAGAAATAGGACATGCTTGTATATCTGTTTTTTCCAATTTTCTATGAATCTGTGATTATTTCAAAGTAAAAAGTATTTTTTAAAGGATGTGCTTTCAGTTTAGGAATATCTACTCATCAAATAAAAAAGTATCAACACTCATATAAAGGAAAACTAAAGGAAATATAGCAAGAAGTAAAAGTACATTGTTACTAGGATACAGAAGACCTATATAACACAGCAAGGTCATTTTCACTGATACTATCAAACTCTGTGTATGTGGGAAAAAAACACTATCTTCAGGTATTCATGAAACACAGCAAGTAACCAAACAGCATGCCACCAAAAAGTCTCAATAAGATCAAAGAAGTAGAAATATTATTAAACAACATTCTCTGAAAGAAATACATTAAAACTAGAAATAGGGTCTTGGTTCAAAATGGCGGAGTAGAAGCATGTGTGCTCATCTCCTGCAAAAGCACCAAAACAGCAACTAACTGTTGAACAACCATCGACAGGACACTGGAACTCACCAAAAAAACAGATACCCCACGTCCAAAGACGAAGAAGCCACAGCAAGACAGTGGGAGTGGAGCAGCTCCATCAATGAAACCAAACCCACTGGGTGGGTGACCCACGGACTGGGGAACTGTAATACCAAAGAAGCTTTCCCACTGTTGTGAAGGTTCTGAACCCCATGTTAGGCTGCACAGCCTGGGGATCTGACAAAGGGACTGGGAATCCCCAAGAAATCTGGCCTTGAAGGCCAGTGGGATTTGATTATAGGACTTCTATTGGACTGGGAGAAAGAGAGACTCCAGTCTTGAAAAGCACAAACAAAATTCTGCATGTACCAAGACCCAGAGGAAAGGAGCAGAAATCCCACAGGAGACTGAACTACCTGCTCGTGCTGAAGGGTCTCCTGTGGAGGCCTGGGTCGGCAGGAACTTACCACAGGGACACTGGCAGCAGCAGACCTTCCTGGCATCAGTTCTCTAGACACCAGGGCTGGGTCGCCTCAGGCCAAACAACTACCAGGGAGGGAGTGCAACCCCACTCATCAGTAGATAATTTAATTAAAGCTTTACTGAGCAAGGTCCTGCCCACCAGAGCAAGACCCAGTTTTTCCCATTGCCAGTCCCTCCCATCAGGAAGCTAACATAAGCCTCTTAGCCTCATCCATCAGAGGGGAGAAGGAAGAAGCACAGTTCCACAGCAGCTAAAACAAAAACCATATTATAGAAAACTAACCATGATGAAAAAGCAGAAAGTTATATCCTAGATGAAAGGACAAAACCCCAGAAAAACAATTAAATGAAGTAGAGATAGGCAACCTTCCAGAAAAAGAATTCAGAATAATGACAGTGAAAATGATCCAGGAGTGTGGGAAAACAATGGAGAAGATGCAATAAATGTTTACCAAAGACCTACAAGAACTAAAGAGCAAACAAACAAAGATGAATAGTATATTGAAGAGAAGTGAAGTCGCTCAGTCGTGTCTGACTCTTTGCAATCCCATGGACTGTAGCCTGCCAGGCTTCTCCATCCATGGGATTTTCCAGGCAAGAATACTGGAGTGGGTTGCAAGGAATCAATAGCAGAATAACTGAAGCAGAAGAACAGATAAATGACCTGGAGGACAGAATGGTGGAAATTACTGTTGCAGAACACAATATAGAAAAAAGAATGAAAAGAAATGAAGACAGCCTAAGACATCTCTGAAAGTGAAAGTCACTCAGCTGTGTCCAAATCTTTGTGACTCCATGTCCATGGAATTCTCTAGGCCAAAATACTGGAGTGGGTAGCCTTTGCTTTCTTCCAGGGGATCTTCCCAACCCAGGGATCGAACCCAGCTCTCCCACATTGCAGGCAGATTCTTTACCAGCTGAGCAACCAGTGAAGTCCTAGGGGACAACATTAAACACATCAACATTCACATTATAGGGATCCCAGAAAGAGAAGAAAGAAAGAAAGGACCTGAGAAAATATTCGAAGAGATAATAGCTGAAAACTTCCCTAACATGTGAAAGGAAATAGTCAACCAAGTTCAGGAAGCAAAGTTCAGGCAGGATAAACCCAAGGAGGAACACATTAAGGCATACAGTAAACAAACTGACAAAAGTTAAAGACAAAGATAAAATATTAAAAGCAACAAGGGGGAAATGACAAATAACATAAAAGGGAACTCCTATCAGGCTATCAGCTGATTTCTCAACAGAAACAAGCCAGAAGGGAATGGCACAACATATTTAAAGCAATGAAAGGGAAGAACCTACAACCAAGAATACTCTACCCAGCAAGAGTCTCCTTTAGATTTGATGGAGAAATCAAAAGCTTTCTAGACAAGCAAAAGTTATGAGAATTCAGCACCACCAAACCAGCTTCACAACAAATGCTAAAGGAACTTCTCTAGGCAGGAAACGCAAGAGAAGCAAAAGACCTACAGAAAATAAATCCAAAACAATTAAGAAAATGGTAACAGGATCATACAGATCAATAATTACCTTAATTGTAAATGGATTATATGTATCAACAGAAAGACACAGATTGGCTGGGTGGATGAAAACATGTGCATGTATGCACTTTCACTTACATCACTCTGCTTGATCTTCCAAATTGTATGTAATTATTTTATACTGTTAGATTAATCATGTTCCCATTATGGCTTGCAACTATGACTATCTTTTATTTTTCAACTATTGATTGTGAAAACTGATAAATATATTTTATTATTGTAAAAAAAAAAAAACTGCAATAACTAAGCCAAAAAACCAAACATACAAATACCCCCTGCCATCTAGAAATAACCCTTAAATTATAAAAACTTATTAAAAAAATGCAATGATGTCTTAAAATAACCAAAGTAAATACACATCACCACATATTAAGTCCTGTGGGATAAAACTAAAACAGTCAGAAAATACCATGGCCTCAAATATATGCACCGTGTATTGTGTTAAGAAATAAGAATGAAAATAAATATATTAAAGCATTAATTGTGAGTAACAAGAATAAAGTAAACCTAAGCATGAAAAAATAATTAATAAAAAGAAGTCATTTTTTTAATCTGGTTCTTTGGAATACAACAGCTAATAAAAACAATTCAATCAAAAAAGAATTACAAATATACAAAATAAGAAACAATAAGGAAGCAGCAATCATAGCTACAAGGAAGATTTTAAAAATCAATTAGAGACAGTGATTACTACTATTACAACACTGCAAATATATTTTAAAACTGCAGAATGATTAACAAAAGTAACCTTGGAAGAGAGAGAAAGCCTAAAAAATTAACTACTATTGAATTTTAAAAGTTGTTAAGAGCTAGCTGCTATTAAAAAACACAAAGCCCAAAAGATTTCAAATGGAATACTACTAAACCTGTAAAGGACAAATACTGCCAGTACTATTTAAACTGTTACAGACCATTTAAAAAGAAAGAAAAGCTTTCTAATTTTTTACAAAATGACTGCAACTAAGAAAGTAGAAATTTTCCTAGAAATCAACATTTTAGCATTTGAATTCAATATTTAATATGATCTATCATATAAAAAGGTGTAAGATGAAAAATTATCTGGCTATCTCCATAGATGATGAAATAGCATTTAACAAAATTCAATAATCTTTCTTTAAAAAAGCTAAACAAAATACAAAAAGCTAGAAAATTCCTTAACATAAAATATATGTCTCAAACCAAAAGTCAGAATAATGCCCAATGGGGAAATTAGAAGCATTCCCAAAGAACAAGTCAAGGATGACAACTATCTTCTCTGTAAGTTAACACTGTCCTGC
>NW_011495022.1:4913318-4930162 GCF_000754665.1 Bison bison bison | reverse complement strand
GAGTCAAAAAATCTAAAAGGAGGTGGTAAAATTATTGCTATTTACAAATAATAAGATTGCATACTTGTAAACTCTCAAAGAATCAACTAAAATATTTATTAGAAACTGTTCACCTGAAACTATCACAATATTGTTAGTAGGCTACACCCTAATATAAAATAAAAAGGGTCAAAAAGTAAAATTTTAAAAAGAAACAATAAGACAATTATTATGGTTGAATACAAAACTAGTACAGAAAATCAGTTAAGTTCATATACACAATCAGTTCTAAGATAGTAATACTAAGACATACTAAAATCCCTTAACTCATATTCATTAAATTATTTCTGTTGTTCCTTTCTGAATGAATCTGATGTTATTTGAAAAGTAAGTCAGAATGAATTTCTGTTGAATATTATCAGTGACTTGCACTGTAAATTTATAAAGGTGCTCTAACATGAAAAATTGGAGTTTCAATAAAACAGAACTACACCTTAGATTCAGTAAACATTTTAAATCCTTCATAGTAAGTGTTTTTACTGTACTGAATTTAAAAATGATAAACGTTAAAATGCAGCAGAATGTCTAAAACTCAAACAACATAAACCTTCCTCATTTTTACTGAAGGATTAACATTCCATAAATCTCTGATGATTTTTTAGCAATAATCATATGCAAAGGAGTTTTTACTTATTTGGTCCTTTTTGCCAAATTTAAGTGCTTTCTTTCTAACAACTGCACAAAACCCATCCAATTTATTGAAATGTTTTAAGATGAGACTTAGCAATATATAAAGCTAAAAGTGAAAAAATACAGATCTCAGTATTTATAACTATGTTGACTATTTTGTCAGTTTATTTAATCATCAAAGGGTTTAGCAAGAGTTATTTTCACATTCAAACAAAAATAATTTATATTGGTATAATGAACAAGCTTTATTTTTTTAAGAAAATAATTTTTTTATTAAACAATGTTGAGTAGAATTATTTTTTTAATTAACTAATTGGAGACTAATTACAATATTGTGGTGATTTTTGCCATACATTGACATGAATCAGCCATGGGTGTACATGTATCCCCCCTCCCTCCCCATCCCATCCCTCAGGGTTGTCCCAGTGCCCTGGATTTGAGTGCCCTGCTTCATGCATCGAACTTGAACTGGTCATCTACTTCACATATGGTAACACACATGTTTCAATGCTATTCCCTCAAATCATCCCACCCTCGACTTCTCCCAGAGTCCAAAAGTCTGTTCTTTATATCTGTGTCTCTTTTGCTATCTCATATATCGGGTCATTGTTACCATCTTTCTAAATTCCATACATATATACAAGCTTTATTTTTTTAATTTTATTTTATAATGGAAAGGGAGATATAACTCAATACCATTTTCCCCCAATGAGTTGAAATGTTATCTTTATCATGTATAAAAACCATATGCAATAAAAATTCCTTTGGAGATTTATTTCTGGATTCTTGTGTCTCTCTTCCTTTGGTCTGTGTCTCTATTTAGACCAAACTTTTACTTAATGAAATTTTATAATACATCTGAAGCCTGGTAGACATCTGCTCCTTTTCTAGATTTTTCAAGACATTTTTATTTGCTTACTTTTCCATTAAAAATTATGGAATAAGTGTACCAAGATTTTTAGTATTTTTATTGTGATTACACATTTTTAGATTAATTTAGGGAGAACCAATCTCATTACAATACTGAATCTCCCTATCCAAGAATAGGATTTGTCTCTTAATTATGTCTCAGTACATAATTCTTTAAATACAAAATTTTATCAAGTGAATATATATGTTTTAATAGCTATCAATATTATAAAAGGGATGCCTGCAAAATTATTTTCTTACCTACAAAAACTAAGTAGTCTCCTTGAGTAAATATCAAGAGGTGTTCAGATACCTTCTTCTTTACAACTATAGTTGATGAGAGATACTTTATTATATTGACTATGCCAAAGCCTTTGACTGTGTGGATCATAACAAACTGTGGAAAATTCTTAAAGAGATGGGAATACCGGACCACCTGACCTGCCCTCTGAGAAATCTGTATGCAGGTCAAGAAGCAATAGTTAGAGCTGGATATGGAACAGACTGGTTCCAAATCGGGAAAGGAGTACATCAATGCTATATATGGTCACCCTGCTTATTTAACTTCTATGCAGAGTACATCATGAGAAATGCTGGACTGGATGAAGCACAAGCTGGAATAAAGACCGCCGGGAGAAATATCAATAACCTCAGATATGCAGATGACACCACCCTTATGGCAGAAAGCAAAGAAGAACTAAAGAGCCTCTTGATGAAAGTGAAACAGGAGAGTGAAAAAGTTGGCTTAAAACTCAACATTCAGAAAACTAAGATCATGGCATCTGGTCCCATCACTTCATGGGAAATAGATGGGGAAACAATGGAAACACTGACAGACTTTATTTCTGCGGGCTCCAAAATCACTGCAGATGGTGACTACAGCCATGAAATTAAAGAGACGCTTGCTCCTTGGAAGAAAAGCTATGGCCAACCTAGACAGCATATTAAAAAGCAGAGACATTACTTTACCAACAAAGGTCTGTCTAGTCAAAGCTATGGTTTTTCCAGTAGTCATATATGGATGTAAGAGTTGGACTATAATGAAAGCTGAGTGCCGAAGAATTGATGCTTTTGAACTGTGGTGTTGGAGAAAACTTGAGAGTCCCTTTCACTGCAAGGAGATCCAACCAGTCCATCCTAAAGGAAATCAGTCCTGAATATTCATTGGAAAGACTGATGCTGCAGCTGAAACTCCAATACTTTGGCCACCTGATGTGAAGAACTGATTCATTGGAAAAGACCCTGATGCTGGGAAAGATTGAGGGCAGGAGGAGAAGGGGACAAAAGAGGATGAGATGGCTGGATGGCATCACCAACTCAATGGACATGAGTTTCAGTAAGCTCTGGGAGTTTGTGATAGACAGGGAGGCCTGGTGTACTGCAGTCCATGGGGTCGCAAATAGTCACGACTGAGCGACTGAACTGAACTGAACTTTATTATACTCGATACTTTATTATTAGAGTTCATGAAACAAACTTTTAACTTTCCTCAAAAGGCTACAAATTATGTCTGTTAGCTATCTAGATGGATTGAGGAAATATATATCACAAGCTGTTGGGAGAAGATAAAGTGGGAAAGAGGCATAAAAATTGTATCAGTATAAGATCAAAGCTCTATCCTCAAACAGCTTTCAAGCAGAAAACTAAGAAAACATAGCAAACAGCACAAAACCACCTTCCTCAGTTACTTTGCTTAAATTCTCCCCTTCATAAATTCATTTTAAGAGGAAAACACACATACAGGGAAAGAAAACATGGTTAAATCCTATGGGGAAGTCAACATTTTATGCTAATTGGTCTCTGAAATGATCTTTTGAATGGAATTTCTAGAAAGGTTTAACTAGTAAGAATAAGGTATCCAGAAATAAAAATTTATAAGGTTGCTCAAAGAGTTAGTTAAGGATAGAGATGAACTTTACGGTTGTTCACTCAAAAAATGAGCCAGCTCCCAAGGTAATGCATGTATCAGCCAGCAAAATGTAGAAATATAAAAATTTAACTGTAACCCAAACCTTCCCTCACTATGGAGCACGCAGTCTTAATAATTCCTATGAAATCAGTTCACCTTAATTTCAGTTTTAGTAACAGTTAAAGAGATCAGAGAAATATAAATATATTATCATATCTGAAAAGCAGAAAAACAATAGATTGGAATCTCACCAAGTCCCTCCATATTACATCCTAAAAAGAAGACATAATAAAATATTCTATAATAAAAGATAATTGGGGAATAGTTATGATTAGGCAATATATGCTCAGTCCAAAATCTATAACTTCTCTGCCAGTAAAAGCATTTGGGAAACTTGGAATGCAGAGGCAGCAGTCACTTCTTGTAGTTATTAGGTAGATGTCTAAACTTTACAATCAATGTAGACAGTGATGAGAGTGAAGCAATGCATTTTATTGCTTCTTCTGCCTCCATTTCTTTAAGCAAAACCTGGTTAAGACCTCAAAAAAAAAGTTTCCAAAGGAAAAAAACCTCAAAAAAAAAAAAAAAGAAGTTTCCAAAGAAAAAAAGTCCAGGGGTAAGCTTGGGCAACAGCTCACATTACACTCAAAAGAAAATGTCCTGTGGTGAGTCTTCTTTCTATTTACCACATTCACTCTCAGGTTGCTGTATTTTATTTCATGCTTTTTTGACTGTCATCAATCAGAAGGACAGTTCTATTCTTTGTTGGATAACTGGGCTATGCTTCCAAAAGTGACGAGCACACTGAAATAGAAACTGCAGCAGAGAACCAGGTCACAGATGTGAATGAGAGAGTGAGAAATAGCTCTGAAGTGTAACATGCCAAGAAATACTAGATGTAGCTGATGCAGAACAAGCAAAAGGACACAGTAAGGATAACAAAGTTCCATACTCAAAGAGTGGAAAGATCAAACGGAAGAAATAACAAACATTTTTAAAGAAACTAAGTATTTTTTACTTTTAAAAACAGTGTATGATTTATTTGGGGAAAAAAAAAAAAGTCTTCTGAGTCAAAATAGCTGATGACAATCTATGGATAGGCACTGAAATTAACACAGTAGAGTTCCCTGCCAGGCGTTCTTTTACAACTAGATAAAAAATCTTTTATAAGCAGAAAATCAATTTTTATATGGAAATGGATGTCAAGTGAAGTTTAAGTATATAAAGACACTTAAATCAACTAATATTTCCACTTACTCACTTTCTAAATTTTTCTCTCTTCATTTAAAGGGAAAAAAATAGGAAGGAAACAAGGGAAAGAAGCTCAGCATTACGAAATCTGTGACTACATGTGGGGTTAAGAAGCATTCCAATAGATTTCAAAAGAGAAGAAAAAACTTTTAAATGGCAGAAACAATTATTTTGTAATATGCATGCACTCGATTTTTGGCTCTTTAACCTACACACAAAGTTAAAATTGTATCAGCTCCAGGAGTTCCTAAAGACTAAACCAAACATGTTTACTATAGAAGTCCCAAAGAAAAAGATCCTACCCACCAAATGTCAAAGCAAAAAACTTGTTATCACCCTGATTCCTCCTTTTCCCTTACCTTCCATTTCTTCCCATCAAGTTGTCTCAGTTTCACTTCCAAAATATTTCCAAATCATTGTTCATCTCTACTGTCACTGGGAAGTCCAATCCACCTTCATTTTTAAATTAAACTTCTATAACAGCCTCTGAGCTGATCTCCTGGTTTCTACTCTTGTCCTCCTCTTACTCCATCTCCCTACGACAGCACATATGATCTTAACTTAGATATCATCATGCCATTTTCTACTAAAACCTTTACACATTTACCATTTCACCCAAAATGAAATTCAGACTCCTCTCTGTGATCTCCATGACCTAGACTGTGCAAGCTCACCTTGTATTGCTCTTCCTCTCCATTGCTCATCCTCTCCTCACACATTCCAGATATACCTATGTTTTTGATTCTCGCCTAAGTAATACTCTGTCATACTTCACAGCCTGTGCATTTTCTTTTGGAAAGATCTTCTTGGAATTGTGTTTTTAATTTGAAAAATACATTGATATTAAAAATTCAAATAACACCAAAAAAGCAAATGGAAAGAAATGACTACTTAAAATTCCAAAGCCTAGAGAAAATTACCATTATTATTTTGAGGATAATCCTTTCCTATATCTCTCTGTGGGTATACATGCTATTCTACATTGTATATATAAATAATCTTCCATATACTCCAACTGTTTCCATACTGGTTCTCTCTCATACTTTAGTTCTCACTTCAAATACCAGGTCCTCAAAAGAGGCCTTCTGGACCATCCTGAAGTATCCTACTCCTCTCTATCACATCACCTGTTTATTTCCCTCATTGCACTTATCTTTCTCTAAATTAACTTTGTTTGTTTACTTGTCTCTCATTTTTTGTCTGTCCAACCCCAACAGAATGCAAGCTCCATGACGACAAAGATCTTATTGCTGGGGGCTAGCTCCAAACCTAATACACTGCAGGTACTCAATATTTACTGAATAGACAAATGATGGCTTTGACTAATATTTATATACTTCCAAATCCTAAATTTGTACCTTCTATTCAAATTTCTCTCCTGAACTTCATAGTCATACTTAACCATCCTACTTGGCAGCTCTATCTGGATAGAACACAAGTATTTCCGTCTCAGTGGGTCAACTACCTGCTCGCTCTCATGTTGTTGCTTATTCAGATGAATGACACTACCATCAGCCAAATTTCCCAAGCTATGAACTTCAATTTTATCCTTGATGCAATTCACCCCCCCAACCCCATATCCAACCAATCACGAAGAACCTCTCCATATTACCTCAATTCTACCTCCTAAATCTCTTCAACCCATCCACTTCATTCAGACCATCTGTTCCTCTTCAATGCTGCTACCACCATTCAAGTGCAAATTACCACTATGTCTCTCTCGGACAGCTACAATAACCTTTTATCTTGCTGCTCCAGATTCATTCTTCAGTTTAGTTCAGTTCAGTGGCTCAGTCGTGTCCGACTCTTTGCGACCCCATGAATCGCAGCACGCAAGGACTCCCTGTCCATCACCAACTCCCAGAGTTCACTCAAACTCATGTCCATTGAGTCGGTGATACCATCCAGCCATCTTATCCTCTGGCGTCCCATTTTCCTCCTGCCCCCAATCCCTTCCAGCATCACAGTCTTTTCCAATGAGTCAACTCTTTGCATGAGGTGGCCAAAGTACTGGAGTTTCAGCTTTAGCATCATTCCTTCCTTCTTACTCCCTTCTAATTTACTCTCCATGCTGTAGCCTCAGTGGTATTTTCAAGATAGCAATACAATCATGTCATACTTCTTAAAAGTCTTCAGTGGCTGCCCACTATTCTTAGATTAAAAGCTAAAATCCTTATCATGGACTATAAGGCCCACAAGAAATATCCTTCGCCTAACTATCCAGATTTTTCTCCATAATCCAGTCTTCGGCTTTCTTTCACTTCTTTAAACCTACATGCTCTATCTTCCCTTGGCGTCTTCACACATGCCATTCCTTCTGCCTACTACACTACCTACCATATCACACAACCCTTGCTACACATATTCAACCTTCAGATCTCAAATTCAAACATCACTTCCTCAGGAAGGCTATGGTAGGCAGAATTCCAAGATACCCACCCTCTCTCTCCAACATTTCCATTCTCTGGTTATACAAACAGTTATCTAGGTACTGCTATGAAGGGGCAGACCACCTGACCTGCCTCTTGAGAAATCTGTATGCAGGTCAGGAAGCAACAGTTAGAACTGGACATGGAACAACAGACTGGTTCCAAATAGGAAAAGGAGTACGTCAAGGCTGTATATTGTCATCCTGCTTATTTAACTTCTATGCAGAGTACATCATGAGAAACGCTGGACTGGAAGAAGCACAAGCTGGAATCAAGATTGCCGGGAGAAATATCAATAACCTCAGATATGCAGATGACATCACCCTTATGGCAGAAAGTGAAGAGGAACTAAAAAGCCTCTTGATGAAAGTGAAAGAGGAGAGTGAAAAAGTTGGCTTAAAGCTCAACATTCAGAAAATGAAGAGCATGGCATCCGGTCCCATCACTTCATGGGAAATAGATGGGGAAACAGTGGAAACAGTGTCAGACTTTATTTTGGGGGGCTCCCAAATCACTGCAGATGGTGACTGCAGCCATGAAATTAAAAGACGCTTACTCTTTGGAAGGAAAGTTATGACCAACCTAGATAGCATATTCAAAAGCAGAGACATTACTTTGCCAACAAAGGTCCATCTAGTCAAGGCTACGGTTTTTCCAGTGGTCATGTATGGATGTGACAGTTGGACTGTGAAGAAGGCTGAGCGCCGAAGAATTGATGCTTTTGAACTGTGGTGTTGGAGAAGACTCTTGAGAGTCCCTTGGACTGCAAGGAGATCCAACCAGTCCATTCTGAAGGAGATCAGCCCTGGGATTTCTTTGGAAGGAATGATGCTAAAGCTGAAACTCCAGTACTTTGGCCACTTCACGCGAACAGTTGACTCATTGGAAAAGACTCTGATGCTGGGAGGGATTGGGGGCAGGAGGAGAAGGGGATGACAGAGGATGAGATGGCTGGATGGCATCACTGACTCAGTGGACGTGAGTCTGAGTGAACTCTGGGAGTTGGTGATGGACAGGGAGGCCTGGCGTGCTGTGATTCATGGGGTCGCAAAGAGTCGGACATGACTGAGCAACTGAACTGGACTGAGCTGAACTGAACTGAACTGATGAAGGGGCTTTGCAGATATAATTATTACTCAATTGATTTTAAGATAGGAAGATTAACGTGGATTATCCTGGTGGATCTAATATAACCAGCTAAGCCATTAAGCAGAAGTTTCTCCCAATCAAGGGCAAAATAGGAAATCAGAGGCAGAGAGAGCAGAAGTCAGGCAACACCTCGTTTGGGCCTAGAAGCAGATTCTTCCCACCAGAGACTCCAGGCCAGCTGATAACTGATTTAAACCTGTAAGACCCTAAGCAAAAAGTCCAAACTACCTGGACTTCTGACTTACTTCTGTGATATAATAAATGGTATTACTTTAAATCACTAAATTTGTGGCAGCAGTAATAAAGAAAACAAAGGACTGACCCCCACCTCCACCTCTCTGACCCCCACCTCCACTCCAGACTGTGTTAGGGATCCTGTCAAATGCTCCCAGACCATTTGACACTCTCATAATACTCATTATACTTAAGTTAATGTATGCAGTCTAAGATCTATGGACAAAGGTGTAGTGTTTTTGTGTACCATACACCACAATAATCCAACATCTACACAATTGGTACCTATAAACATTTGCTGACTGAACAAATTTTTCACTCAACTTTCTGTCAAAATTTTCAATCATGACTCATCTCCTGTAAAGTACTATATTACAAAATATTTCTATAATAAGAGTCAATTGCTTTATAGCAGTTACTAAAAAGAGGGGAACAGCAGGAGAATGGAATACATTCAGAATCACTGGAGCAATTGTTCTTTTTGTTTTATAAGCATTCCCTCACTTACCATTACCCACAATCAGAAATGCCCACTCCATGCCCAATACTCTTAGGACGCATGACCATCTATTAGAGAATCACAAAAAGATTACCATATAGAACCATTATTACAAATGTCACTGGGTCATATTCCTCAAGTACACTGGACTGTAAATAAAAGTTTAGAACAACTGTTCTACTTTTTTAAAGAAACAGTTTTCAAACTGCAAAAAAAAGGAAATTTATTCAATCTGCAACAGTACTATATTTCATAATAAAAAGAAACTGACTATATTAAAACTATCTAGTCAGAAAGAAGAAAAGTCAACAAAAAGAATATTTTACTTACATTAACGGGAAAGCAAAAAATGGGAGTGTCATGGCAAGTCTTGCTGTAAGTTCATCCGGAAGATACCATAAGTATACAATTAAACATGTAAATAGATAGAGGACTGAAGAGTACAGAATTAATCTTCCAACCCATAATTTTTGTAATCTCTGATTTTTTTCCCTAAATTCTTCCAATGCTTGAATTTCCTGTGAAGAGAAAAATTCATAAAGAAAGTAAACTGTTTAAAAAAAATTTAACATGATAGAGAAGTTACAGAGAAACAACCCTTAAAATTCAATGAAATATAATACCTTGATATTTGAAACAGAACATAATATGAAAAGACAATTAAAAATGAAGTTTAAAATATATTAAAATGCCTATAATGATTTGACAAATCTTTTTATGGAAGATATTTAAAAATAATATTTGATAACCTATCAAACTAGCAAAGCTCAAGAGGTATAAAATTGGCATCAATATTCAGTATTTGTTAAAACAAACAAGTAGTAACTCTCTTTGTATAAGGCCAAACAAAAAGTGACTATAAAAAGGATTAATAAAAATTGAAACAGTGATCCATACTAGATTCCCTCAATCTATTCATCATTCTCAATATTCCCAAGGAATAAGTATTTTTTATGATAGAAACTGTAAAAAGCTGTGAAGTTTGCAAGCTGATATAAATAGTTTCAGACTATTTTATAATCTACTTATCTATGATGGTGTAACATTGATTTACACTATTACTTGACACAGAGTTCTTAAGTCACTGATAAGACTTTGGACTTTACCATGAACGTTCTCAGGCTTACTGTGTATCACCTCTAAATTCCCATACCAGATCTAGTCTCCAAAGTAATATATACTAAAATAATATTTAGATAACACCCCAGAGCCAAAGAACATACCTTATCTATATTTTCCAGAACCTCTACAGTTGAAGGTTTCGTCTGTTATATAAACAGAAATAGGAGACAGCATTAAAGCTTGTTATCACTAACTTGGAAACACTTTGACTTTTTTAATCATAAAAGAACATTTTAATCCAAAACTAAGTTTTTTCAATATTATCAAGCAATATGTATTCCTGTTTATTTACAAATGAGATTTAGATTTAAATAAAAATTATAAGTATAAACAAAGTTACACAAGACTAAAGAAATAAGATGCTCCTATTTAACTTATTTTTAGGCCCAAAAGTACTTTCAACTCTGTAGCTCAATTTTTACTCTCGTTAACCCCAATCAAACATACTTAGAAATTATTGAGAGATAATTCGTTTAAATTTTCCTTTAAGGGAAATTTTCTTAGATATGATTATTCAAAAGAATTATATTATTATTTAAATTATTAATTCTAAATAATTATATTAATTATAACTATAAATTCTATTTAAAAATTCAAAACTAAAGATGTTCTGATCTACTATTGCTATAAGTTCACTTAGGATGCTGGGGGTCAAAAATCAATAAGCTACCTTCATTCTGAATTCCTAAAGTACTTTTCTGAAGATCAGATTTTTAAAGGGCATCTAAGAATACTTCATTACAACAGAGCTTGTTTTTCAGAGACATTTTTTATATCACCTAAAATAAAAATCAGCCAAAATGGCTCACATAACACTTGAAAAAATAATTACTAATTACATACTCAACCATCTAACAGGGTAATGATAATCAATTCATTGCAGCACCCACAGGAATTGTTAATATTAGATTAAACCATATGAAATTGCTGTTTATGGAGTCAGAACTGTTGAAGACTGGTAATTTCATATGGTTCAACCTAACAAGAAAGATAAAGGAACAACAGATAAATTCAATTATCAGATTTTAAAGGGGGGCGGGGTGGACAGTATCAATAAAACGTCAATCCAAAGCAAAGCAGTTCCAGCAATAGTTCAAAAACTAAACTGTATATCAAGTACTGCTAGATTCCGTTACTACGGTAAAAAGGAGTAAAAAAAATAAGCAGTTTGTCCTAGACTACATTACCTTCCCTTATTTTAAAGAAGAGCATTTACCAATATATTTTATAACCCTAAATTTAAAGACTTAGCCAATAAAATAAAACTCTATTTTTAATTGTGTTTAACCTAGTAATTCCTAAAAGTACATCTAGTATCACTTCAGTAAATATTTGTGATAAGCTTTAAGCAAAAAGATACAACCTATAAAAACATTAAGTACTGCATAGAATAATTTCAACTATCTTTCAAGTAAGACTGAAATTTAGGTGCTATGAAAACAATAAAAGATAATCATTTGTACATGAAGGTATAAAGAGAGAAATAAAAATAATTCGTAAGTCAAAGTGAAATAATCCTGTTAAACAGAGACATGAGACACCTATAAAGCAAGTATAACCATTAAAGTCCAAATAAAAAACAAATTCACAAGAAGGAAAAAAAAAATTAAATAGAGTTAGGGATAATATTAAACTACTACTCAAGTTTACACCACAAAGATCTTTACAAATAACTTGATGGGACACTTTTACATTAGACTAGGAACTGTTGTAAAGAAAACTAACTTACCCTCCATCGAGAAAATAATCCACCCATTTTTCATTTGTAAAAACTGGGCACAATAATAAATATCATCAGTTGTCCAAAGGAATTCACAGCTAGAAATAAAGAAATTATTTTTAAAGTTTAAGTTAAATATACAGCATACTCACTATAAAATTTAAATGTTGCAATACTATAAAATAAATAAAATACTATAAAATATTAATTTCCTTGGATTTCACTTATGTGAGATTTTAATTCAGATAGACTTGCAGATAGTCCACCTTTTAAAAAATCTTTCTTTCAAGGCAGAACATATTTAAAAGTGAAAATAATGCTGGAAGGACTTTTTAAGTAGCAAGGCATTTTAAAAGTGTATATTTATACCACTTTGCAATTTTCTGTTCCTTAAAGTAGGTCCTCTATGTTGTTCTTACAAGAAAAGTTCTGCTATACTTTTATTCTACATTCTTAAATACAGCCATATCTATCATTTAGCTGTCTCCCAACTAAACTAGTTATTTGGAGTTAGGGGTGCTCTACAATGTTCAGAAATAACATCACTTTACAATAATAGAAAGTCAACTGGATTCTGAGTAAGAAAATAAGGGTTACAAGGCTACCTGTGACAATGAGCATATCATTTAATGTTTCTGAGCCATAATTTTCTTTTCTGTACATTAAAGTTAATAGTAGTATCACTTTTCACAGGATAATCTTCATTACTACCATTTTACAGATAAGAAAATTAAGTAGAAAGAAATCAAGTCATTTGTCCAATAACTCAGAAGAAACATTACCCAAAGGAACTCTATCTTCAGACTTCTGATCTGTCCAGAACCAGTCAACACCCAAATAAGCATTTCTCTCTGAAACTCTGTTTGAGTCCCTCAAGTTAGTTAAAGTGTCATGTCAGGCAGTTGTATCTCCTATCCCCATCTTTTGGTTGTTTTTCTATGAGTCTCAAATGTATGCAATTCTCCAGGCAAGAATACTGGAGTAGGTTGCCATTTCCTTCTCCAGAGGATCTTCCCAACCCAGGGATCAAACTGGCATCTCCTGTGTTGCAGGCGGTCTCTTGAATTGCTGGTAGATTATCACTAAGCCACAAGGGAAGCTATATTAAATATTACCATACATTTAAAAAATGTATCAGCAATATTATAACCTAAATCAATTTACCAGTCAATAATTATATAATTTTTAATTCTTTTAAATTCAAATAGTTGAATTATATTTTCAAACTTACATATTTTTACAAGGTTACAGTTATATTCTACCAATATAAAACTGCTTCATTTCCATGCAAAAAAGTTAGGCCATAATTCTTACATTTTTTTAAACCCATAAATGTAATCACAAAATAATGCCAGTACCAAGTAAGTACATACACTCTGAAATACTATTTTTAGGTTGGAATTAGCATAAGGCATGCCTACCTTGAACTTTCTTGGTTACAGAAGTAACAAAAAATCTAATTATAAAACATACAAAGTGACTTTTATGGACAGAAATATCTATCATCTATCCTAAAAATTTCTGCAGTTTATAAATGTAATCAATGCTATAAAGTCACATTTAAGTTGCAATCTAAATATTATTATTAATCTTTCAATAGTAACTCAGTATTCAAATTTCTAAAATGTGGTTGTAGGAAACGCAGGAACTTTAATGAATAAAACTAAAAATTTCTAAGCTAAGACATTAAATAGATCTTAAAACCATATATGCTAAAAATCACCAAGACATGTGACTGGGGAGGGAAGATTCAGATGAACCACTTAACTTGTATACTTTCAAAGTATACATTATCCCACGTATGCATAGTGTATAGGACAGTGATTTGTATACAACTGACCTACACATTCTGGTTTGAAAGAGTGATGTGCCTCCAAGTTTATAGCTACCATAAACTAGATTTTTTAACATTTGAAATTAATGACAATAATATATAAACGCTTAGTACTCAATCTTCTAGCAAGCCATAAAACAAATGTTTTTCATAAATTTTGTCATTTAGATACTATTATCAATCTGTTTTACAAATGAGGAAACTGAGGCTACAGAAGTGAAATAATTTACTAAGTTCCCAAAGACAGTAAGTACTAATAGAAGACCCAGACACAGTATTTTACTTTTGATTTTTTAAAAAGCAACAAGTTAGGGGTAGGGGATTAAGAAGTACAAACTACTATGTATAAAACAAATAAGTTACAAGGATATATTGTACAGCAAGGGAATATAGCCAACATTTTATAACTATAAATCGAGAATAATCTTTAAAAATTGTAAATCACTAAGTTACATACCTGCAATTTATATGATATTGTAAATCATCTATAGTTCAATAAAAAAGGCCAAAAAAATAAACAAGTTATTTCCAATAACTCAAAATCAGAAATAAAATCTTTCTGTAGATTACACTGAATTATTTGTACGTAAAAGCACCTCAGACATTCTCAAACATCTGGTAAACGGGCTTACTGCAGTGGAAAGTTATAAACACAAGATCCAGGATTGGTACAGTGTATCATGTAGCCCAATTCCTTTATTTGATTAAATTTGAATGCTTAAGTCTATACGGAAGAGAAGCTAAATGATGTGGCAAAATCATGTACCTCCAGGTAGGGGCAGAACTGGTACAAGAAGTCTTCAGTACTACTTCTACTTGTTTACTGCATATCACTTTTAAAATACATGTCATATGAAATATATGCATAATACTACAATTAATACCAACTTTCACATCAATTATTTGCTTGAGAATTGTTTTGGTATTAATGAAACATTAACATTACTATGAAACCTTAGGCAAATGAAGTACTTAACCTCTCAGTTACTCATTATCTTCATCTGCAAAACAGTGATAGATAAGAATCCTCTCAAATGTTAAAAAGCATTCTAAAGGATTTACAACAGTGTCTGACACATCCTAATTTCTCAACACAAATTGTTTTTTTACTGCTGTGGGTGTTGCCTTTCTCCAGTCCATCTCTGCTTCCTTTCAACACAGGGAAAATACATGAGAATCAAACTACTAGCATTTTTTTCTGAAGCATAAATCGATTTGCTTGCCCTTGAGTGGACAGATGGTTCAATCTCAACTGGCCTATTCTAAGAACTCTTCTATGAACATGTACAAAGAGTCTCCTTCCACTTTGATATAATGGGACCTGACATGACCATAAGAGCTGGGTGCATCTAATGTGTTTTTCAATAAATAACAATGCCCACCATATTATTCGAATGCTTTCTACTAACTGCTATTCACACTCAGGTTTAGGTGTCAGAATTTAAAATCTTGAGACATGTTATTCTTAAATTTTCAGCTTACTTCAAGTCATATTGAAATAAGGCAATAAAAAAGGTCTGGATTCAAAATATGACTCAACCACACACTAGCTATGCGATCTTGGATAAACTAAACTCTCTAAGCCTCAGTTCAGCATTTGTTTAGCCGTGAAAATACACTTCACATAATTGTTGCATAAGTTAAATGAAATCATACATTATTTGGCACAGTGTTCAACAAATAATGAAGTGTATAATAAACTATAGAACTTATTACTACTATTACCAGAAAACACATGTAGTACAGCAGTACTTCTCATATGGAACACATTTCTTTCTACTTTCTTATAAAGAAACTGTTTCATAATTTTAAAATTGGAAAACAAAATTAGTTTGCATTTTAAACTGAAAGTGTATTGCTCTCGTTTCCTCCAATATAAAAAATAAAGCAAAATACTCTAACAACTCTTCCATTAAAATAACCCTATAGGGCCTTTAACAGCAAAGGAAGTTTAGTTTTATCAAGTTCCAAACTTAAGTAAAAACTATTCAGTCACCATCAATAGAAACCTCTATAACACACTGGACTATTCAACTTGAGATTAAAAGGGTTTGTTCTAGAACTCTAACTTCCAAATATCCTAACTGAAAGGACAATTCTGAAATATCCCAAACCACATTTATTGCTCAAAAATAAAATTACTGAAAAGAAGTACACTTCTAAAAGTGTACTTTTATTATTTAATGATTAAGTTCTAGTCTTCACGGTAAGTCAATAGTCATTCTAAACTAAATACTACTCAAAAAATGACTATTTGATTGGAAAGATTTCTATAACAAATCATACCTGTTGTAAGCCATTTCTTCCTTATATTCTTTCAAGTTAATAATATATGAACACCAAGGTTTTTAACAGTATTGGGCTCATCCCAGTAGATGACAGAAAAACTGAAATTCTAATTGTAAATGCATCACTCGTTTAAAAATGTGTTCAAAATCAACTTGATTCTCCTAAAACTAAACTACGGGGGCTGCTGAGGACAAGAAATTAGCATTCCTTGCCAGTTTGAACATATCCCTGAAACGAAGCTTACTCACAACCACACAAACTGCTGTTGAATTTTGTGTGGTGACAATTTTGTCAACAGTGACACCCAGGCCACAGAGAAAGGAGAAAACAGTCGACAATGGGCACCACAAACCAGAAGCCTACTGGGAAAAACGGAAAATGGAAAATTCAGTGAGTCATAGATTTTACTTAGTACAGCGAGAGCACCATCAGCAAAACTGAGAGCACCAATCCCAACTTTCTCTTAATCCCCATACACAATATTCAGGAATTAAAACTATTGATGCGGTTTAGAGTTGCTCTTCTTCTGCCAGGCCTATGACACCCACGCAATCTCGCCCTTCCCTTCACCCCACCATCTCTCAAATAAGTACAACGGCAGAAGAGAGGCTTCTCTAAGCAGCACATAATCCACGCCCACAAGCCTGGGCCGAGCAGTATGACACTGACAGTTTTCGGTCCCTCCCGATCTCTCCCACTCGCGGCGCCTCTGCACAACTCAGCAAAATATGACAAGGGTAGAACCCACGCAGAGCGATGGCTTACTGTAGGACCTTCTGACCCTTCGCTCGGACAGAGAGGTGGGCCAAAGGGATGGTGCTCCGCTCAAC
>NW_011495022.1:4875517-4913147 GCF_000754665.1 Bison bison bison | reverse complement strand
GCGGAACTGGTAGGCCACTCGGCATAAGGCGGAGGCGCCTGGGAGAGGCAAGCGAGATAATCGGCAGCGTATTTCCCAGGGAAAAGCTCAGCGCGCCTCCCTTCTGCCGAACCTTCCCAATGACCCTCATTTTGAACCCTCTACCTTCAAGTAGAAACGGGCAAAGCCCGGCGCTGGCGTCCACCTCTGCCAGTTTCAGCCACCACCCCGCAGTCCGCCTCCAGAGCGGACAGCACCAGCCAGTGACAGAGATATGGGCCCGGCCAACTCCTTCCCATCAAACCCCGCGCTCCCTCCGCCGGCCAATCAGCGCCGTGGCCGGCGCGCGCCGCTCCCTCATCACGTGACCGTGACTAGGGTGGGCAGTTGGGGAAAGAGGTAGACAGTTGGCGGGAGGCGGTCTGTGCATCCCTGTGGCTTCCGCAGCCAAATGGGGTGCTCGTCGTCGCGTCTCACAGGTGGAGAGTCATTTGTTTTGACTCTTACCAATAATTACTTCTTACTCCTCCTCTGCCTCCTGCTTTTCTTTTGGAACCTGTTCTGCAAAGTCTCACTGGCTAAAGAAAACCCCCGAAATTGGTCCGGATGGCCCTAGACCGCCGCGAGAGAGAGGAGTGGGTTTGACGGTGGAGATAGGTGCACCTGGACACGAGCCCGCCCTGAAGAGTGCGGGATCAGCTGTCATCCAGCCGGCAACGGAGCCAGTTAACTACACAGCTTAGGAGAGACGGGTTCCCAACCAAGCTAGTGACGAAATTCAGCCTGGACTCCAGGAGTGCTTGAGACTTATGACTCATGGACTTCAAAAAGGGTCCTTTGATGACTGGGCCGCTTACCTCACCATTATGTGGTAAACGTCAACTGCCCGAGGATGTTGCTTTCAAACCGGTGGCTTAACAACATAAACTGAGTTTTCTATCTTAAAACGCTTGAGAACACTTCCTTGGCAGGTCTTGGTACTAGGCCCACGAATAAATCACCTAGGTTTTATTTGCCTCAGATTTTAAGCGTTGGCTAAAGCACATTAAATTTACTAGTCAACTGAGAGTGACAAGTCTCAATAACAAATAGTACTTGAATCACACAAGGTAATGTTGGAGAAGCATAGAGAAACTTCAGCATAAGCTCTTGTCACGATTTACGCCTGTGTTCAAACATTTTTCATGGGATTTCTATTTTGTTCAGTTATATACACATTTTAAGTGCCCATGGTATTTTAAAGAGTATAATCGTTGTATTATGCTATGTTTAAACTTTGACAACCAAACAGGTAAATTATGAAAAGAAAGCAAAGTATTTGGTTGGTAAGAATAATTTATTATACTGGAAGCTACCAGATAGTTCACTGTAGAGTTGCTTAACTGCTAAAATGTTTAGTTACAGATTTGTAAATGTGAAGGGAAGGAAACCAAAGTTTCTTCTTATGCTCTGGGTAAAACACATTACATATCTAAAAGAAAATGAAACATTTCACTTATTTTGGTATGGAAATTTAAACATTTTGTTTTTCATCCTTTCTTATTTTAAAGTTTAAAAAAAAGGCAACTTAGAGAATGAACTTTTGGTTACCACAGGGGAAGGGTAGTGGGGAGAGACGGTTAGGCAGTGTGGGACTGACATGTACACACTGCTATATTTAAAATGTATAACCAAAAAGGACCTATGTATAGCGCAGGGAACTCTGCTCAATATTATATAACAACCTAAATGGGAAAAGAATTTGGATATGTGTATGTATTTAAAATAAATAAATGAAAGGCCTGTGCAGTTTTGCAAATACAGCTCCTCACCTCAGGACAATCTCTCTAAGAGAACAAGGAAGAGATACTTTCTATTTGCTAATGATTTGTTTTCTAGTTTTAATTGATCCATCAAGACTTACTGAAAAGAGGACAAAAACAGGTGGGGGAAAACAAAAGAGCTAACTGGGTACAAGAAATTCCAAAAACCTAATCCTGAGACAAAATACCTTAGGTAGTTGATATAGAACAGGAGAAATTTGACCTGACAGGCAGAGACAGAGGAGTACTAATTAGATCATTAACTTTTTTAACCTTTCCAATAACCTTTTAAGGTAATTATCAGTTTTCAAATGAAACTGAAAAGAGAAAGGAACTGAATAAAAATTATACATATATTGTTGAAAGTAATGCTATCCTCGTCTATATCACTGCCTCCTCTGTATCAAGTGGTAAGAGTTTGTAGGCAAAGTGAGAGAAGATATTAGAAGCAGAAAGATCAGCATATGCACTATATGGCTGACCTAAGGCTCCAACAGTCATTACAAATATTTATTGAAGACAAGACCATGTGTTAAGTGCTGAGAATACAGAGATAAGTAAAATAGCTGCCCTAAAGCCACTGACCGGAGAAGGCAATGGCACCCCACTCCAGTACTCTTGCCTGGAGAATTCCAGGGATGGGGGAGCCTGGTGGGCTGCTGTCTATAGGGTCACACAGAGTCGGACACGACTGAAGCGACTTAGCAGCAGCAACAGCAAAGCCACTGACACTAGAGAGAGAAACCTTTGAGAAAACAACAACAACAACAAAAAAAACACAATATAAGGTAAATAAGTGTTGTGGTAGAGGCAAATGTTCAAAAGATCGGAAAATGCTAAGGCAAGAACAGCCAGAGGTGTGTTTTAGCTGTAAATACTAATACTAAAAATTGTCCTGCAATAGATACTAAGGAAGTGAAAAGCAAAGAGACGATGAGCAAGGAAACAAACTGTTCTAGGCAAAGGAATTTGTAAAGATCTAATTCAACAAATAAGCGAGCCACGTTTATTTAGATAGATAAATGAAAGTTGCAAGAGATAGGTGCTCTGAGAGCTTAGAGTCAGTCACTGATCTGGTCAGAAAAGTTAGGTAAGGCATGCTTGAGGAGGTCGCCTGGAATACAGATCTGAAGGATGAGAAACTGAAGAAAGGAGAAAAGAAAACAGAGGGAACAATATATGTACAGCCTTTTGTCAGGAATGAACAGTGCAAGCCCAAGGGTCTGAAAGGAAGTCATTGTGACTAGAGCCCTGTGCAGGGAGACCAGACTAAGCAGGACTTGCTTGGCCATACTGAGAACAAAATGGGGTAGGGATTTAACCTGATCAGATCCGTGTTTGGAAAAGATTATTCCCGCTGCAGTGTGGAGATATGAACAAGGTCAGTCTTGGACCAAAGTAGTTCAAGTGGATTGGGATGGGCACAAGGAGATGGAGAAAAGTGGGGGAAATGGAACAATTTAGGAGGTGAAATAGGTCTAGAGAATGGATTTAGGTAAAGTAGAGGAACGAATGGGGATTGAAGGAGAGGAAGGAGTCATGACAGGATATCTGGCAGGCACAGTGGATGGAAAGCAATGTTCACTGAGGTGTGGAGAACACTGAAAGAGTCAGATTTGGGGGGAGATGGTGATTTCAATTGATTTCAACAGGCTGAGTCTCAGATATTTTCATGACTGCAAGGAGAGATGTCACATAAACAGATCTCTGGGTCTGCAGCACTGAGAAGTCTGAGTTAGAGAAAAAGTGTTCGGGTTTGTAATATGTTCTTTTCCACAAAGTACTTATTTTTTCAAAATGCAAATATAAGTATTGTGGTAAAACAAAAAGTAAAAGTCTCTAAAGCTGTTTGCCAAACTTCCTTTCAAATTACCTGGGGCCTTCATTTAAAAAAAAAAGTTCTCTAGTATGAGGCATCAAATTTTGAATTTTAACAAGTGCCACCAGTGAGTCTTCCTCTCAGGGAGTTTCTCTGGAAAGTGGTACTCCAGTGCCAGCAGCCACCTGCATGAGAGTTACCCTAAGTGCTTATTAAAAGCACATCCCTCTAGGGATGGGAGGATGGGAGAAAGGAAGATGATGCAGTACCAGGTAGTCCAAGATTTCACCCTCCATCCTTTACAGAAGTGTCCTACGTGCTCCATCAGGCAGTTTAGAGGAAAGCTGGTGTCCTTTGTTGAATGATGCAAATGTAGGCAGCAGGCAGCCCTGACAGGCTGCTGTAACAGCTTCCCTGGCTCCTAGCCCAGGCCTCCTGTCCTGTCCACTGAAATGGTGCTCAGCCTACTCCAGTGCTCTCTTTTTCTACCACTCGCATCAAACCCTGTCCTTCCCTCACTGGGGAAGGTGTTATGGGTGTTATGCTCCATATACTCCTACCAATTCAGAGGTTTCTTTTAGCTAATCTGGCCAGGGTTAAGAGGGAAATAGGTTCGAATGCTATGTTTCACTCTCAACAAATTCTCAAGAACTTACATTGTAAGCATCTTGTTTTTTAAAGACTGAATTGCTTGTTCTCTGTGTAGTCTCACTGTAACATCTCTTTTTCTCTATGAAGCACTGTAGATGTAGAGGAAGAATCAGAAAGTAAGGGGGAGAAAGATTAGAATTATTTTTTTAATGGGTAATATAGCAAACAGATGTATACTACTTAAAGACTATAACCCAAAACACTCATGTAACCCACACTGAGTCAAAAAGTAGAATGTTACCAACACCCCAAAGGCCCCAAAGTGCCCCTTCCTTTATAACCCCCAAGTACCTAGAGTTAACAAACACTATCATGATTATTAAAATATTGACTTCCTTGCTTTTCTTTATAGTTTTATTGCTTAATTACTCAAACAGTATATTTCATGCCTGGTTTTTAACTCAATGTAAATTGAATCATAAATTTTTTTTCATGTCTTTATTTCTTTTACCCAAAGTTACGTCTTTAAGATTCATCCATGTGGCTGTAGGTTTTTATTCACATTTCTTTAATTGTGGGTATTAATTTCAGGGAGAATAATATCCTTCAACATGAGCCTCCCCTTTCTGGCTTATGGTATGACTCCACATTTGTTCAGGTATTCTCATGTGTTTTCCAAAAAATTTTTTCATTTTCATCACATGAATTTCATACCTTTATAGTAGGTAGAATTCTAAAGATGGCCCTCTGAGATTCCCATCCCCTGATCAATCAATAAAACGATAGTCTAGGTACTGCTATGAAGGACTTCTGCAGATGTAAAAGAGGTACTCTGAGCTCTAGAGAATCCAGTGGAGAAGGCAATGGCATCCCACTCCAGTACTCTTGCCTGGAAAATCCCATGGACGGAGGAGCCTGGAAGGCTGCAGTCCATGGGGTCGCTAAGAGTCGGACACGACTGAGCCACTTCACTGTCACTTTTCACTTTCCTGCATTGGAGAAGGAAATGGCTACCCACTCCAGTGTTCTTGCCTGGAGAATCCCAGGGACGGGGGAGCCTAGTGGGCTGCCGTCTATGGGGTCGCACAGAGTCGAACACAACTGAAGTGACTTAGCAGCAGCAGCAGCAGCAGAGAATCCAGGCTCCAGGGACTACACCTTGAAGGGTGTGTTTGGGTTGGAGGGCCCATGTGTGGACCAGGAGGTGAGCAGGCTCCACTCTAAAACTAGCCTGAGGCTGTTCTGTGCATCCTTGGTGGACACAGGTGGCAGATACTGCCATGCCTGGGCCCTGCACCAGGCTAACCACATGCTGTTACTGCACAATAGCTGCAGCGTGCCTGGATTCCTGACCTACAGAACTGTGAGATAATAAATGAGTATTATTTCAAGATGCTAACATTGTGGTAATGTGTTACAGCAGCAAAAGAAAATTAATATGCACCTTTCTTATTGAGCAGAAATCTTGGTGGCTTATCAAGTTAGCCTTCACTTGAAGTAGGACGATAACCACAGAGGTCACACTACTCAAGACCTGCAGCTGAGATTGCTTCACCATTTAGAATTCAGACTAAAAATGCACCTGTATTTACACCTGCCTCTGAAGCTATGTTTGATAGATAGACAGTACTTGGGAGGAAAGGGACGGCAAGTCAGGGAAAGCACGGCACCAAAAGCCAAGCACTTAGGGTGCCACAAAAGGAGCACCACAGCTCCTCAGCGTGTTTGCTCATATTACGTTCAGATGAGTCCAGCCCACACTCCAGAAGCAAATGAGCACTAAATGTGCTTCCTGTGTTTCAATAAAAGAGAGGCAACAGAAAGTCTAGATCGCTGTGAAATAACTGAAAATAAATATTGACATCAAGTCTAACGCTAAAGATTCCTATTATCATAAGTAATGCATAATTCCAGAGACCAAATGTGTCTGAAAGGCATAATTTAAAATTAGAATACAAAGTATCCTGGCATGTAGATAATTCCATGTAAGTCTAAACTAATTATTGTAAAAGGAACATTTCCTTCTTGAAAAGAAAAAAAAAAACTTTGCTTGTTCTGGAAAATATATATAAACTAAGGTAAAATAAATTATTGGCTTTCTGTCCAGTAAGTCCAAAAAAGATGGCATTCTAATGCTTCCTGAAAAATGAGGGTACACATGGCAAATCAGGGATCTGGTGAAACTTGAGTCTTCTCTTGTATGCATGTAAAGCTTACACATAAAACAAGGAAGATATAGCTTTAGCTAATTCACACTGAGATTTATTTTTAATAGGAGTCATAAGAGTACATGGGGTTTTACAAAGCATAAAATATGGAAGACAAATTTTCTGCCTTGAGCTTAGTAAAACATGTGTAGGTGGTAGCTAACAGGATAAATACTGAGTCATGATGATTTACAAGTGATCACCAATGGGAGACTGGATGTATTTAAGAAAAAAAAAACATGTCTTATAAAAACAGAGAATTGGGACATGCCAGGGATTTGAAAAAAAAAGCTTGAAGGAAGAATAAAAGATGTGAGAAATTAAAGCCAAAGTTCTAAGAAATGAGGGAGGAGAAAAAACTGAAGATAAAAATAGAAGAAAAGACTTGCTGCTGTGAGGCATGAGCAAATACATGAGAAAAAAATGTAGGATTGATTTGCTTGGCAGAACTCTGAAAACAGACAACTGGAAATCCTAACTATACAATTCATTTCTTAGAAAGGTTAAGAGCTAAATTTCCCAAACAGTAGACACTAAACCAGACTTCTTGCTCAAACCATATTATTCCATCTGTAACATTTGTATATATAAATAAAAGTCCATACAACTCTATGTGCAGCTGAATTGTGAACAACTTCAAAACTTATCAATATTTTTGAGCTATAATGCACAAGAAACTTCGTGTTAGACTATATATTCAAAAGCACTAGTTTTCTTAACATATACATATGTTCTAGAAAAGTCCGAATGCTATGGCAATACTAATATCAGACCCAATATTTCTCTCCAAGATAAAGGCGACTGTGTAGTGTATGCAGAGCACAAACCACCTCCCTGTGCTACCTTTGTAGATACAGCAGCTCTATAGTTTTCTGTTTATTATCCAAATAGGTCATACTCAGGAAATTATCTGTTCAAAACATTTGCCAATTTTTAAATGGCATTATTTGTCTTTTTATTAATGAGTTTACTATACCTTTACAGTGGCTTGGTGGTAAAGAATCTGCCTGCAATGCTGGAGACCTGGGTTTGATCCCTGCCTCGGAAAGATCTCCCAGAGAAGGGAATGGCTACCACTCCAGTATTCTTGCCTGGAGAATTCCATGGACAGAGGAGCCTGGCGGGCTAAAGTCCATGGGGTCCCAAAGAGTCCAGCACATTGAGCAACTAATACTTTCACTTTTTTCACATACCTTTACAGTAAACAAATGAGGTGGTGTGAGTCCTCCAACTTTGCTCTTTTTAAAAATCGTTTTGGCTATCCTAGTTCTATATGAAGTTTTAAGTAAATGTATCAATTTCTAGGAAAAACTTTGCTCTGGTTTTTATTGGGATTGCATTGAATACATAGAATAGCTTGAGGAAAAGTGGCATATTAACAATACTGAGTCTTCCAATCCAAAGACAGAGTATTTCTTTCTATTTGGATATTCTTTGATTTCTTTCATCATTATTTTATAGTTTTCAGCATACATGTCCTGCATATTTTTGTTAGATTTATATCTAAGTATTTTATGGCTTTGGTTCTATTTTAAATGATACTGTGTTTTAAAATTTGATTCCCAAATGTTTGTTGGCAATATGTAGAAATAAAAGATTTTTATATTTTGACCTTTTATCCTGTGACTTCTCTAAAATGGTTTATTAGTACTAGGAGGTTTTTATAAATTTCTTGGTATTTTCCATGTAGAAGAATCACACAGTTTTGACAGAGTTTTTTTTTTCTTCCTTTCTAATCTGCTTTTTTCATTTGTTTCTCTTGCTTTCTTGTACTATGGTACAATATTGAATAGAAGTAGTGAAAGCAGACATCCTTGCTTTGTTCCTAATCTTAAGGGGAAACATTCAGTCTTTCAATTTTAGTATATTAGATGTAAGTATTTTGTAAATTTTTTTATTATATTAAGGAAGTCCCTTCTTCGTTTGCAGAAAGTATTTATCATGCTGTTGAATGTTTATATAGTTAGGATTTCCAGTTGCCTAATTTCAGAGGTTTACCAATCCAATCAATCCTTTATTTTTTGTAGGAATTCCATTTTTGTATGGAATTTTATTTATATATACAAATGTTATAGATGGGATAATATAGTTTGATATTCAATGTATGATTGAATATTGAATTTTGTCAAATGCTTTTTCTGCATCTATTGAGATGATCACATAGTTTTTCTTCTTTAGTGAGTCAATATGATTAATGATATTGATTTTCAAATCTTGAATCCTATAATAAGCTGTAACCACAGGCATAATAATCGTCAATGAGTTCTGAATGCTTTGAGTGAATTATTGAATGTGAATATAGATTGGTGTCAGAAGTCTAGAGCGCTGAACCCTCAAATTTCACAGTTTGACCAACTCTAGGTAGCATACAATCAACATATTTACATTCAAGAACACAAGTTTCATCTCTTTTCTGTCTTCACTGTCTGTAGGTCATGGTCCCAATATTAGTTTGGGGGGGGGGTCTTTTGATTGATTGATTAATTTTTTAAATTTATTTGTAGGCTATTTTCTATTTTCTCATGTACCACTTAAAAGTTAGTGTGAGATTTGAGATTTGTAGATCCATTTACAAAGACTTAGCTATGTAACTTGGTAAATATATGGTAAATATATGGTCCCACTATGGTAAAATATAAAATATACATTTGGGCTTTGTTCCAGGTTCTTGTCATAGAACTCCTAAAACCTTGGAATCTCGTATATAATAAGAATGCATTTGATATGTTGATGAGCTGATTCTTGGCTGAGGGGCTCCTAGATAATTTCAGAATGGGAGCAGATCACCAGAAAGACAAACCTTGATTAGAAGCTTAGAACTTTCAGACCCATCTCCTGACTTCCAGGGAAGGGATAATGGCTGGAGATTGAATTAATCACCAATGGCCAAGGTTTAATCAATCATGCTTACATAATGAAACCTTCATAAAAATCTCTAACCTATGAGTTGAGAGATCTTCCAGATTGGTAAACATGTTAAGGTACTAGGAAGAGGGCACACCTGGATAGGGTGTGGGAGCTCCAAACCACCCACCTTCCCCATACCTTGCCTTATATGCGTTTCTCTCATTTGGCTATCCCTTTATAATAAACCAGTTGTTGTTGTTCAGTCATTCAGTCACGTCCGACTCTTTTGAGACTCCATGGACTGCAGCACGCCAGGTTTCCCTGTCCTTCACCATCTCCAGGAGCTTGCTCAAACTCATGTCCGTTGAGTCAGTGATGGCATCCAGCCATCTCATCTTCTGTCATCCCCTTCTCCTCCTGCCTTCAGTCCTTCCCAGCATCAGTCTTTTCTGATGAGTCAACCCTTCACATCAGGTGGCCAAAGTATTGTAGTTTCAGCTTCAGCATCAGTCCTTGCAATGAGTATTCAGGATTGATTTCCTTTAGGATTGACTGGCTGGATCTCCTTGCAGTCCAAGAGTCCTTGGAGACTCCTTGCAGACTCAAGAGTCTTCTCCAACACCACAGTTCAAAAGCATCAATTCTTTGGCACTCAGCCTTTTTTATGGTCCAACTCTCCTATCCATACATGACTACTGGAAAACCATAGCTTTGACTATACAGAACTTTGTTGGCAAAGCAATGTCTCTGCTTTTTAATATGCTGTCTAGGTTTGTCATATCCTTTCTTCCAAGGAGCAAGTATCTTTTAATTTCATGGCTGCAGTCACCATCTGCAGTGATTTGAAGCCCAAGAAAATAAAGCCTGTCACTGTTTCCACTGTTTTCCCATCTATTTGCCATGAAGTGATGGGACCGGATGCCATGATCTTTGCTTTTTGAATGTTGAATTTTAAGCCAGCTTTTTCACTCTCCTCTTTCACTTTCATCCAGAGGCTCTTTAGTTCCTCTTCACTTTCTGCCATAAAGCAGAAATAAACTAGTACAAGTGAGTGAAATATTTTCCTTAGTTCTACGAGTTGATTGAGCAAATTATTAAACCTGAGGGAGGGAGGTTATAGGAACCCTGATTTGTAGCTGTCAGATAGAAGCATGGGTATCCTGGGGACCCAATTGTTTTGTGACTGGTCTGAAGGGAGGGCAATCATCCAGGTGTGCATGCATGCTAAGTTGCTTCACTTGTGTTCAGCTCCTTGTGACCCTATGGACTGTAGCCTGCCAGGCTCCTCTCTCTATGGGAGTCTCCAGGCAAGAATACTGGAGTGGGTTGCCATGCTGTCCTCCAAACCCACATTTCCCATGGCTCTTACATTGCAGGCAGCTTCTTCACCACTGAGTCATTGTGGAAGTCCAGTCTTCCGGGACCTAGCCCTTAACCCTGTGCATCTGATGCTAATTTCTGATGATTAGTGTCAGAATTGAATTGAATCGTAGGACACTCAGTTGATGTCCAGAGAGTGGGAAAATTGGTTCATTCGAAAGGAAGAAAACCACGTATTTGGTGTCAGATGTATTGTGAGTAATAATACATCTCACCCAAACGTGTGCAATTCAGTGATGTCGGCTGGCATTATGCTGGTTTATCACAGATTTGGGGGAATCATCTTCCCTAAGTTTCTCCCTTCCAGGATTTCCCTCCCATTCTCCAGCCCTCTGAAGCCTTGTTTCCTGATCTTCTGGCCAGAAAGGTGGGATTTCTCTTGGATTTCTAGATGTCCATTTTGCTGCCAGTTTCCCGCAACTGGGGCGACCCACTGGGCAAGGCATTGGGGGGCGGGGAGAAAGGTTTTTTAAAAATGGAAATGCTCCCTACCTTCTCTGGCCCTCAGCTCCCCTTTCTCAACTCTTCTGGACAGAAAGACAGGAAACCCACTGCTTCAACTCCACTATAGGTCAGCCCTCTGTAAGACACAAATGAAAAAGGAAGTAAAATAAGAGAGAGAAAAGAGTGCTACCCCCATACTCTCTGGCCCGCAGGGATCCCCTTTTCTGGTCTTATGGACAGAAAGATAGGATTTCTCTGAGTTTTAGCTGTCTATAGTACTGATGTGCCAGCTGTACCAGGAGCCTACACTTAAGACCATGAGCAAGAAAAAGGCAAAAAAATGGGAAATTCACTGCCATACAGCTCACTTCCCCAGGTTTTGACTTCTTTCCCCAATCTGCCTGCTTTTCTTTACTTTCCAAAGTTCTCATAGAGCTGCTTTTTTGCATTTCATCTAGTGTTTTTAGATGTAATCAGCAGAAAGATAGGCTTTAGTAGGCTTATAATTTGACCACATCAGTTCAGCCTGCTAGTTTCTCATTGACTCTTTATGTGACAATAATTTTATAATATCATTTTCTATAAAGAGTGGAAAGATAATCCAGTCTTTTGTTGATTTAAATGGTTTTCATTATTGATTGTTTAGGAAAACATTTCAGCTTTCTGTTAATATGTAAATTTTAAGAATGGCTATCAAGTGTGGGAAAAGTGCTACCAGATTGCTAGTTTTTTTCATCTAGACACCATAAAATGTCAGAGTTTTCACGTTTCTTTGTGCAGTAATTAATTAAAAATAGTCTTTGAATCAATAACAGTTATTACTCATTCTTGATGTCTTTGTTGCAATAGCATATTACGAGTTTTATATTACTTTTTGCAATGTAATCATTCTGTGTCAAATCAAAGAGTTATAAATCCTTTTCTATTGTGTTCATATGATTCTTTCCTCTCATTAAGTGCATGATCAAACTATACAAGAGCCTATTCATCAGTTCTATTTGAAATATATCTCTTCCATTGGTTAATTCCTGCCTTTGGTGATGATTTCAAATCTTTTTTGTTGTTGTTACAAATACTTCTTGATGTCAGAATAATTTCTATTGGCTTAATTGCTTACCTTTTCCACTTTTGTTTCATATTCCATTAATTTTTATCTGAATTTTTTCTCAGTTTTTTATAAATAGATTTAAGGATGAAGAAAGATGGTCCCCTTTATATAATTCAAAGATAGTGACTGCAATTTCTTAAATATCTTATAGAAACATTTTAAAGTGTCTTTCTACATTACAGTTATAGTGATGTATTTGCTGGGTGTCAATTTTTTGAATAAACTTTTTGGTTTACTTTTGTAGTGGGGGTTTCCTTCCAAATCTTTGAAAAAAGTATTTTAGGGCCTATAAAATTTCCTTGACCCGTGTTGCAAAGCTTGAGCAACTTTACAGTGGATAACCCATTGTATTACCCTTAGACTTTTTTTTAAATCCAAGTTGATATGTTTATGTAAAATACTCCATTTATGAGAGGAAACTGAAATGAAAATGGCTGTTGTAAAATGCCAACATGGTTAACAACTGTGGAAGCAGCTTTTTCTCTTATAGATTAAAGGAATAAACTGCACGTGGTATACATCCTGCATACTTATTAATATCTTTAAAGAGTGCTGGGAGCCCTTTTCCTCACCTATGTCTAGACGGACAATACTCCATGAATGTTTTCAACCACAGGTTACTATTTCCAAAAGTTATTTCACATTGTTGAATAAAGCCAAAGGCTGGTTTTCAGTTGGTGAAAAATGTCAAAACCATATATAGAATTTTCAATCACAGCAGTAGAGCACAACAATGGCCAACTAATCAGTGTCAGACACATCTGGCCTAGAATCTACAAAAATGGAGTAACATTTGGTTTCTGGTTTATTTATCTGTTAACCCTTCTGTTATATATTTTCCCATTACTTCTATTCATTCTTCGTAAACTGTTACTCCCCCCCCCAATTTTGGGCATTTTTCCAAGTTCTCATGCAAAGATGAATTAAATTTAATAGTTATTTCTAGGATTCCCATTAAATTTCTGCTATATGAATGATTATATTTCATCATGACCTCTGAAAGTCCCCTTAAAAATGCAATAACCTCAACTACTTCTGTTTCAGCACTTCAAAATAATTTGGAATGTTCTTACTCAGCTGGTTTTTGATTTATGGGTAATCTAAGAAAAGATAGTTGTCTTGTGCTCCATAGAATAGTCACAGCTTTTGAGGGCTATCAATAAATTCATTTAGTCTGAAAAACCATCCAGTGTAAGTAATGTCTGTCTTGTTGAAAATAATTTACAAATGAAACAATATTTATCATCTCTTTTTGCCTTGGGATAAACTAGCCAGAATCTCATAAGAGTGTGACTCTTTAGAACTTTTTTCAAAATATCTTTTTGAGAAACATCTCTCTTGCTCATTTTATGTTCTGTTTGATTCCATATAAATATTATTGGACTCACAATTTTGAAGGAGAATTTGTCTTTAATTAAAATACTGAGTGACATTATTACATTTTAGCGATAGGGCCATAATAAAAAAAACCACAGTTCTTATTAAAGTCAATAAAGTCATAAACATGAAGCTGCTGCCAACATTTGCTGACTATACAAACTGTATTTTGCTTGATTATTTTCTGTTTCTCCAGATTTTTCATTTCCTCTTTGGGAGTGCCCTGAGTCTCATAATCTTTATCTCTTCCACTGTCACTATATTTTCTTGCCTCTAATGAATCCATCCTTTTCTTTATGATTTTGGCATTTTTAGCATGTATTCCAAGATAATAAGAAATCTTTTGGTATTTTGACGCTTTTGTGAGTCTTCAGTTTAAATTTTTGGCTTCTAAAAAGGACACTTTCTTAATGAAAATTCAACTTTCAACTCATAATTTTACTCATCGGATGACTGAAAGAATTTTCCACAAACTGTCTTCTAGTCCATACATTTCAAACCTTGTTTCTCCTCCCCTAACAAGCCATTCCCATCATCCAGATACCATTCATCTGGCAGAAGCCCCTGGCCTTTGCACCTTCGTATCACCAGGTCAAGTGAGTTGGCAGAAAGGGCAACTGAAGTATGCTGAGAGGTTATTCTTACCCTGAGATGGTTAGCAATAAGCACAGGAGTGGCTGTGAAACATGTAAATATACCCCACAAACAGAAAACACAGAAGAACTATACAAAAAAAATCTTCATGACCCAGATAACCACGATGGTGTGATCACTCACCTAGGGCCAGACATCCTGGGAAGTCAGGTGGGCCTTAGAAAGCATCACCATGAACAAAGTTAGTGGAGGTGATGGAATTCCAATTGGACTATTTCAAATCCTAAAAGATGATGCTGTTAAAGTGCTGCTCTCAATATGCCAGCAAACTTGGAAAACTCAGCAGTGGCCACAGGACTGGAAAAAGTCAGTTTTCATTCCAATCCTATCCCAAAGCAAGGCAATGCCAAAGAATGTTCAAAGTACCAGACAACTGCAGTCATCTCACACGTTAGCAAAGTAATGCTCAAAATTCTCCAAGCCAGGCTTCAACAGTATGTGAACTGTGAAGTTCCAGATGTTCAAGCTGGATTTAGGAAAGGCAGAGGAACCAAAGATCAAATTGCCAACATCCAATGGATCATAGAAAAAGCAAGAGAATTCCAGAAAAACATCTACTTCAGCTTCACTGACTACCCTAAATTCTTTGACTATGTGGATCACAAAAAAACTGTGGAAAAATTTTTAAGAGATGGGAATACCAGACCACCTGACCTGCCTCCTTAGCAACCTGTATGCAAGTCAAGAAGCAACAGTTAGAACAGGACATGGAACAACGAACTAGTTCCATATTGGGAAAGGAGTATGTCAAGGCTGAATATTGTCACCTTGCTTATTTAACTTATACACAAAGTACATCATGTGAAATGCTGGACTGGACGAAGCACAAGCTGGAATCAAGATAGCAGAGGGAAATATCAATAACCTCAGATATGCAGATAACACGACCCTTAGGCAGAAAACAAAGAGAAACTAAAGAGCGTCTTGATGAAAGTGAAAGAGAAGAGTGAAAAAGTTGGCTTAAAACTCAACATTCAACAAATGAAGATCATGGCATCCTGTCTGATCATTTTGTGGCAAACAGACGGGGAAACAATGGAAACAGTGACAGACTTTATTTGGGGGGGGGCCTCCAAAATCACTGCAGATGGTGACTGCAGCCATGAAATTAAAAGACACTTGTTCCTTGGAAGAAAAGTTATGACCAACCTAGACAGCATACTAAAAAGCAGAGACATTACTTTACTGACAAAGGTCTATCTAGTCAAAGCTCTGGTTTCTCCAATAGTTATGTATAGATGGGAGAGTTGGACCTTAAAGAATGCTGAGTGCCAAAGAATTGATGCTTTTGAACTGTGGTATTGGAGAAGACTCTTGAGAGTCTGTTGCACTTCAAGGAGATCCAGCCAGTCAACCCTAAAGGAAATCAATCCTGAATACTCATTGGAAGGACTGATGCTGAAGCTGAAGCTCCAATACTTTGGCCACCTGATATGAAGGGCTGACTCATTAGAAAAGACCTGGATGCTAGGAAGGATTGAAGGCAGGAGGAAAGGGGGATGACATAGGATGAGATGGCTGGAAGCCATCACTGACTCAGTGGACATGAATTTGAGCAAGCTCAGGGAGTTGGTGATGGACAGGGAAGCCTGGCATGCTGGCAGTCCATGGAGTTGCAAAGAGTCGAACACGACTGAGCAGCTTAACCGAACTGAATGGAGGAAAGTCAGAAGGAAAGACACTGCAATCTTCACTGGTTGGAGTTAAAATATCTTACTTGGGCAAATTTTGCAAAAATATGTAATTTTGAGAGCACCATCACTAAAGTTCCTATCAAGAAGCTTTATTAACATTTTATTCCAAGGAGTCTTGACATATCAACCTCCTTAGTTTCTTGGTAAATCTGCCTCTGGACATTACTTCCAGGCTTTCTCCACAATTTCCCCAACTGCCTGCAATGTCTTGTCTCTTTTTCTACTCCTAGCAAATCCCTACTCTTCTTTTGAGGCTTAATTCAAATGTCAATAATTCCCTGAGAAAGAACTCAGTGTATTGGAAAGAATTCGGGCTCTGGTAAATGACAGAAAAACGGTTTCAATCTTAGCTGAGCCACATGTTTTTTTGTATGCCCAAAGCAAAGTACTAACATCTTTGAGCCTCAATTTCTTCATATATAAAATATGGAGAAAATATACATATCTTGCTCACTTGTAAAAATTTTTTAAATTTAGGATTTCATCAATTCTATTTTTTCTCATTTTAATATCTCTCCATAGAATATTGGGAACATTGAGGAAATGGTACATAAGAGAGGCTTTAAATTATTTTTTTCTCTTCTTTTAACACTATTTTATTATTTGAGTGATCAAAAGAACTAGATGAAGTGAATGAGGCATTTGCATCAAGTCCAAACTATAGGGAGGTGTCAAAAAACTCAGTAATCAACACAAACTTTATACTTGTTAAGATCAATGCAAAAAAAAAATCTGTAATTAATAAAATGTCAAAAAAAATTTAATGGAATAAATATTGTATATTATTCCTATGCCTTAGGCTCCAATATGATTAGCATTGGTAGTGGTGATCAAATCTTGATGAAAGAATTTAGAATATTACTTTTTTATAACAATTCATACCAAATTTAAATTATTGTTTTTATATTCAGCTGTTTTTGCACATGCCATCTTTCAACACCTCCAGTACTAATTTCTCTGGCATTAAACTTTGACCCTCCATAACAAATTATGAGCAAATTATCTTTTTTTTATCCTAGAAATATCGTTTGTGTTATTGAAAAGTAGGTTACTGTTTTGGAAATCAATTTCTATTAGAGATAAATTCACTCTAGAATTATCTACTCCATTTTTTTCCTACACTGAAGCTATTTAAATTTCACTCTCAACCTTTTGCAAAATGGCTCATTTCAGAGTATTTCAGAGATCTTATGCTTCCTTTAGGAATTCTATTTTATACCAGTAAGTTGTTCTTATTTTCCATCTAAATTATTTAGCCAAATTTATTTATTTGTCCTTATTTCTCTGAGGTGATTGGAGAAGGGCATGACAGCCCACTCCAATATCCTTGCCTAGAGAATTCCATGAACAGAGGAACCTGGCAGGCAGTGGTCCATGGGGTCGCAGACTGAAGCGACCGAGCTCGCACGCGCGTGCTGAGGTGATGGAATGAAACATGTCAAATAGTCTACCTGAGATAAGTTCTGTGATGTGTACTGTCATACACTGTGGGTGAACGTGTAAATCGGCCCTTGCTTAGGTCAGTTTTAAAATAACCATCAAATTTGAAATATGCCTGGCTTATCTTACTTTTATAATTAAAATAATAATTTTTTACAAAGTAATTTTGTCCTGTTTTATCTTTCTAGGTGAAAGAGTACAAGATCCTTGGCTTCAAGGACCTCATACTTTAAGGATGAAGGCAAAATGAATAATGTTGGTCTTTATATATGGCAATATATTAAAACTGTTTCAAAGTGGGTTTTCATATTATAAATAGTAATTATAACCCATAAATATAGCCCACATAGAAAGTACAAGCAGAGTCTAAAAAAGTTTGATATTGCCATAATTCTACACTTTGAAATTAAAGATAATTCTGTGTTAATGTAAACAAATCCTCAAACTCAGAATAAATGAATTATTCACAATATTTTTCTTTTTTAATAATTTTGTTTATTTTTTGAATAGGTAGCACACACATATGATACAAAATTAAAAGATGCACGATACTGGATGCTTGGGGCTGGTACACTGGGACGACCCAGAGGGAGGGTATGGGGAGGGAGGAGGGAGGAGGGTTCAGGATGGGGAACACAGGTATACCTGTGGCGGATTCACTTCAATATTTGGCAAAACTAATACAATATTGTAAAGTTTAAAAATAAAATAAAATTTAAAAAAAAAAAGTTGCAAAAGGGCATAAGGTGAAAATTGTCTCCTATCCTGTTCTCAGCACTTACAGGTCCCTTCCCTAGAAACAAACACTATTGCCAGTTCTTAGTTCAGATATCTTTTGTGAATATATGGATATATTTCACTCACTCTTTTTTTTTTTTGGCACATAGATTAGTTCATCCTGTACACTATTAAGCATATATCTTAAGAATGGCAGTCTTTTTAATAACTGTGTTATATTCAATTAAAAGGATGTAGCATTCTTCATCATCAATATTTAGGTTGCTTCTGATCTTTTAACAGTTACAAGCAATACAAAAAAGCCCATAATCGTTTACATGCGCCATTTCTTTCTATGTCATGTACATCTGTAAGAAAGAATATTTAGAAGTAGAACTGCTGGGCTAAAGGGTCTAGACAACTCTATTTTCAATAGATATTGCCAAATTATCCTCCATCGAGGTTGTACTAAGTTACATTCCCACCAGAAATGTCTTTCTCCCCAACCCTGGCCAACACAGTGTGTGATAAAAATGGTATCTCATAACACTGTAAGTCAACTATACTTAAATTTTTTAAAATGGTTTCTCATTGTAATTTTGTAGTTTTCTAATTATGAGGGAGGTAAGGAAATGGCGACCCACTCCAGTGTTCTTGCCCGGAGAATCCCAGGGATGGGGAGCCTGGTGGGCTGCCGTCTATGGGGTCGCACAGAGTCGGACACGTCTGAAGCGACTTAGCAGCAGCAGCAGATTATCACTTTATGTATTTAAGAGCAACATTTACTTTCAAAACTCATTACATTAAGAGCAGTCAATATTTCTTTCCAAATATGACTAGATTTTTTACTTTTAATGAAGAAAAGACTCCTACTGAGTTGTAACTTTACAACAGCTACCATTAAAATAAATGAATAAATACATAGAAACAAATAAATAAACAAACACTAAAACACCTTAGAATTTAAAGGGGTTTCCCACCTTTTCTGGAAGAATTCAAAAGTATATCTTTGGATTGTAGCAAAAATGTGAAATTTCACTAAGATTATTGAATTGCTTTTGTAGCAGTGATATTATTCAGTAATAAAAAAGTCAACTTCTGAGACTTAGGAATTCCCTCTTCTAATGAAAGCTTGTCTTTAGGGAACTTCTAACATTATTATTGATGAGTGACATAAGTACAGTTTAAATTCAATGCAATATCATAAATAGCATTTTTACATTGTTGCTAATGTTGCAAAACAATGTAAATAAATATAATGGAATGTCAATAGTAACATTTTTCTCTATTCTATGTCATTTCACTGTTGGTATTAAACCACTATCTTTTTTAATTTTTAAAACTTTTCATTAGAATGTAGTTGATTTATAATGCTGTCTTAGTTTCTGTTATACAGCAAAGTGAATCAGTTATACATATATCCACCCTTTTTTAGATTCCTTTCCCATATAGGTTACTACAGAGTACTGAGTAGAGTTCCCTGTGCTATACAGTAGGTCCTTATTAGTTATCTATTTTATATATAGTAGTAAACCATTATCTTTCAATCATTGTAGAAGTTAATCTTATTAAATAAAATCTAGCACTTAAAAGGTATAAAAATCTTAGAACTCTTCTAGTTTGAATTGATAGTATGGAAATCACTTAGTATCTTAGAGTTGTAGGTGCAAACTATACTTTTTCATATCTTTTTAAGGGAAGGGAAAATTTGTTTTCTTATTCTCTACTTTCGACCCACCCTATCATCCCCAGCCAGAGAAATAGTTCTCTCAAGCTACAGATAAGAGATGCCAGTTAACCAATCTGGCTGGTCACTGGAGTGAAATATGTCACTGCCAGATCCCCTGATACCTTGTATAGTGGCACAGACTCCTGGAATTGAAAGGGAGCCGGCTCAAGGAGTCATTTAATCCAGACCTCTCTCTTCCTGCAAGGCTCTGCCTGAAATGTCTAAGACAGATGGTTTGTCCTTAAAATTCACCAGGGACAGAGATTCTACAATATTACTCTGGAGCCTTTTCTAATGTTTAATCACTATTACTGTCAGGTCAGTTTAAGCTCTTTCCTGAAGTTTTTCCTCTGCAGACATGGAAAACAGTTGGTCAGCAACCTCTTTATAATCACCTTTCCAATACGCAAAGACAGTTATCAAGGTGCCCTTCAGCCTTGTTTTTTCAAGTTTACACGATATATCTGCCATCCATTTTTAATATATCAGTATGTTTATCTCCATATCACTATTTTATCTCATTAAACATTTCGATTACTTTTCCTTAAACTCTTTTCATTTCTTTTATATCACTCTGAATTTAGTTTTATAGAAGGTTCTATAATTATAATGTAGTTTTAAAATTTTTAATAATTATAGGACAAGGTAACTATGCTTTTGATTATTCACTAAATAAATACTTATTGAGTATTTTATGACAGCAAGAAAAAGAGAGATAAAGCTCTTGCTCTCATATAATATATATTAACAGAAGAAACCAAGAATAAGCAATTAAAATGAATCTATAATATAATGTTACGATAAGAATAAAGCATCTTGTATTAATTAGAAAATAGCTAGGCTGCTGTGATGAGTTGTTGTTGTTGTTGTTGTTTAGTCACCAAGTCCTGTCTGATGCTTTCGTGACGCCATGGACTATAGCCCGCCAGGCTCCTCTGTCCGTGTGACTTCCCAGGCAAGCTAGAGTAGGTTGCCATTTCCTTTTCTAGGGGATCTTCCCAACCCAGGGATTGAACACGCAACTCCTGCATTGGCAGATTCTTTACCACTGAGCCACCAGAGAAGCCCTCGCAGTGATAAAGACCCAACAATAATTCAGTGGTTTGAAGAAGAGGTTTGTTTCTCCCCTAACAGTCCACCCTGACTGCTCTGGATCATTAAGAAGTCTTCCAGGGACTCCAGCCCTTCCATCATATTGCATCATCAAACCTTAGGTCATTGTCATTATTCTTATAGTATAAGCTGGATCACCCAGAGTTGCAGCCAGCAGAGAGGAGAAAGATAGTATGGGTGAAGCTGTCCTAGGCCCAGAAGTGGCACATATCACTTGCACTCTGTTCCATTGAAGAGAACACAGTTACAGGGCCATGCTTGGCAAGGGAGACCCGCTAACTATGTGCTCATGAAGTAAAGGAGAATGGGTTTGGGGGGAGTGCCCAGACAGGGTGTTGCAAGCACTGCCGATGTTTCTCCCCAATAGCCTCAGATCCTGTTTTACCTGTTTATGTGTTTCTGCTTTCAAACTCGAACACTGGACTGTTTTTCAGAAGATGTCCTAGGAACACTGGAAAGTCTTAGGAATTTACTTCCCCCCTACTCTACCTCACCCAGGGGGCACTGATGTGTGCCACAGTATGAAAGACCAGCCCCCTTACCCTCTGCTATTAGGACAATCCTGAGGTTTAACTTACATTCCAGATTCCCCTGCAAATCACAGGCTGAACCTACTCTCTATCGGAGTTGGCCTGAGATTCATCCTTGCTTGTATGTCTTCTCTTTCCTGTCCTGCTTTCCACATCCCCTTCTTGGTTTCCCCCAGGACTATTTTCTTAATGAATCACTTGCACATGAATCCTCATCTGATGGTCTGCTTCTAGGAAGCCTGATCTAAGACACTAGGTAAAGGGCTAAAGGTACTGGGTCATTTTCAGTGGCTTCCCATATAAGACCAACACATGTATACCTGTGGTGGATTCATTTTGATATTTGGCAAAACTAATACAATTATGTAAAGTTTAAAAATAAAATTAAATTAAAAAAAAAAAGGAGTATCTGGAAAAGTAGGGAATGACTTAACTCGCAGCTACCACTATTACTATGGGAAAAAAGAAAAACTAAAATGTGTATCTCTGTTGCTAGGGGCACATTCATATATATAAATTTAGCTTTTGTGATGTGGATATCTACAATCTGTTCAAAAAGTGAATGAATCTGTATCTTGTGTATTATCAAATTGAACTTCATAAAAGCAATCTTCTAAGTGGATCTTCGAAGATAAAGGGAATAAAATTACTAGAATGGACAACAGAAGTGCTCAGTGACACTTCAGCACTGGGTAACCCTCAGATACTTAAGAGTCTTTCCAAATACAGAATGTCATGGATTCTAAAGCACTGACTTCTTTTGGGGGGCCAAATATATTGCCTGTCATTGTTTTGAATAAGGGTAATGATTGCTGAACTATATGGAAAAGGGGGTGGGGGGTGTTGGGTGTGAGGAGGAAGAAGGACTGCAGAAGAAGCAACTGGCAAAAGATTAGCTGATTTAGTTTTGACTTTACTAATTGTTACCATCTATGATTCTCTTCTATGATCCTAATTAATAAATTAACACAGAAGTTTATGTTACACAGTAGTTTTATAATAATACTAAAATATGTAAATATTAGACTTGTATATTGCAGAATTAATAGGTTTTGTATGAGTAATTAACCCAGCAAGATAAAATTTTTAAAAATAGATTTCTAAGTTAAAGCATCACCTTTGATAAATACAAAAATCAGGAAATACAGATGTTACTTAAAGTAAAATTCTCTTTCGCTCAGGCCCATGGCGCCAGCAGGATGGGCAAGTGTCGCGGTCTTCCTACTGCCGGGAAGCTCCGTAGCCACCGACAAGACCAGAAATGGCATGATACACAGTACAAGAAAGCCCACTTGGGCATTGCCCTGAAGGCCAACCCTTTGGGCGGCATTTCTCACACCAAGGGAAGTGTGCTGGAAAAAGTAGGAGTTGAAGCCAAACAGCCAAATTCTGCCATCAGGAAGTGTGTCAGGGTTCAGCGAATCAAGAATGGCAAAAAAATCACTGCTTTTGTACCCAATGATGGTTGCTTGAATTTTATTGAGGAAAATGATGAAGTTCTGATTGCTGGATTTGGTCGCAAAGGTCATGCTGTTGGTGACATTCCTGGAGTCTGCTTTAAGTAGCCAATTGTCAAAGTAGCCAATATCTCTCTTTTGGTTTTATACAAAGGCAAGAAGGAAAGACCAAGACCATAAATTTTGATGATGAAAGCACCATAGTAATAAATTTTCATATACCAAAAAAAGTAAAATTCTACAAGGTCTACCCTGTCAGAGCCCTGCAGACTCTTCTAAGACTCTGTGTTTTACTCATAGTTAAAATTGTATATCTATTATTGTGCTTATTTGATTAATATCTATCTCCACATTAAACTATAGATCTGCGAGGGCTACTTTTGATCATTGTTGTATCTCTAGCATCAAATACAATGCCTAACACATAATAGGTACTCAAAAAAAATTTTTGTTGATCCAAAGCAATTAATAAATATATAAATAAAAATAATTTATATTAAATTTCAAATAATAGAGTCTTTACCATCTAAAGTACCTGGTATAAGAATTCTCATACATTACTCTATAAATTATAGAAAATGGATAATGCAAATGATTCTTGTCCTTAGAAATGCAAATAAGTTATATACAACAGAATGCCATTGATTATTGCCCTATGCATAGATCAGTTTTGCATCATTTGCAAATATATTTTAGCTTTCCATATTGCCCACATGTATATGGTTCTTTGAATTCTTCTTTGAATTGCATGTAACATTATACAGTTTCCTTCATTAATCACTGCATTAAGTATTTGATAGGTCTTTGTATTTGTATGAGTCATGACTACTTTCTTCTAGAAAGTATGCTTTAACACCTTAAAAACATCTTAAATAAAGCTAAGAGTCTATTTATGTATATGAAGATATATGAGAATAAACTACATGAGCAGTATGCTGGGCCTAAGCTGGAACTGACTATACTTCTTTAAAGAATTTTATTAGTCAAGCTACAAAGAGAGTACTAAAGGAACTTTTTAATCACTATTTTGCTTTTTATCACTATTGTTAGTTCATGTAACAAAGTACCAACACTGCACTGTATCATTCAGACTCTTCCCTAGCTTCCTAGGATTTTCATACTAGAGAAATATTTTACAGAGATCATCCGTACAAGTATTTCAAAATACTTGTCCTGGTTTGCAGTTAAATTTGTTCTTTTATTTTCTGTTTTCTTTTGTTGTCATTATTTTGCTCCATGTTATATACTTTAAAACTGAAGAATTTTCAAAATTGTAAAAAGAGACAGCTCAAACTTTGGAATTTCAACTCCATACATGTTTGAAGAGTGCAAAGGTTGTATTGGGGGCGGCAGCAGGACTAAATTACATATGATTTTTTTCAAACAAATGCCAAACTGTATCTGCTAGTAAGTTTTACCTAGCTTGGAAACCAAACTCACATAGTATGAGAATGCCAGATATACGACAATAAATATTTTTGGCATAGTTTCAAAGCTACATAATGCCAGACATAGACATGTAAAAGTAATGGCAAGAACTACAAAGATTATAAAAGAAATAAAGTCACAGTTCGTAATTCATACGATTATGTTCAATAGCAGACTTAGACAGCTTTTCACATAATAAGATCCACATGTAAAAGCATCAGCTTATTTTACTCAGAAAAAGATAACAAATATTAAAATAGCTTTTAAAAGTAAAATTTTGTTGAGAGCTTGTAAATGTATGTTTGCGAGCTGAAGGAGAAAAACTTAAATTGTCTTTTTGTCTCTATTTAGATACCCAACTTCTGCTTCCCTTTTTGTAACACAGAACAATTGAATAAGAAAAGAAAATGGAGTTTTAAAGATTGGACTGTCTCTGAAATATTGTCACTGTAATCTGAATATTACAACTGGAAAAATACCATTCTTCTAAAATTAAATAAACTGTGTCTTGCATTTAGAGAAAGGATGAAGGAAATATAGTTGTCAGATGTTCAAACTCTGATTTGACTACTGGGTACAGATTGTGGGGCTCAAAGCCAAAGTTAATAAAGTAGTCCAAAGCAATTTCATTACATCCTCCATTGCAAGGTTAGTATCTCAGGCTGGTTTTTAAGTGCAGGCTTTCTAGCAACATTTTGTGCTACTTGTGATATCTTGTTTTGGACCTAAAGAACTCCAGCTAAATTGCATTTGTGATGGGTTTGATTTCCAGAGATAAAAGAAGCATACTTTTGTGTTTTCATTTTGTTTAATTTATAGATTAGAAGTGGCTGGCCATCAGGGTGGGCTAATGAAAAGCAAGACTAAGGGGAAATGCTAGTGAAAGAAGGATGGAAGAAACCATAGAATCTGAGATAAACTGTCAGTCCCTTAGGCAAGATAAGCCAGAACACCACAGTGCCAAGAACAACTAGCTCGGGTTTCAGTTCTCAGTCACAAGCAACACTGTGAACCGAAGTTCAATTTTTAAAAAGGAATTTTACCAGGATGGGAAATAATAATTTAGTAGGTGAACTGAAAATAGTCACATTTTGAGATTTCATAGTAAGGGCAATAAAATATTTCTTAAGACTATAGGTCTATATGGTATTGATTTTTTATTTTGTTGAATAAAATGTAAAAAATATTTTTGCTTCTTTTCAACCCAGTGAAAACTTATAATGTAGAATAAGTTATATGGCATCTCTTATCTACCAACTATTATAAAAGGGAAAAATGTTTTGCAGACATATTTTCCTTAGTTCCAAATTTTGCAGGAAATTTTTAAATACCCCTCTAGTGATGCACTATTTGTATTGAATACATGTGGAACGCACTGGTGGTGATGGGCACTCTTTCTTAGATGTGGGTGAAAACATTTGTTACAAAAAGACACTTTCAAACTGAGTTCTATCCCCATTTACACATGGATCCCTTTAATGGATGTTGAGAGACTTGATTTAGAACTTTTAATAGGCTCGTTTACATTTTGCAAATCTCTACCTTTGAAATAAAAATGCAGTGATCCACCCATCTGCAGACAATTAAGACCAGCAGCCAAGTATAAAAGGGTGGAGAACTTTTAATAGGTGTTTATAGATTGGAAGCATCGACCCCCTTTTAAATGAAAGAAGCCTAAGAAGAAATAGTAAGTGTTAAGGATAACCATGAAATTCATTTAACCCCCCAAGCAGAAGATCTGTTATCAAAGAATTGGCAGGATTCTACACCTTCCAACTTAAGGTTCTTAGCTTAAGTACTCAGCAAAAGTACTTAGAAAAGAAGTATCTTATTTAGAAGTGTTTTGATTATAAATTCTTAACTGCTTTAAGGTCAAAAACACAAGCCCACAGGAAGACCGACAGTAAGGTATGTGATATAAAAACAAATATTTCCATAAAATCTTTGCCCTAGCAAAAAGGGAAATTCTTAGTAGGTTCAAGGTGGGAATTTAGGGAATAGTATTTTTTTACAGGAAGTACTGGTTAGGCGTTTTATATAGGGGTTCTGCATTTGTGAAAGGATAATTTGCTCTAAAATATGTGGGCAACCAGCCTAAATTCTCTAATTGAGTAGTTTGCTCATAACCCCAGGCCATTAGGTGAATGTAAACTGTTACAGGCTTAGTAAGAAAATAGTCCCATTAGGATTTTTGTATTTGTATGTGGTTGTGGGTTAGAGTAACTGTTTCCAAAATCATGGATTAATGAAAAGCTCTTTTTTCTGAGTTTGCAAATACCAGCTTTGAAATGCTCAAACTCAAATTAAGCCAAGGATTCTTTTTTTGCTGTTTTTTATTTTGTTTTTTACAGTTAAAAATTTTTTTACAAGATCAAGTCTGAGCTATAAGTTCCACTGGAAGTTATCTAAGGAAAATTAGAGATAATTGACTGGTTGTTAATAAAGGAAAACACTCAAGCTTTCTTTGATACTGTCATTCAAAAACTTTGCTCATATCCTAAAATTCTCCTCATTGGCCACTGCCAAAGAACTTGACAGAAAATGGGTATGACTTTTAGCAACTAAAGACTAGTGCAAAAATTCAAGGAATGTTGTGAGCATGTGTTTCATTTAGTACACGTGGGGTAGGTAAGCTCGGATTTCTGTGAAGGAGAAGACAACTTTATGTGCTGCTTCTTGCGTCCAGTCTTGGGCTCCTCTCTTGTAATGGATCCCTTCAGTTCCACAGTCTACTTCTTTTCGTGTTCCAGGATTCTTGTTAACTCATCACATTGTTTCTTCCTAAGCATAGTATATTCGCATAGCAGAGCAAGGAAGGAACCCAAAAGAGACTATGTAATGCTCCTTTGAATCAATAACTATAAAACGCAGAAGAAATTCAGTCAAAGGAGGAAAATACCTGACCAAATATATTAAATTGACATATTCAAATTGAGATAATCTGTGTCTTGTTCGTGTCTCCATTTTCCCACTGAAACTGGCTCTAGTACTAATAAGCTTGTGGATGCTAGCTTTATATCAAACCTTCTTTTAAAAACTGAATTACACAAAACTTTTTCTTCACAATTAAATAAATAACAAAATCACAGAGCCCAATACCAATCTCTTAGGCCACCTGGGGCAGTGCTAGGTGTTTTCATAGGCTGGTTAACTTTTTACTGTCTAGTTTCCTTTTCGCCACTTAAAATGTTCCTATTTCAAAACATTATAACAGTACAGCCATATCACAAATATATGTTTGTCTAAATCCTTTAGTTGGAAAAATCAGAATGATATAATATGGGAGGAAATACAAAAATAAAAAGAAATCCTAAAAAGAAGATACCAAAGCAGAATTGTTCTGAAATAATAAGAAATGAAAAATTAAGCTCATATACAGGAGGATGTGAAGAAGGAATTTTAAGAGGGCTGTGCCCTACTGTGAAAGTACATGTAAACGCCATCCCTTGAAAGAATTCCAGAATAGTTGGATAGTTTTGAATAGCTTTCTTAAAAAATTTCTAAGAGATATAACAAAGAGATTGTATTTATTATCTTCTTTGGATTGAGATTGAAGCTAGAATACTTGAATAATAAATTCTGGACAAGTTGGGAGATGAGATTTGCTGAAAGAAATAACGATAAAGGAAATATAAATTGACTCTAGTAACAACCAAATGGAGAGAAAGGATTTATCTTCAAAATTCTTCCCTTAATTTATCATTTTCAAAAGTAATAAAATAATACTATAGAGAGGAAAGGCAGTGATTCATCAGATTCTTTCACATACCAGTTTACCAATATTTTTAATACCAGTATAACTATGAATTGTGTTAAGAGCAAAATGAAAATACATATGTAGGTATTTTCATGGACAACAATCCCACTTGGAGTGCCCAAAAGATGATAAAATGTTAATGAGAATTGAGACCTAACAGAGAAAAAAAAATCCATAAATATAAATATAAGGTTAGAAACTATTTGCATGTAAAGATGCTTCAAGAGGATCCTAGATGATTTTTTAGAAGATAGATGGGTGGAATTTCTAAAGAATAACTGTCCAATCTTTCTTAGTTTCATCTTGCACATAATTAATGAATATTTGTTAGATGAATGAGAAAGAGAGAAGAAAAGTAAGCCTATTACAACGCAATATCTATTTTGTGAGAAAGAAAATACTATAAATCTAAATATTTGCTCTTTCAAGTTTACTAAAATATATTTTTAAATGGATACATGGTAGATAACTATTAGAGTCAGATGAAGTATTTTCATTTTCTTCTCTTCTATAGGTTTGAAATCTTCCATAATAAATATTTAAAAAATGAAAAAGTGTATTCCTCAGGATTTGCAGAGTAAAGTGGCATATACAAATTCATATTTAGTAACCAAAACTTGGAGATTATTATGGAATTTCATCTCAAGGAAAGACTTGTTGGGGGAAGGGATAGCAACATGGGGTCTGCTCTGCCCAATGACAATGAAACAAGAAGGTGGAATGAAGCACGAAGGGAAGCCAGAGGGAGGGGCATGGCAGTCATTTCAAGCCTGGTGGCTATTTTAATATTACAAGACTTTGTTCTTCCGATGCTTCACCACCTCATTAACCTATATGTCATTCTGAAGCATTTTGCCATGCTCTGATGATTAGAGACTTGCTCGCTAACAACACAACATTTTAAATGCAAGCTCTTCCCTGGAGTTGTGGTGAATTAATTTTCAATTAGTTTTCATTAATGAACTTCATTTTATGGGTTCAATTGCTGTCCCAGCTTCAGGAAATCCAGCAAGTACTTTGGTGGGGTGGGAGGGGGCAGCTGGAGGAGTCAGGAATATCCTGGGCCCTTTGCATGAATCCTTACTTCACTTATCAACCAAAACAAAAAATTATAAATTAAACACTACCAATAGAATCCAGGCATCTTTTCTGGGATCTTTAGAGGTAAGTTTTATTGCTAGTTTCACCTGGTTTTTATCTCATACCCCAAAACCAGGCTCCAAGAAGGGGAAAAAATCGAATCTGAATAGAAAAATGCTCTGGGCAAGTCACTCATTCTTTCTATACCTTCACTTCCTCTCATGGAAAAAGGTTTAGTCCAGATTGACCAGATTCAAGAAATACGCACCTATAATAGTTGGCAAATGATCACAAACACATCTAACACAGAAAGACAAACCATGTAGTAAAACCAAAGTTCTTGGGTTGCTAATGAAGGACTAGTAGCCTGGGTAACGCTCCCACAGGCCGAAACTCTAGCTATTCCTCAGGGCAAGTGGGATGCTCCTATGCCCAAATACTATAAGGTTTCCATGGTCATACCATTTCCATCTTAAGAACCTATAAGAGAGAGTTGTGATACATTCACACCTTGTAGCAGAAGACTTCACCTTAATAAAATTTAATAAACATTTTTTTCTTCATGATTTTTCTATAAAAATTGCTAAGTGGGCTGATAAATTAATCCTTTGGTGTTTGCTCTTAAGGAGGCACGTGTTTTTTTTAAGTACACTGGGATTTTAGAATTATAAAAAGGTATTTTATTCCATCTTGTTTCTTTGACTCAGAAGTAAAGCTTATTTCTGAATTAATGGAGTTAATTCTTCCCTTCACACATAAATGATTAATTATTCTTTTAGTAGGCATTTACTGAGTGCTAATTTAGTCATGATACCAGGATCTTCAGGATCATAATCTAAAAAACAAAAACAAAAAACTAGAAGACGGGGTTCTGTTCCAGTGAAAATGTAAAGTAGTTGAAATGACAAAAGAGGAATGTATGAAACTGTAAAAAGTGACAGAGCAGCAGATGAATAAGTGAAAATAATGGAGTCGAAATTAAAGGGAAAGTACCCAGGGATGATGACATAAACCTTAGTCGATGTTTAATTATCTCTATTTACTTTCTTCATCACAGTTTCTCTGTGTTACTGGTTATTTTCTTGTGAAAACAAACTCAAATTTTCGTTCTTTTTAAATGAGTAGTGTCTTATAGATAGAGCCATTTCTTAACATTTGGTTCCTTACTATGTAAGGATATAAGGATGAAATTGGGGATCTTATATAATGATGTAAAGAAAATGACTCCCCGCAAAGTCAGCAAGAAACTAAAAATGTAAAATACCTTCTTTTGTAAGTCACTGTTAAAGACCTGGAACATCACAGTACAGATTAGAATCTAGTCTGGAAAAACCAGAAAAATATAAAAGAAACAATAGATCGTAAAACTCAATTAGTGACGTACAGGAACAAAACCAACCCTCAAAAGAAATAGGTGACCCACCTGATAGTGCAATGAAGAAAAGAGAATTTGTCAAAGCACTTAGAGGTGTTTAATCTTTCATAAATTTATGTGTCTTTCACAAAATATGATGTATGTATTTTTTATGAACTTAAGGTCTGGAGTCTGATGACAGCATAATAGGAAGAGCTCAGATTTTAGACTCAGAGCTGAATTAATACCACTTCTGACATTTATGAACAGGTTCTTGGACAAATATTTTAGCTTCTCTGAGTCTCAGTTTCATTACTGGTAAAGTATAAATAAAAATAATGCCAACATTATAAGGATTTTGTGAGGATTAAATGGGAAAATTCACATAAAATGTTTTGCACATGGTATTCAGTCAGTAAAAATGAACTATTGTTATGATATATGGAGAAGGCAATGGCACCCTACTGCAGTACTCTTGCCTGGAAAATCCCATGGATGGAGGGGCCTGGTGGGCTGCAGTCCATGGGGTCGCTAAGAGTGGGACAAGACCTAGCAACTTCACTTTCACTTTTCACTTTCATGCATTGGAGAAGGAAATGGCAACCCACTCCGGTGTTCTTGCCTGGAGAATCCCAGGGACGGGGGAGCCTGGTGGGCTGCCGTCTGTGGGGTCGCACAGAGTCGGACACGACTGACGCGACTTGGCAGCAGCAGCAGCAGCAGCTATGATATCTACTCAGCTAAACATTTGGAAGTAAGCAAAATTCTCTAGGTGGATAGAAAGTTATCTTACAAAGTCATCTCATTAGTGGAGTCCATAAAATATTTTTATTAAAACCACTAATAAATTTGGAGACATAACCAAATGAGAATTACGTGACTGCCATTACTTAGGTTGCCTGGTGATCAATTTAAAAAATTGAAGAGATGTCACTAGTTTCCAAATCTCAACTTCTGGCACAAAAATCAAGTATTTAATATTATTTTGCCTTCATAATTCCACAAAACACCAGATTATTAGGTTCTGCCTTTTGTCCTAAACTCCCCTAAGTTATATCAACAATAATGTACACGTCCTATGTCTTCCTTTGAATAAAACATAAGTGGATAAATGTGGTTTTATTAGGTCAACTGGGAAAATAAACTTCCGTGCAGCCATCCACCTGTTTTCTACATATTCCAATATGGGAAACGTCAACTCTCTTTGAAAGAACTGCTGTGAAACTGGTCTCTAAGTACATTTTTCTAAACTCAACACAATCATGCTTTTTAAAAACATGATACATGTTTTTTCAAGTATTAAAGGACTTATCCAGGGTTCTCTAATCTTTGTCACAATGTTATCATTAAATGAATGATTTTTGCTACTTTTTCAAGAAATAACCATACTTAGTAACTGAGTGTCAAGCAGTAATTCCAGAAAAAAGCAATGAGATAGAACTGAGTGAAATTCTAATTCTAATTCTGCAAGCTACTTTTAAAATAAAGAGGGTATGTGTGTGTGTGTGTGTGTGTGTGTGTGTGTATATATATAGCTGATTAACTTTGCTGTACAACATAAAATAACATAACATTGTAAAGCAACTATACTCCAATAAAAATTTTTAAAAATAAGCCATTTTAGGTACAAATAAACTTTTTTATGAAACAGAAATAGAGTCACAGATGGTAGAAAACAAACCTATGGTTATCAAAGGGAAAAAGTAGTGAGGGATAAATCGGGAGCTTGGGATTGCCATATACACACTACTATTTGTAAAATAGATAATAAGGACCTCCTGTATAGCACAGGGAACTCTGCTCAGTACTCTGAAATGACCTATATGGGAGAGGAATTTTAGGAAGAGAGTATACAAGTATCTGTATAACTGATTCGCTTTGCTGTACACCTGAACACAACATTGTAAACAACTATACTCCAAAAAACGACAAAAAAAAGGTTTTTAAAGGCAAAAAATCCACTTTACCTATATTAAATAATAGAATATTATTGCCCCCATTCTGGCCTAAAAAATATTAATTATTTTGTTTTCTTTTTTTGGAAACAGTAATATATGTACATAATTTCAAAAATTGAAAAGTTTGAAATGATATAATACCTCACTTATCTCCCAATTAAACTTACTTCTTAAATTGGAGGCACTATGCAGTCATGCATATTATAAACATAATTTTACATTAATTTTCCTGATAGAAACTTTTACTTCTGGCTTAATATATGTAACGTATATTATATTTTGTATTATAATATTAGTTAATAATATAGTATATTAAATCAGAAGTAAATTAACAAATAGGTCATAAGTTACTGCAAGTCTCTTGTGACTTGTAGTTTTGAAGAAAACATCTAACATAAATACTCTATTGTACTGTAAAAAGACTATTAAGAGAAGTTCTAAAAAACATTTCGCTTAAGGTTCTATTTATATGAAGTCTAAAAGAGAACTGAGAAAAATACCATAAGCTCCCATTTAGCCAGACCCAAATAACCAGAATTCTTTGTAGTCATAGGCAATAATTCATGTTCCTATAGATGATCCTATGACTCTGCAGGATGAAAGTGCCTTCTGAAGCACAAAGCATTACAATTATGTACTGCTTGACTTAGTCTCACTATTAAAGTCATCGTATTATTTCCTTGAAACGTATGATCCAGGATTAAAAGTTTCATGTATGTGGCAATGTCTTTATTATTCAGAATATTAAATTAATCATAATATTTCATTATCCTCAATTTCTTTTAAAAAGGAATTTCCTCTTAGTTTAATGTGGAAATATGAGGACGTGTGGAGAAAAGGGAAGAAATCTTAACCTACATCACGTTATGAGTAAGACCTCTGTCCTCATTCTTGAGTTCATTGGTATTAATATTGCCTTAAAGTATGCTAAGAAACTTCATCTTATTTTTAGTTTTTCCTAATAAATTACGTATAATCAAACATTCAGATATTTTCTTAATATATTTTGATTCCATAAACACAAAATTTTAAATACATATGCAATTATTTTAAATGATTAAAGTGCAACTCTTCAGATATTTTCTACAAGGAAAAGTACCCTCTGTAAATATAAGTTATTGTGCTAAGATATCATAAATATACACTGAACATTTATGGTACTTAATTTTATAAGTTAACAATTTAATGCCATTTACCAGGGCTTTTTTTTTTCTTACATAATTTAACTCATTTCTTCAGAGCTAGTTACGTCTATATTTTACATCATTTTAATAATTATATATTGTGCATGGTATGAATAACCACCTTAAAACCTCACTCCCTGAATCCAATTTAGAAGATAAATTGTTAACACAGAAAACTGTTTTTAGAGATTCCTATGGAAAATTTTTAAAATATTTTATGTATCCTTTGCTTTGAGTTTTTAAAATATTTGGAGCAGGCTAAATTGTTCCATTATTAACTATTAAAATTTTTGTATTTATATGCATAACATTAGAATATTTCTATTTTGACAGACACAAAGGAAAGGAAGCAAGGAAATGCACAATTACACCAGAAAGATACTGTGTCATCCAATACTCAAACACCGCAGGATATGCTAAGAGAGTCATTAAAACAGCATTCGGCTGTGTTCCATTGACATATGGTAGGCTTCCAAAATTAACAGAGTATTTTGCTGCCTACTGGCTTGTATCACAGTCTTGATAGTTTTGGGGGTTTTGTTTTTGGTTTTGGTTTTTGTAGAGGGGGGGCATTTTAAATGTCTTTGTTTTGATAGGTACTTTTGAGAGCTTATGAATCATTAATCTCTCTAGATGTGTGATTCTGGTTAAGGAAACAAAGATCATATTTCTTCCGTTTTCTTTGCAATTCTCTCCTCTACTATGTGCCTCTCTCTCCTCCTGGTGCATTGGGGTAGCCTCTCTGTTCTCTTCCTCTGAGCCAAACTGCCATTTTTAAAATATATTTTAAAAACATATTCAGGAAGGTATAAACTTGTTTGGCTGTGGACTTCCCTGGAGGTCCAGTGGTTAGGGCTCTATGCTTCCCCTGCAAGGGGGCAGGGGTTTGATCCCTGGTTGGGGAACTAAGATTCTGAATGCCTTGCAATGCAGCCAAAACAAAAAGAAAATTTTTTAATTTATTCGGTTGTGGTATCTGTTTCTCATGCCTGACTGAATAGGTTGTAAGTTCCCCTGAACTTTCACATGCGCAGCAGCGTCTCCAATTTTGTTCAAGACGTATGGGGTTAGCTCTGCCTCCGCACACCCTTGACACTCACAATGTAACTGGAGTCACTCTTAACTTCAGCTTGGTAAAATATTCAGTTTATAGCCCAGAATGTGTTCACTTTATAAATTATATTTCAATAAAACTCCAAAACAAGGAGTGTATTTCTAAACCGTAAGGAAGAGCAAAGATCTACTCTCAAACTCCACATAGCCAGGTCACTCTGTAGCACTGTTTTCAAAATGAAATGAAGGTTTTAAGAGTCACATAAACTCAATCTCAATGTCCATGTATACGCTTTCTAAATAGTAATTAGGATATTCTGCGGCTTTGATAAAGGAGAAGGCCTCTTCCTCCAAATTTCCACCACCATCTGTGTCTGAAGCATCCATTGGCCATTTGTTATGTCAGTGTCAAATTTCTTTTTGAGAGTGTTACACTGAGATTTCTGAATGAGATGGCAGTATTACTTAGCTCCTGCTTAACCCCTGCTTACTCCCAGAGGGATCAAAGGGCAGTACCTATTTTGAGGTCAATTACTCTGTCTCTTTAGTTTAGAAAGATCTTAATTATGCAGTCTCCAAGACACAAAAGGTAAAGGAATTTTCCTGCACCCAAAATCACTGACACCACATGGTGAGAGATTCCAGCCCTGCCAAATTCTTCTTCAGTGGTGTAACACAACACAGCACAGGCAGGAATACCAGGCAAAGGATAGCTGGAGGGATATTCAGTTGAGTTCAGTTCAGTCGCTCAGTCGTGTCCGACTCTTTGCGACCCCATGAACCGTAGCATGCCAGGCCTCCCTGTCCATCACCAACTCCCGGAGTTCACTCAGACTCACGTCCATCGAGTCAGTGATGCCATCCAGCCATCTCATCCTCTGTCGTTCCCTTCTCCTCCTGCGAGGGATGTTAGTTGCCTTTAACTGATTTTCTGCCCCTGGAGCTAGGTGAAGATTCAGACTTAGCATGTTTAAGAATACACGTATTAGGTTTAGGTGGCCAGGATTCGAATTTCATACGTTGCTAGCTGTGTGACTTTGGACAAGTTAATTATACTCCTTTATCCTCTATGAGAGTTAATAACAGCATCTATTTCATAGAGCTTCAATGTGATGATGCATATAAAGTGTCTAGCCTGTGGTGAGCATTTGGTAAGTGTTAACTATTCATTCATTCATTCATTCAATAAACACTGAGCACCTCTACAAAGCATTTTATGGATGAGGAAACTGAGACATGGAAATCTTGGGCAGTCACCCCAAATTCCTATTGAAATAGGACTGGGACCCTGATGTCCTACTGTCTGTTTTCACCTCACCAGGGTGAGCTAGTCAGTCCTCGTAACGGGATATTAAAAATCCAACTTAGATTTGGGAAACAGCCAGGAAAGTCTCAAAAAATGAAATATTTCAAAGAAATGCCAAGTTCCTGTTTCAGTTTTATGAAACATGTAATGATTGCAAACTTGTCTAAAATGTTTTCATGAGCAGAACAAAATAAGACTGAGATATAAGTGTGATTTACAAAGAGAAAATGCCAACAGATCCTGAAGCCATACAAAAATCCGTCTTACTTTTGTTGTATGAGCTAAAAAATATGCCTTGTTGTCAAGTGAGGGCCTGGGATGTTTAGTTCTTGTGTGTATTGTCTTTATTTCTTCATATAATGAGATTCTTATAAATTTTAACCAATACTATATATAACATAAGAAATAATCAATAAGGACAAACAATGGGTGAAGGGAAGGAGGAGATGATTTGAACTGACAGTTTATTTTCTCAAATGAGTGCTTACTCCCAGAGATTACACAACAAAATGAAGTTATTATACTAATAGGTTAGCCCACATCCACCCTACCAAATGCTGATTTTAGATTCCCTATGGAACAAATACTACTTAAAGCTTTAATTTCCATATTACTACTACTGAATTGAAAATGTCAGGCCCTATAAACCCAAAATAAGTTAAGAATACATAAAAGGCTGGAATGAAATCAAATTAAATATAAATTTCTTCACATATTCTGATAGGAATCTAAACATACAATCAGATCAGATCAGATTAGATCAGATCAATCAGTCCTGTCCGACTCTTTGCGACCCCATGAACCGTAGCATGTCAGGCCTCCCTGTCCATCACCAACTCCCGGAGTTCACTCAGACTCACGTCCATCGAGTCAGTGATGCCATCCAGCCATCTCATCCTCTGTCATCCCCTTCTCCTCTTGCCCCCAATCCTCCCAGCATCAGAGTCTTTTCCAATGAGTCAACACTTCACATGATGTGGCCAAAGTACTGGAGTTTCAGCTTTAGCATCATTCCTTCCAAAGAAATCCCAGGGCTGATCTCCTTCAGAATGGACTGGCTGGATCTCCTTGCAGTCCAAGGGAGTCTCAAGAGTCTTCTCCAACACCACAGTTCAAAAGCATCAATTCTTCGGCGCTCAGCCTTCTTCACGGTCCAATTCTCACATCCATACATGACCACAGGAAAAACCATAGCCTTGACTAGACGAAACTTTGTTGGCAAAGTAATGTTTCTGCTTTTGAATATGCTATCTAGGTTGGTCATAACTTTCCTTCCAAGGAGTAAGCGTCTTTTAATTTCATGGCTGCAGTCACCATCTGCAGTGATTTTGGAGCCCCCCAAAATAAAGTCTGACACTGTTTCCACTGTTTCCCCATCTATTTCCCATGAAGTGGTGGGACTGGATGCCATGATCTTCGTTTCCTGAATGTTGAGTTTTAAGCCAAGTTTTTCACTCTCCACTTTTACTTTCATCAAGAGGCTCTTTAGTTCCTCTTCACTTTCTGCCATAAGGGTGGTGTCATCTGCATATCTGAGGTTATTGATATTTCTCCCAGCAATCTTGATTCCAGCTTGTGTTTCTTCCAGTCCAGCATTTCTCATGATGTACTCTGCATATAAG
>NW_011495022.1:4874681-4875417 GCF_000754665.1 Bison bison bison | reverse complement strand
AGATTGAACATCAGGAAGTTCACGGTTCACATATTGCTGAAGCCTGGTTTGGAGAATTTTGAGCATTACTTTACTAGCGTGTGAGATGAGTGCAATTGTGCAATAGTATGAGCATTCTTTGGCATTGCCTTTCTTTGGGATTGGAATGAAAACTGACCTTTTCCAGTCCTGTGGCCACTGCTGAGTTTTCCAAATTTGCTGGCATATTGAGTGCAGCACTTTCACAGCATCATCTTTTAGGATTTGGAATAGCTCAGCTGGAATTCCATCACCTCCACTAGCTTTGTTCATAGTGAAGCTTTCTAAGGCCCACTTGACTTCACATTCCAGGATGTCTAGCTCTAGGTCAGTGATCATACCATCGTGATTATCTGGGTCGGGTTGTGAAGACTTTTTTGTTACAGTTCTTCTATGTATTCTTGCCATCTCTTCTTAGTATCTTCTGCTTCTGTTAGGTCCATACCATTTCTGTCCTTTATCGAGCCCATCTTTGCATGAAATGTCCTTTAGCATCAAATTTCTTGAAGAGATCCCTAGTCTTTCCCATTCTCTGTTTTCCTCTATTTCTTTGTATTGATCGCTGAAGAAGGCTTTCTTATCTCTTCTTGCTATTCTTTGGAACTCTGCATTCAGATGTTTATATCTTTCCTTTTCTCCTTTGCTTTTCGCTTCTCTTCTTTTCACAGCTATTTGTACTTTGGTTATTTCTGCATAACAATGCAAATTATGTTTACAT
>NW_011495022.1:4874060-4874581 GCF_000754665.1 Bison bison bison | reverse complement strand
TCCAAAATCACTGCAGATGGTGACTGCAGCCATGAAATTAAAAGACGCTTACTCCTTGGATGCTTGCTCACTCGGTTACTTACTTCGCTGGTGGCTCAGACGGTAAAGCGTCTGTCTACAATGCGGGAGACCTGGGTTCGAGCCCTGGGTTGGGAAGATCCCCTGGAAAAGGAAATGGCAATCCACTCCAGTACTATTGCCTGGAAAATCCCATGGACAGAGGAGCCTGGTAGGCTACAGTCTATGGGGTCTCAAAGAGTCAGACACGACTGAGCAACTTCACTTCACTTCACTTACTCCTTGGAAGGAAAGTTATGACCAACCTATACAGCATATTCAGGGAAGGTAATGGCACCCCACTCCAGTACTCTTGCTTGGAAAATCCCATGGACGGAGGAGCCTGTTAGGCTGCAATCCATGGGGTCGCTAAGAGTCGGACATGACTGAGCGACTTCACTTTCACTTTTCAGTTTCATGCATTGGAGAAGGAAATGGCAACCCACTCCAGTGTTCTTGCCTGG
>NW_011495022.1:4872538-4873960 GCF_000754665.1 Bison bison bison | reverse complement strand
GTATTCTTGCCATCTCTTCTTAGTATCTTCTGCTTCTGTTAGGTCCATACCATTTCTGTCCTTTATCGAGCCCATCTTTGCATGAAATGTTCCTTTAGCATCAAATTTTCTTGAAGAGATCCCTAGTCTTTCCCATTCTCTTGTTTTCCTCTATTTCTTTGTATTGATCGCTGAAGAAGGCTTTCTTATCTCTTCTTGCTCTTCTTTGGAACTCTGCATTCAGATGTTTATATCTTTCCTTTTCTCCTTTGCTTTTCGCTTCTCTTCTTTTCACAGCTATTTGTACTTTGGTTATTTCTGCATAACAATGCAAATTATGTTTACATTAAAAAGTGATCAAATCAATAGCTAGTTGTGTGGTCATGAAAACAGTATTTATTCAGGACCAAAATAACAGGCAGACTTCCCACTGAAAGCAGAGAAAGTAATTACATTAAGGCTGTCCAAATAATTTGACCAAATTTAAAGAAGGCTCTATAGGTGGATTTTTCCAAACATCTTTAACCAGATGCTGAGGTTTGATAGACAGAGTACAACTACATTTTATGACATGAATATTTCAAAGTGTTGGGACTTTATTTTTTCCTAAATCTCTCTAATTGAAACTGTCCCAGAATTAATATGAAAATAAATTTTGAAATAGCTAGGAGTCAAAATGTATATTTTGAATGACAGCAGTTCTACTGGCTTACAATCATTTCTTTAGAACTGCACTCATCTCATACACTGGCAAGGTAATGCTCAAAATTCTCCAAGCCAGGCTTCAGCAACACATGAACCATGAACTTCCAGATGTTCAAGCTAGATTTAGCAAAGGCAGAGGAACCAGAGATCAAATTGCCAACATTCGCTGGATCATCAAAAACGCAAGAGTTCCAGAAAAACATCTATTTCTGCTTTATTGACTATGCCAAAGCCTTTGACTGTGTGGATCACAATACACTGTGGAAAATTCTGAAAGAGATGGGAATACCAGACCACCTGATCTGCCTCTTGAGAAATTTGTATGCAGGTCAGGAAGCAACAGTTAGAACTGGACAAGGAACAACAGACTAGTTCCAAACAGGAAAAGGAGTTCATCAAGGCTGTATATTGTCACCCTGCTTATTTAACTTATATGCAGAGTACATCATGAGAAATGCTGGACTGGAAGAAACACAAGCTGGAATCAAGATTGCCGGGAGAAATATCAATAACCTCAGATATGCAGATGACACCACCCTTATGGCAGAAAGTGAAGAAGAACTAAAGAGCCTCTTGATGAAAGTGAAAGAGGAGAGTGAAAAACTTGGCTTAAAGCTCAACATTCAGGAAACAAAGATCATGGCATCCAGTCCCACCACTTCATGGGAAATAGATGGGGAAACAGTGGAAACAGTGTCAGACTTTATTTTTCTGGGCTCCAAAATCACTGCAGATGGT
>NW_011495022.1:4867218-4872438 GCF_000754665.1 Bison bison bison | reverse complement strand
GGACATGACTGAGCGACTTCACTTTCACTTTTCAGTTTCATGCATTGGAGAAGGAAATGGCAACCCACTCCAGTGTTCTTGCCTGGAGAATCCCAGGGACGGGGGAGCCTGGTGGGCTGCCATCTATGGGGTTGCACAGAGTCAGACACTTCTGAAGTGACTTAGCATAGCATAGCATACAGCATATTAAAAAGCAGAGACATTACTTTGTCAACAAAGGTCCATCTAGTCAAGGCTATGGTTTTTCCAGTGGTCATGTATGGATGTGAGAGTTGGACTGTGAAGAAAGCTGAGTGCCAAAGAATTGATGCTTTTGAACTACTGTGTCGGAGAAGACTCTTGAGAGTCCCTTGGACTGCAAGGAGATCCAACCAGTCTATTCTAAAGGAGATCAGTCCTGGGTGTTCATTGGAAGGACTGATGCTGAAGCTGAAACTCCAGTACTTTGGCCACCTCATGCGAAGAGTTGACTCATTGGAAAAGACCCTGATGCTGGGAGGGATTGGGGGCAGGAGGAGAAGGGGATGACAGAGGATTAGATGGTTGGATGGCATCATGGACTCGATGGACATGGGTTTGGGTAAACTCCGGGAGTTGGTGATGGACAGGGAGGCTTGGCATGCTGCAATTCATGGCTGGCAAAGAGTCGGACACGACTGAGCAACTGAACTGAACTGAATCATTAGTTATAAAATCAAAGCTAGTGGAGGTGATGGAATTCCAGTTGAGCTATTTCAAATCCTAAAACATGATGCTGTGAAAGTGCTGCACTCAATATGCCAGCAAATTTGGAAAACTCAGCAGTGACCACAGGACTGGAGAAGGTCAGTTTTCATTCTAATTCCAAAGAAAGGCAATGCCAAAGAATGTTCAAAGAACTATACAACTGCACTCATCTCACACGCTAGCAAAGTATACTCAAAGTCTCCAAGCCAGGCTTTCAACGGTACGTGAACCGTGAACTTCCAGATGTTCAAGCTTGATTTAGAAAAGGCAAAGGAACCAGAGATCAAATTGCCAACATCCATTGGATCATCAAAAGAGCAAGAGAATTCCAGAAAAACATCTATTTCAGCTTCATTGACTATCCTAAACTCTTTGACTGTGTGGATCACAACAAACTAGGAAATTCTGAAAGAGAAGGGAATACCAGACCACCTGACCTGCCTCCTGAGAAATCTAACAAGAAGCAACAGTTAGAACTGGACAAGGAACAACAGACTGGTTCCAAATTGGAAAAGGAGTACATCGAGACTGTATATTGTCACCCTGCTTATTTAACTTATATGCAGAGTACATCATGAGAAACGCTGGGCTGGATGAAACACAAGCTGGAATCAAGATTGCCGGGGGGAAATATCAATAACCTGAGATATGCAGATGACACCACCCTTATGCAGAAAGTGAAGAAGAACCAAAGAGCCTCTTGATGAACATGAAAGAGGAGAGTGAAAAAGTTGCCTTAAAACTCAACATTCAGAAAACTAAGATCATGGCATCTGGTCCCATCACTTCATGGCAAATAGATGGAGAAACCTGGAAACAATGACAGACTTTATTTTTCTGGGCTCCAAAATCACTGCAGATAGTGACTGCAGCCATGAAATTAAAAGACACTTACTCCTTGGAAGAAAAGTTATGACCAACCTAGACAGCATATTTAAAAGCAGAGACAATACTTTGCCAACAAAGGTCCATCTAGTCAAAGCTCTGGTTTTTCCAGTAGTCATGTATGGATGTGAGAGTTGGACTATAAAGAGGGCTGAGCGCAGAAGAATTGATGCTTTTGAACTATGGTGTTGGAGAAGACTCTTGAGAGTCCCTTGGATAGCAGGAGATCCAACCAGTCCATCCTAAAGGAAATCAGTCCTGAATATTCATTGGAAGGACTGATACTGAAGCTGAAACTCCAATACTTTGAGACCTGATGAGAAGAGCTGACTCATTGGAAAGACCCTGATGCTCGGAAAGAGTGAAGGTGGGAGGAGAAGGGGACGACAGAGGACGAGATGGTCGGATGGCATCACTGACTCAATGGACATGAGTTTGAGTAAACTCTGGGAGTTGGTGATGGACGGGGAGGCCTGGCGTGTTGCAGTCCATGGGGTCACAAAGATTTGGACACGACTGAGTGACTGAACTGAACTGACTGAACTGAATCATTTGTTAGATATAACTAGTTATAATCATAACCACCAGTATGGAAATGGTTGTATAAACTAAAGTATTCTGATTCTCTACAATACAATTCTGCTGCTACAAACAATGAAGTAGATGTGTAGATATTGATATGGGAAAATGTTGGTGAATAATTCTTGAAGAAGCTGGATGGTGAGTACTTACTCTTCTCTCTACCTCTTTAAATGTTTGAATATTTCCATAATATCAATACAAAGCATTTTTAAAATTTCATCTATAGTTCTGCTTAGGATCTAGAAAGCTTCAAGAGAGCATCACTCTCATCCTAAGAACAGGAAAAACCCAGATAACCTACCAAAAAAATTTTTAATCATTAGAGAACTGAGTATACAAGGCAACTAAATGAACTAAATTCTAAAAAGTGACAAAGCCTTCTAAAGGGAAAGGGGAATATATAAAATTTTACCTTTGGCACAGCATGGAAGGAAGGGATGGCCACCATTAAGGTAGGTAAGAAGAGAACACCTAAACTTTTAACAAATTCTGAAAGGCCTAATTGTGGTTCAGCAGGTAAAGAATCCGCCCATAATACGGGAGACCTAGGTTCAATCCCTGGGTTGGGAAGATCCCCTGAAGAAGGGAATTGCCACACACTCCAGTATTCTGGTCTGGAGAATCCCCACGGATAGTCTATGGGGGTCACAAAGAGTCGGACACGACTGAACGACTTTCACTTCACTTCACTTCATGGACACCCTATCTTTGACAAAGGAGGCAAAAATATACAACAGAGAAAAACAATCTCTTTAACATGTGATACTTGGAAAACTGGTCAATTACCTGTAAAAGAATGAAACTAGAACACTTTCTAACACCATACACAAAAATAAACTCAAAATGGATTAAAGATCTAAATGTAAGACCAGAAACTATAAAACTCCTAGAGGAAAACATAGGCAGGACACTCTCTGACATAAATCACAGAAAGATCCTCTTTGACCCACTTCTCACAGTAAGGGAAATAAAAGCAAAAATAAACAAATGGGACCTAATTAAACTTAAAAGCTTTTGCACAATGAAGGAAACTATAAGCAAAGTGAAAAGACAGCCCTCAGAATGGGAGGGAATAATAGCAAACAAAGTAACTGACAAAGAATTAATCTCCAAAATATATAAGCAACCAGTGCAGCTCAATACCAGAAAAATAAATGAACCAATCAAAAAATGGGCCAAAGAAGTAAATAGACATTTCTCCAAAGAAGACATAAATATAGCTAACAAACATATGAAAAGATGCTCAATATCACTCATTATCAGAGAAATGCAAATCAAAACCACAATGAGGTACCATCTCATGCTGGTCAGAATGGCTACTATCAAAAAGTCTACAAACAGTAAATGCTGGAGAGGATGTGGAGAAAGGGAACCCTCTTACACTGTTGGTGGGAATGCCAACTAGTACAGCCACTATGGAGAACAGTGTGGAGATTCCGTAAAACACTGGAAATAGAACTGCCATGAGACCCAGCAATCCCACTGCTGGCATACACACCAAGGAAATCAGAATTAAAAGAGACATGTGTGCCCCAATGTTCCTCACAGCACTGTGTACAATACCTAAGACATGGATGTCCTAGATGTCCATTGGCAGACAAATGGATAAGAAAGCTGTGTCACATATACACAATGGAATATTACTCAGCTATTAAAAAGAACACATTTAAGTCAGTTCTAATGAGGTGGCTGAAATTGGAGCCTATTATACAGAGTGAAGTAAGTCAGAAAGAAAAACACCAGTACAGTATATTAACACCAGTACAGCATATATGTGGAATTTAAAAAGATGGTAATGATGACCCTATAAGCAAGACAGCAAAAGAGACACAGATATAAAGAATAGAGTTTTGGACTCTGTGGGAGAAGGCAAGGGTGGGGTGATTTGAGAGAATAGCATTGAAACATGTATATTACCATATGTGAAATAGATGACCAGTCCAAGTTCAAATCATGAAACAGGGCACTCAAAGCCGGTGCACAGGACAGCCCAGAGGGATGGGATGGGGAGGGAGGTGGGAAGGGGGTTTGGGACGGGGAGACACATGTACACCTGTGGCTGATTCATGTCAATGTATGGCAAAAGCCACCACAATATTGAAAAATAATTCAGTTCAGTTCAGTTCAGTCACTCAGTCATGTCCGACTCTTTGCGACCCCGTGAACTGCAGCACACCAGGCCTCCCTATCCAACACCAACTCCCAGAGTCCAACCAAACTCATGTCCATTGAGTCGGTGATGCTGTCCAACCATCTCATCCTCTGTCGTCCCCTTCTCCTCCCTCCCTCAATCTTTCCCAGCATCAGGGTCTTTTCAAATGAGTCAGCTCTTCGCATCAGGTGGCCAAAATACTGGAGTTTTTGCTTCAGCCTCAGTCATTCCAATGAACACCCAGGACCGATTTCCCTTAGGATGGACTGGTTGGATCTCCTTGCAGTCCAAGGGACTTTCAAGAGTATTCTCCAATACCACAGTTCAAAAGCATCAATTCTTCTGTGCTCAGCCCTCTTTATAGTCCAACTCTCACATCCATACATGACCACTGGAAAAGCCATAGCCTTGACTAGATGGACCTTTGTTGACAAAGTAATATCTCTGCTTTTTAATATGCTATCTAGGTTGGTCATAACTTTCCTTCCAAGGAGTAAGCGTCTTTTAATTTCATGGCTGCAATCACCATCTGCAGTGATTTTGGAGCCCCCAAAAATAAAATCAGCCACTGTTTGCACTATTTCCCCATCTATTTGCCATGAAGTGATGGGTCCAGATGCCATGATCTTCGTTTCCTGAATGTTGAGTTTTAAGCCAACTTATTCACTCTCCTCTTTCACTTTCATCAAGAGGCTCTTTAGTTCTTCTTCACTTTCTGCCATAACGGTGGTGTCATCTGCATATGTGAGGTTATTGATATTTCTCCTGGCAATCTTGATTCCAGCTTGTGCTTCTTCCAGCCCAGCGTTTCTCATGATGTACTCTGCATATAAGTTAAATAAGCAGGGTGACAATACACAGCCTTGACGTACTCC
>NW_011495022.1:4845651-4866829 GCF_000754665.1 Bison bison bison | reverse complement strand
AGCGTGTGAGATGAGTGCAATTGTGTGGTAGTTTGAACCTTCTTTGGCATTGCCTTTCTTTGGGATTAAAATGAAAACTGACCTTTTCCAGTCCTGTGGCCACTGCTGAGTTTTCCAAATTTGCTGACATATTGAGTGCAGCACTTTCACAGCACCATCTTTTAGGATTTGAAATAGCTCAACTGGAATTCCAGTAAAATAAGCAGCCTCCAATTAAAATAAATTGATTAATTTTTTTTTTAAGTGAAGACAAAACCAAGAAAAAGAGCGGGAAAAGATCAATCTTCAGGCAAAAAAGTTCAGACAGAAGGGAAAAGAGAAGCAAAAGGAAAACAGGTGGCAGTGTCCAACCAAGAGACTATAAGAAGACCCACTTGCAGGAAATGAAGAGACTAAAAATAAGGAGAGCCCAGCCTCTGATGAAGCAGAAGTGAAAGAAGCTAGTTCTGATTAATATCACACACCCAGTCCTGTCAGGGGTCCCTTCTTGTACAATCAGAGGAATATTTTTATCAATTATTTTGTAAATGCAAGTGTTTTAGTAGCTCTAGAAACATTTTAAAAAAGGAGGGAATCCCACCTCCTCCCATTTTTTAAGTGTAAAATGCCTTTTTTAAAGAGGTGAAATCATTTGCTGGTTGTTTATTTTTTGGTACAACCAGAAAATAGTGGGATATTGAATATGAGAGGCTTTGATTGTCTTGGCTGTCAGCTTAACATTCCATAGATGGGGGGTAGCTTTTATATCCTATAACACAAAGCATACTAAATGGCAATTTGGAGTCAGTTGCACGTTTAATGTTTTGAACACTTCATATATTTTTTTTGGAACACTTTAAATTACTTCTCTTTCCGTATTGTTTTGGTAGAATTATTTCCTACAGCAAACCACTCACTCCTTGATCTTGGTTCTCCTGGCTAGAATTTTGTGCACTCTATAACATCTGGTCCTGGTAGTCTAGTTTTCCTAGTAACCTTGTTGATGTGCTGTGAATGATTGCAGCTTGAGTATGTAGTGTATATGATACTAAATTGTGAATCAGTGGGACTTATGATGTAACAGCATATCAATATTTGAAGATATTGGTACTTGATACCCTGTTAAGGAAATTTCACCTCCAAATTTTAAGCTAGAAAGTCACTGGAATAACTGTTAAGAGAAGAATCACAACTACATGATTTTTTAGATTTTTGGTATGTATGTGAAGAATTGTGTACAAATTGAAATGTCTGTGTACTGATCCTCAAAACAACCAATAAAAATCTCAATTATGGGGGGAAAAAAAAAACCTATGAGCCTGAGATCCTGCGGTTATATAAAGTAGGGGTCCTTTCTGCACTGGGAAGAACAGGATACTTACCTTCTCTAGACTCAATACAAGTGTACTTGAGACCCACCCATAAATTGCATACTTTTTAAAGAGCTAATTTACTTAAATTACTAAAATTATCTCTTCTATTAGGAATCATTTTTCTCTATATGAAGTAATCAGATGATAGTAAAGAATTTTGCAAGTAATCAGAAATAGTGAGTGACCCTCCAAATCAAGCTTGAGAGGACATATTGTCTTCATTTTCAAAGAGGACCTATCAAACTGATGGTGATTATGTTCTAAGATTGAGAGGACTGTCTCTACCAATAAGAATTTTTTCTAAACAGTGTTCTCCTGTAAATATGGTGTCTTGGCTTATTGCAGGCAGCTTGATGCAAGAAAAACATGAGCTTTGGTATCTCCCAGGCTATGGAACCACATGCAGAATGCGGAGCATCAGTTTCCTCATTTGTAAAACAGGAAGTAGGAGAAAGTGATGCTTACTTACATGTTTGCCTATGAAAATCAAATAAATATAGTCTATACCCATTACAAAGAATGAAATAATGCCATTTGTAGCAACATGGATGGACCTAAAGATTATCATGTTAAGCAAAGTAAGTCAGAAAGAGAAAGACAAATACCATATGATATCACTTCTATGTGGAATTTAAAATACAACACAAATGAACTTATCTACAAAGCAGAAACTGACTCACAGACATAGAGAACCACCCTTGTGGTTGCCAAGGGTGAGAGTAGAGAGGGAAGGGAAGGACTGAGAGTTTGGGATTAGCAGATAAGCTATTATATGTGGGATGGATAAACAACTAGGTCCTACTGAATAGCACAGGGAACTATATTCCGTATCTTGTGATAAACCACAATGGAAAAGAATATGGGAAAAGAATATAAGACTCAGTCACTTTGCTGTACAGCAGAAATTAAACACATTGTAAATCAACTATATTTCAATAAAATTATTTTTGAAAAATGCTGTTTAACCACTCAGTTGTGTCCAACTCTTTGTGACCCCATGGACTGTAGCCCACCAGGCTGCTCAGTCCATGGGGATTCTCCAGGCAAGAATACTGGAGTGGGTTGCCATGCCCTCCTCCAGGGGATCTTCCCAACCCAGGGGTTGAACCCAGGTGTCCCACATTGCAGGCAGATTCTTTACCATCTGAGCCACCAGGGAAGCCCAAGAATGCTGCAGTACATAGCCTATCCCTTCTCCGGGGAATCTTCCTGACCTAGGAATCAAACGGGGGTCTCCTGCAGGTGGGTTTTTTTACCAGCTGAGCTCCCAGGGAAGCCCAGTGAGTCTCATATAAAACAACCAGCCCTGCATTTGGCATATAAAAGACACACACTACAAATGCTCAGTGCCTTTTCTCCTCACCCCACCACTCCCCCTTTGCTGTATATTTTGTATTATGGATTTAGCCACTGTTTGCAGATCTATTGCTATACACAACTCTTTGACTAAGACTTTGATCCAGAAAACCATATTCCTCGTTCCTTTGCATCTGGCTGAGATGTGAACTTCTCTATGTCTTATCTTCTTGCCCTTCTGCCTCAAAACTCCAAGACTTTTCTTCAGGCCCTCTTCAGCTCCTATCATAACTGTGTTTGTGTGTTTGCTGATGCTGTTTTTAATCTTATTATAATAATGGTCATTAAGCTGAAGTTATTTCTCTGTCCCAGTGAGTAAATGACACATGGGAATACTTCTAGGCAACAAATTGCCTTGTACTTAGACATTTTCTATATCCTAATTCTTGATCAATTCATCTTCCTTCTTAAAAACAATACTTTGTTCAAGCTAGAAGAGAAGTCAGAGGACATCCCCCAAGAGAGGCTGGTCAGCCAGTTAACAAGAGAGCCAAAACTGAAACCCAAGTCCCCTGCCTCATCCCATCATTATAAAGCAGATTGGCTAAATGATTTTAAAAAGCAGGTAACTGTGCTCTTTATCATAATTAAAGATCTCTAAAATGTATAAAACTCCCATGGTGAAGGTTTTTATGGGTGACAGCACTTCAAGACCTCAGGAGAAAAGAAGTCATATTAATCCAAAGTTGTAGCAGCATTCGTTACTATTGTTATAGCTACTCAAACAATTGAGTTCTTTTAGTTCATTTTAATACTGTCTCTATTGGATTAAAGATGGTCACACATTTTTGCTAGCCCTCCCCTGGAATCTGGGCTGACCTTGCTGGCCTACCTGATCTATGAAATAGAGTAGAAGTAAAGTCCTAGGCCTTCTGAAGCTAAGTCATAAGTCTTGCAGCTTCTACCTTGGTCTCTTGGAATCCTCTTTCTGAATACCATGAGCTTGGCATGTAAGAAGTCCAAATATACAACTTAAAAACAAAATAATTCAATTTAAAAGTGGGCAAAAACAACTGGTGCACTGCAGGAGGCTAGTGAAGTGTAACTGTTTGGTTTGTTGGAATATACTGATCTGTGTGCCATTCTCACTAAGAGAGTCACCATCATGTCCAAAGACATCCAGTTGGCTCTTTAGATGGATGGGGTTGGGGTAGGGGGAGAGCTTTAAGTGAAAACAGTTTTTATGGTGTCTTGTAGTGAATTCTGTAACATACTTTGGCTTAGCTTGTGGCTCCTTTTGGTAAGAAATTATCTATAGTATGTTGCATTTGTATTTAAGTCATTCCATCTTTCACTCAGGATGAATGCAACAAGAGCTTGTTCACAGACTTTAGTGATGTGAGCACTGTTTCTCAGGAGTGACAAGTTGCTGATATGCAGAAGGGATGGGTGATGTTTCCTGCTTCTCATGATGCATGTTTCTGTATGTTAATGAGTTGTTGGGTAGCTATTATGGTACTAGAATGATAAACATGTACAAGGTCCTTCTGCAGTAAAACTGGTTATAACTTTTCATTCAAGTGTTAAAAGTTGGGGCTATGAAGTCTGACCACACATCACTGTGATAGAATGTGGGCTTTTTCAAGGGGTGAAGATACAAGTCTTAACCACAGTGTAACTTACGGTTTCCTTTAAAAAAAAAAAAAGAAAAGGCAAACTTGGCAGCTATAGAATACACTGTGTGCATTTATAATAGCTATTTTATATATTGTAGTGTCAAAATCTTTAAATTAAATATTTCACATTGAAAAAATAAAAGTGGGCAAAGTACTTAAATACACATTTCTCCAAGGAAGATATACAAATGGCCAATAAGTATATCAAAAGATGTTCAACATCACTAGTCACTGGGAAAATGTATATCAAAACCACAACAAAACACCACTTTGCACCCATTAGAATAATTCTTGGGTTTTTTTTAAAGCAGAAAATAAAATGTTGGTGAAACTGTGTAGAAATTAGAACACTCATGCACTGCTTACAGAAATGTAAAATTGGTGCAGCTGTTATGGAGAACAGTTTGATGGCTCCTCAAAAAACTAAGCATAGAATTACCAAATTCTGTCACCGAGAAACAGATAAACTGTTTCAGAGCATGCTTCCCCTACTTGCTATCCACCTGATGGTTCTAATGACGGACCTACAAGAGTGGCATCAGTAAAAATACCACTCGGTCAAGTTTTAGGAGGTTTGGAGAAGCATTTGGTGGGTGTGCAATGCTGGTCCCCCTCACCTAGGGCAGAGACCACAACAATCTGCCTTCTACATTGTATCCTAAGGTTGCCGATAAACATCCTTTACAAACAAAGGCCAATTCAGTCATAAATTTAAAAGGTTACAGACTGCATTTTGTTTTCATTTGAAATTGAGTTACTTTTATTAAGTCCCACGGGAGGAGTAAATGTCTTAAAAAGTAAGATTACTCCCTTTACTAAAACGTCAATGAGCAAAGTGATACTACTTTTCCACACAAAATATTACTATTTGAGAAGCAGAATGATGAAAGCTGCTTTCTAATAACTTGTCCTAAAATTGAAAGGTGAGCAGGCTTAGCTGTACCCTGCTGAACTGGGGCCTGCTCCTCACTCTTCAACGGAGAGGGTGTCTGTTTGAGGCAAAAATGACTAGTACTACTCATATGCTATGAATAGGATGTTATAACAGATGCCAGGGGGCTGAGGCCTTTGTTCGTGTCCACCCACCATATAACATGAACAAGATGTGTGACTTCTCTGGAAGCCAGTTTCACCATCCGCAAAAATCAGCGCTCTGGAATCCGCAATCTAGGACAAGATACTTGAAATCTTGATATCCAGGCTACACCCCAGGTCAATTACATGAGAATCTTTGTGGGTAGGACTCAGTCCCCCAGAGTTTTTAAAATTCCCCCATACTTTTCATTAAGGCTGAGAACCACTGAAACAGAGGAATAAGACCTGGAGAAATCCTAAAAATTCCCTCCAGCTCTAAACATTTTATACTTTAGCTATTTTATCAGTGCCCTAGAGGAAGCTTGTCCTCTTTTCATGCTATGGCTCTTGGTCTCAAGAAGCATCTGAAGCATGCAGCAGCTGAAGCATCTTAGCACTGTACTAAGCACAATATTCATGAGTTCCGGGACTTCTATTCACACAAGCAAACTGCCTCGGAACATTCAAGGACCATAACGTGACAGGTCATTTGGATTTGTTCCATGTGGTCCTGCGTTAGAACTAGGATCAACGAGTGGAAGCCATAAAAATACAGACCTCGACTCAACCAAAGGAATAGCCACTAAAGAGGCTATGCTAAATGGATTGAATGACTTCTGGACAAAGTAAGTTTTCCACTTTTCAACATTTCAACACTTTCCTTTGTAGATTTTTACTCCCAAACTACTTAGAGATTAAGAACAAGGGGCAAAGATAGAATTTAAAGAATTCTGATTCTTTTGTTGTTGTTCAGTTGCTAAGTCATATCCGACTCTTTGTGACCCCATGGACTGCAGCACACCAGGCTTCCTTGTCCTTCACCATCAGTTGCTCAAATTCATGTCTATTGAGCTGGTGATACCTTCAACCTTCTCATCCTCTGTCATCTGATTCCTTAAGAGTTTGTTATTCCGCTCACTTACAGATAAGTCTCTATTTCCTACAAAATCATCAGGCAAAAAAAACATGAGAGAGAAGCTCTTCACTCAGATAAAATATAAGCTTCAACAAGTCAAGCACGTTGAGTTCAACTGGGATATGCAAAAGTTAGTAAGGTATACTTCACAAAACTCTGAGACAAAGTGATACTTGAAGCTTCTGCTCCAAGCTCAGTCTCCTCTTCTGCTTGTAGAGCTAGACTGGTGCCCAGAGTGCCAGTTCCAGCTAGCAGTCACTTGCCCAGGTGGGTTCTTGTCCCTTGCCATCCATCTAGGGAGCCCACCTACCCATGTGCTTTTGACTCTGAGCCTCTTGCTTTGACAGATGGTTTTAATTTCGATTTACAAATAATTTTCTCTCTGGATACTATATCAGTCCGTAACTTATGTTTAACATTTTAGGTAATAGGCTGCCATTCATCATCTTAAGCAATTTACAGATTTAAAATTATACTGTATATATGCATGTATCTATAAGGAAAAACATGTGTGTTCTAACACAAATAACTTCCTGTTTCATGATTTTCTCATACAACATCCTGAAAGAGGAAGCCTCCAGTGAACTGAGGATTCCCCATACTCTTAGCACCATTACACCACACTTGAAGGACTGCACAACTCTATAACTTGTAGAAATGATGAAAGGCCTCCAAGTGCTAGGTGGGTAGTGGAACTAGCACCTGGATTACCTGGAATTGCTCACCTAAATCTAAGTATCTGTAATTCTCTGATGATTAACTTGAGTTGAAATCAGCCTTGAATATTAAAAAAAATTTAAAAAAAAAAGAAATCATCCTTGAAATGGGGATATTTCCTATATCTGTCTTTCAGTCACAAGTTATAAATCATCATGTTAGCTCACTGAGATCAGTGAGAACCAGGGAATGAATGGGAGGATCAGAACCCAAATGAGGTCATTGATTGATATTTGGTTGCAGTAAAGATCACAGAAATGGTTCTATGCCCAGGAAATTCATATCCTAGGGGAAACATAGCCACTCCAGGCTACTTTAGAACAATATGGCAAATAAAGTGATTTTAAAAAAAGATGTGTTCAAGGTGTCATGGGACCACAAAGGGCACCCTTTGGGTTGTCCTTAATGTGGGTTAAGTTGCAGAGTCTGGAAATCAGATGGAAGAGTTGATTACTAAAGTAGATTCTAAGTGGATCTTAAGGGAATTCCCTGGGGGTCCAGTGGTTAGTACTCAATGCTCTCACAGCCAAGGCTCCAGGTTCAATCCCTGGTCAAGAAACAAAGATCCCGCGAGCCACAAGCCACGGCCAAAAAATAAAATAAATAAAATGGATCTTAAAAGTAGGACTTCTATTGGCATGTAAAGAGAGATATCAGCATTTTGGCATTGAGTTGTGTTGTGTATGGAGGGGAAATTCTACTTTGGGAACAGAGCCATCAAGTCAAGCGTGAGTGAGAGATGGGGCTGGAGAAGACATGAGGGGCCAGATCACAAAAGGCTTAAATACCTCATTAGGGCATCTGGGCTTTACCTTGTTGGCAGGTGAGAGCCGTTGTTGAGTCTTAAGCAGGAGAATGACATAGTCAGATATGCCTTTCAGATAACTCTGGCATGACTTTGTAGAAAATTGATTTCAAGAGACAAGACAAGGGGCAGGCAGTAGTCAGGAGACTCTTGTAGTAATCCAGAGAGGAGATGATTAGGGTCTGAACCTGAGTGTTAGTAGTTAGGGGAAAAAATAAAGTTGAGAAATACTACATGGTGAAATTGGAACGCTCACAAGATGGTTAGGCATGGGGAGTGTCCAATAGGGGTGGATTAGGAACAATCAATTTCCATGCATCTACCTACCATCACTTTCTAAGAGAGGTCTTTCTTGGCCACCCCCATAAAAACTACAACATCGTTCTTCCTAACATTCCCTATCCTCTTTCTCTATAGCTTTTTGACACATCATACAATTCTATTACCATCTATCTCCCCCCATTATTTTATATGAGGGTTTTAAGGGCAGAGATCTTGTCTCTTTGTTCACCGCTGCATCACCAACACCTGGAGCAGTCACTGGAACCCACTGTGGGTTCAGTAAGCATCTGCAGAATGAATGAATGCACAAGGGTAGCACTGAGAAGCTGAGAAAAAGAATGTAGGAAAAGGAACAAACTTAGAAAAGAAAATGTTGAGTTCAGTCTGGGAATTTCTGGACCACTCCAGGGAAGGCTCTGTAGAAAACATAAAGCTCTACAGAGTCTCAGAGTGTTAGATCTGACAGATGCCCCAGAAGACTTCTATACAGTTCCTTCATGTAGGGAAGAAAGAAACTGAGATCCAAAGAAGAGAAGGGCCTTGTCCATGGCAACACTAACACTAGCCAGATACTGAGCCCAATGCCCAGCCTCCGGCTCCCAGCTCCCAGGCCTTTAGTGTTGTGCCTCACATTGTCTGGTTTCTGCTGATCAGAGAGATGCCTAAAAATCACTTGTCTTTGACCTTCAGCCAGAGCTTAACCAAACAGTTAAATGACTGTTTCTTTAGGGCCTATATGAGCAGTTGTTTCGAGAAAGAAAACTTTGAGCCTGAACCAAATATAGAAAGATCTCGTCATGGAGGGCTCATCTCCCCAGGGATCCTACCAGGCTGAAGCTGCCTTAGCAGCTGTGCTAAAACAACAGACAGCTTTGCCTCTATGCCTCACACCAGGCAAGAGGTTGCCTGAACCACTTTTATTTAATATTTTTAAATAGAAGTATAATTTACACACAGTGAAATGTACAGATATTAAGTGCACAGGTCATGAATTTTGACAAACATATACACCCCTGTAACCACCACACCAGTAAAGATCTCTCCTGCCCTACTCATTCAAAACCCCTTCCCAGAGGCAACAATTTTCCTGATTTCTAGCACTACTTCATAGAAAAAATGCACTATAGATTCTTCTATAGCACTATAGACTTTTACTTGGTCTTTTAGCATCATGTCTGTGAGATTCAGCCATGTGACTGCTTTTATCAGTAGTATTTTCCTACATATTGCTGGGTAGTATTCCATTATACAAATATACCACACATTGTTTATCCATTCTATTAATACATATTTGGGTCATTTCTAATTTCTGGCTCTCATGAATAAAGCTACTAAAAACTTCTTGTTTAAATCTGCTTATGGACCTATGTTTTCATTTCTTTTAGGTGAATATCTGGAAATAAGATAGCTGGGTCATAGGGCAGGTATATGTTTAACTTTATACAGAACTGCCAGATAGTATTTCCCAATATGATTTTACATTCCCACCAGCAATGTATAAGATTTCATTTCCAATTACTTCATATCTCCGCCAATATGGGTATTGCCAAGTGTTTCCATTTTACCCACAAGAAAAGTCAAACAAACACAATACATTTTTCAGTCTCTGCTAACACTTTGGAATATTCTATTATTATGGGGAATTTTATACATTCACTAAAACATTAAAAGTACCCATTCCTCAGCTTCAGTAATTATCAACTCATGGCAAATCTGATTTCATCTCTGCACACACCCATCCCCTCCTGCCATATTATTTTGAAGCAAATTCCAGATATCATGTTACTTCATCCATAAGTATTTATTATATATCTCTAAAACATAGGGACTCTTTTTGAACCTAAAACGCTTCCCTGGTGGCTCAGATGTTAAAGAATCTACCCGCAATGCAGGAGACCTGGGTTCAATCCCTGGGTTGGGAGGATTCCCCTGGAGGGGGTCATGACAACCCACTTCAGTATTCTTGCCTGGAGAAGCCCATGGACAGAGCAGCCTGGCAGGTTACAGTCCATGGGGTCCCAAAGAGTCAGACACGACTGAGCGACTAAGCACAGCACAGCACAGAATGCTATTACATTTATTTTTAAAACAGTAGCACTTTAATATCACTAAATATTCGGTTAATGTTGTTGCTCAGTTGCGAAGTCGTATCTGACTCTTTGCAACCCTATGGACTGCCGCAAGCCTGACTTCCCTGTCCTTCACTCAATGTGCAAATTTCTAATTGTCTCAACAATGTCATAAATTTTTTGTCTTTTCAAACCACAATCCAAATAAATATACATATTACAACCAGCTAATATGTCTTTTGAGTATCTTTTAATTCAAAGGTTCCTCCTCCTTTTCTTCTCTTCTCTGCAATGTTTTTGTTAAATAAATTGGATTGTTTGTCCTCTCAATTTTCCCACAGACTGGACTTTGTAGGTGCATTATTTAACATATTCCTCTGTCCTTTCTATTTTCTGTAAATTATTCTTTGGATCTGGGAGCTTAATCATATTCCATTCCAGTTTTTTTTTTTTTTTTTTTTTTTTTAGCAAAACCACCTCATATTTGAATTGTGTCCTTCCATCAGGAGGCACAGAATGTCTGCTATCTCTCAACACTGTTGAGGCTCAATGCCTAGATTGTTCATCCATTTGTAGATGCAAAATGGTGACATTCCAATTCTATTGTGTCTTCATATATGTGTTCAGATACTTGTATAAAAAGAAACTTTTTCATCTACGTTTGGTTAGTCCATGGTACAATTAATATTAGAAAGCAGAATAAATCATTTCACTTTATTTACCAATTTTTAAAATAATGAATTCTCTAGCATTCTTCAATGATAACCAGTTTGAGACTTTTTCTGTATCATTAGGATGAACTCATATATTTAAACATATGTGCTGTGTTTCAATTCATCACACTTATCATTTTTGATGATAATTTTTTTCTGCCAATCAAATTACCTAGTCCACTGACAAATAGCTTTGAAAAGTATTTTTATGCTTCAAATGGTTTTTATTTTCAATTTCATACATGGCTGTCTTTCTAATTCAAGTAATTACACAGTATATGGCACTGCCCTCATTAGTAGCTACACAGAGCACGCACTCTGTCCTGGCCTCTTGTTTAAGCTTGTTGAGGAGAGTTCTCCTGTCATGGATTTAGTTGTGCTATCCTGCAGTGCAGCAGAGACATCCAGAAGACTCCTAGAACTTGGGCAGCAAAGCAGAGAGGTGTTGACTACGGCCCTGAACCTGACTACTTGGGTTCAAATCCTGGCCTACCTGTCAAGCTCGGTGAAGTTACTTTACCTCCTTCTGCTTCATTTTCCATACCTGTATAACAGATAGTAGTAGCAGTACCTCAAAGAAATGTTATGACGATGAATGAGCTAATAGATTCAAAACACCATTTGCCTGGCATTCAGTGAGCATGCATTAAATATACAAACTTATTACTGCTGTCAGCATTCAAGCTGATTCTGGGTTTCCTTTAGAATTCCCAGTCCTTCCCATGAGTGGAGATTTCAGATGCAGATGTCTGAAAGACCCCTTGAACTCCACTCTCTACTGAGGAGAAAATGCATCAGTTAGTAAGAGGCAGTTGAACAATGACATGTACCAACCTTCGTAAGACATGAGAGGGATAAGTTATGCTCTCAGTGTACAATCATTATTTGTTTCATCATCTTAACTCATTTTTTCTGGGGCCTCTTATGGGCCAATTAGAAATATCTATTTTGGTAAAGACTTTAACTTCAGAGAACACTTTCACCCATATTACATCACTTGGTCCACTCAACAGTCCTGGACAGAGGCAGAGTTTATTATCCCTATTGACAACCAAGGGAGCTGGCAGTGACTTGTCCAAGGTCACAGAGTCAATTACAAACACAGCAGGAACAAACAGCTATATTTTATGCTCTTTTACAGTAGCTTGAGGCCAGTGTGGCCTCCTCTTCTCATCATTTGATTTATTAGTTCAATAACTATCTATTTAAACATTTATTTATTTATCAGGCACTGTTCTAGAACTAGCATGTTGTTGATATAGCAGCAGATACAGCAGTAAAGAGGAAAAAAACACTTGCCTTTTTAGAGTTTACTTTCTAGTGAGAGGAAACCCAAAACAAACAAATAAAAACATAGCATGCCAGATACTGATCAGTGCTATGGAAAAACAGAAAGCAAAGAAAAATAATGAGTGTAATAGAGTAATAGGGAGGGGTTACAGCTTAACTGACTGGTTAGGAAAGGCCTGACTGAGAAGGTAGCCTTTGAGTCAAGTGAGGGAGATAAGGAAGGGGCCTTGTAAATATTTGGAGAAGACACTACCGGGCAAAGAGAAGTGGCAAGGGCAAAGGCCCTAATTGGGTGGCAGATCTGGCATGTTCTTGGAACAGCCTGGAGGTAACTAGCTGCAGTAGAGGCAGCAAGAAAGAAACTGGTGTCGAGATCAAATTGTTTAGGGCTCTGTAAGTAATTGTAAGTCCATTAACTTTTATTCTGAGTTAGATGGGATGCCACTGAAGGATTATTACATAAGCCTTAGTAGGAAGAAAGATCAATATAACACATGATAATCCAGCAATTCCAATCCTAGGTGTTATGCTCACCAGAAAAGCACAGCTATGTGCACCAACAAACACGTACAAGAATGTTCATAGCAACAATATTCAAAATAGCCCAAACTGGATATATAGCTTAAATGTCAAACAAGAGAACAGATAAATACACTTTCTCTATGGGTGCTACATTTCAACGATGTTTATTAAAAAATAATAATAATAGCTGGTGACTCCAGCCATGAAATTAAAAGATGCTTACTCCTTGGAAGGAAAGTTATGACCAACCTAGATAGCATATTCAAAAGCAGAAACATTACTTTGCCAACAAAGGTCTGTCTAGTCAAGGCTATGGTTTTTCCAGTGGTCATGTATGGATGTGAGAGTTGGACTGTGAAGAAAGCTGAGCACTGAAGAATTGATGATTTTGAATTGTGGTGTTGGAGAAGACTCTTGAGAGTCCCATGGACTGCAAGGAGATCCATCCAGTCCATTCTAAAGGAGATCAGCCCTGGGTGTTCTTTGGAAGGTATGATGCTAAAGCTGAAACTCCAGTACTTTGGCCACCTCACACGAAGAGTTGACTCATTGGAAAAGACTCTGATGCTGGGAGGGAGTGGGCGCAGGAGGAAAAGGGGACGACAGAGGATGAGATGGCTGGATGGCATCACTGACTCGATGGACGTGAGTCTGAGTGAACTCCAGGAGTTAGTGATGGACAGGGAGGCCTGGCGTGCTGTGATTCATGGGGTCGCAAAGAGTCGGACACAACTGAGCGACTGAACTGAACTGAACTGAATAATCATAGCATGAACAAATGAAAGGTCTGTGATATCTACCCATGCTCAATGATCGATCACCTACTATTTCAAGGCACTGTTAGCCACTCTCAATTTAATTATTGTATAAACTTTCTATTTTTGTAAGCATATCCTTGGGGAAGAGGTCTTAGTTCTGTTGATAAAGTGGTAGCAAGTTCATTGTCCTGAGAGCAGAGATCTAATGCTAAGCCCATCCACCCACCTGTAGTCCAGTAATCAGGTGAAAATGACAGAAGGCCTTTAAGATAAACACCTCTTCTTAAGAGCTAAGATCTGAAAACCTACTCATGCTCTTAACAAATACTTTCAATGAAGCACACCTCAATGGAGTGTCTTTATCAGAAAATATAATCAAGAATAGATCATAAATAGCTATAATGAAATGTAATGTAATTATATACTTAATGTAAGTTTTTAAAAATTCTAGTTAATTGAGAGTAGGCTAACTTACCAAAAGATTTCACCTTTCCTCAACTGACTTAAAGTCAAATCATTTTGCCTATTAATAGACCAGCCATCTATCTGGCATTTAAGTTCCATCTTCTAGGAGACAGGCTGACAAAGTTTCTTTTATTTAAACTAAGGGATATATAGAGCAGGTCATTAAAACCATATCCTTTAAGTCAGACTATATTAAAGCCAAATTACCTTAAATATGGCATGTTTTAGTGTTATGTTCTACAGCTTTCTTTAATGTATTATATGTGAATACTTGTAGAGGCTCATAAAATGTGCATTACAAAGGCAGGAAAATTTTATCCCTAAACCAAAAATAAGGTCATGATAGAACCAAAACTCAGATAGGTAGGGAAAAAAACAGAAATGACTTTGGAAAATACTCAGGGAAATGAGAAACTCAGAGCTTAAAGCAAACTATAAACCACAGCTTTCTAATTCTGAGATGATAGTGGAGAACATCTGTTTACCTGTAAATACACTGCCACTTATGTGAGCGAGTACATTTAACAGAACAACGCATTAAGATCATTGAAGGATGACATGTTTTGTTTGCAGTAATGTATGACTGTACAGCCTTTCCAACCAGCACTCATGTCCAACATAACCGAGGAGCCTGGTGCGCCCCTCCCATTACATCCAATTCTCACTGTTCAAAGTCTGTGTCTGGCAAAGAAAACAAAGCTGCCCTGGATGTCCATGTTGTGAGTTCCAGGACCACAGAGCAAATAGAAGATTCTCCTTGGAGATATTTTATGCTGAGGAGCCACAGAATCTAAAACCAGGAAAACTAATAGTCTAATGGCTTTGAGTTTTTATAGTTATTTCAATCATCATTTTAAAAAGACAGAGCCAGAGAGAACTTTCCCAAACACCTTGACTAATAAATTGTCAGTGTTTAAACAACAATTACATTATGAAATGGAAATTAGCTGTTATGATCAAGCCATATGGCTAATATAATTGATGGGTTCATATTTTTAAGAGGATGGAGAGCACAACCCAAAGAATAACTAAATAGATTTTACAAAGTTAACTAGAGATGATAAATTCTATTTTGTTGGACAGGTTGGGGTTTTTATATGAAGACTAGAGAAAGAAAAATCTTTGTTACCTCTGATTTTTAATAGAAACCATGAATTAAAAAATTTAATAATTTGATTAATTTCAAAACCCCTCACACAAAAGGAAAATTTGCACATATATATGCAAAATAGATAGGCTTCCCAGGTGGTGCTAGTGGTAAAGAACCCACCTGCCAATGTAAGAGACAGAAGAGACTCAGGTTCAGTCCCTGGGTTGAGAAGATCCACTGGAGGAGGGCATGGCAACCCATTCCACTATTATTACCTGGAGAATCCCCAAGGACAGAGGAGCCCGTCGAGCCACAGTCCATGGGGTCGCAAAGAGTTGGACACAACTGAAGCGACTTAGCATGAACACACATGCAAAATAGATACACATTTATGTGGAGAAAAGAGACATAAAATGAGAAGCAATACAAATATTCACTTTGATAGTTGAAAGCATGAGAAAAAAAAATAGTTTTGGATTTTCTCCCTGTTTTAAAAGTACACTTCAGCATATCTGGAGTAATTCTGCAGTTTTATCATGTATGACTATGTTTTATCTTCAGCCTTCCTCTAAAACATGACAATTTCCTGCATTGATACTTGAGAAACTAAGATGTGTTTGCAGAAAAATATCCCCAGGCTCGATGGGGACCCGTCTTGAGTTTTAAAGTCGCAAACTGGGCACAGTTGTCCCTTTGCATCTGAGTGTCCTGAACCCCCCTCTGAAACTGGATTGAATTTTTACTCCTGTTGATCTCTCAACCTGAGCAAAAATAAGCCCTAATCAATCAGTATTGGAAATGTATGTTGTGGGGTTTCTCCTCTTTGTTTAGGTTTTACTGAGGGGGGGTTATTATTGCAGTTATTGCTTTCAGTGAATTGTTGGCTCTGTCTTCCTGGAGTGCCAGTATGAAACGCTTCACATAATTTCCTTTAATTTCCACAAAGATCCTCTAAAGAAGCATTATTATCATCATCCCCATTTTACAGGTCAGGAAACTAAGAATCAGAGTGTAGTGAATTTGCCATTGTAGAGTAACAGAGACCAGAAGACAGATTACTTCAAAGCCCACATTATTTTCACTGAGCCATTTGCAAAGAGAAATCTATCCATTGCTTTTCTGTGCCCTTTGAAATGAGTTTCTGGACGGTGGGAGCGGCAAATGTTGCCTTAACTTTTCAGACAGGCAGGGGAATAGAGTGGGAAGGAGGTGTTTCACAACAAACAGGGAGAAAAGCACACAACAGGACAGAAAGGCACAAAAACAGAAGTGGAAAGGAATTTTTCTCAAATCGGTTCAGTCAAAGCAGTCCTGGCATTATTAAGCCCACTGGCCTACATTTGAGCACCCACTCCTCTGCAGCATTTCATATTCACAGATCCTGAGTCCACTGAGTCTCATCGTGCCTGTGTGTTAGCGTAGGAGACACAGGATCTTGAGTTTACCCTGATTGTGTGCTTAAAGGGAAATGACATTTATCGCCTTCTAAAAACAAGCTGCATACTACTTTTTATGGGACATGAAATAACTCCAGAAGTCCTCAGGGCACCACCACCCCCCCACCCTTTGAGGTAGGACTATTATTTATTTCCATTACACAGAGAAGGACACCAAGAAAGGTCAAGTAAGTTGCCCAAGGTCTCAGAGCAAATAAATGATCCAGGTGAAGGTGGAGGCTGCAAACGTGTCCAAGCGTTCCCCCGGGACCGCTCTCAAGGCCACACTGTTTCACTGGCGCTCCCCTTAGGGCTGCCCTGGACGGGGTCTTGGCGCCTCCACTAATGGTGGAGCGGAAGGTTGAGGGAGGAAGATGGGGGTGGGGTGCGTACTCGAGGGGCAAGCGCTCTTTCAGGGACTTAAGCCTCAATAATCCAAGTTTTCGTTTACTAACGAACCTTAGAAAAGCAGCCAGACAGAAAATCTGGGCATCGCCAGAGTCTCAACTTCTGCTGACCCTTTGCCATGCTGTGGAAGGCGCATGTGGACGCACCTGCCTCCCATAACCGCTGAGGCCCTGCGGGCGGTAAGTTCCCATTAGCAAGCGCCGGGCATAAACACCGGTGGCACGTTGTAGAAAAACCAGTGTCCCAGCTCTTTGAAAACGCGAGGCCCCGCTCTCCTTAGAGCAACGTCTGAGGGGCCACACTCCCCAGGAAATCTCCGGACGTTTCTGGGCGTCCCCGGAAAAGCTTTTCTAACCGCCACTCACTGTCCCCGGGTAATAGGCTTGCGCGGCCAGAGGTTGGCGCGTTTACCACCAGGGAAAACGCTGCGGGCGCTCCCCGCCCAGCCTGTCGCCGGGACAGCCCGGCCCCAAGGGCTCCTTCCGGCCCTCCCTGGGCGGCTGCCGAGACCTTGTCCCCACTCGGCGCCACAGACCGAAGCCTGACTCCTCCGACCTTCGCTGTGCAACTGATTATATTGCGAAAGGCGCAGAGTCCGGGACCAGGTCCAAAATTTATGGGTCCAGCGGCGCTCCCAACAAGCCCTCGGCTGTCTCTGAGTATGTGGCTGCGTACTTGACATCTTCTGGTTACTGCAGGATAGGAGCACGTCTGTGACCTTCTTTAGTTTCTGTTACTTCAAAGAAAAAGGGAGAGAGAACCAAAGGTGGCTGTGGGACCAGGAGTGACCATTGGGTCAAAAAACAACGTTTATTTTCCTTTCTTTTGTCTTAAAAAAAAAAAAATCTTCTGGCCACACAAGGCCGCTAGCGCTCAAGGACAGAATTGTGCGAGGTATGTCAAGCTGTCGATGTGCTCCAGGCCGCAAGCCTGGTAGCTGGTTGAATTGACGGATCTTCCTCACCTGAGGAGCACCAGGATCGGGTCCGAGGTCTTGTCCCCCTTCAGGGCCTGCGAGGCCCGGCTCCGCCGGCCGGGGAAGAAAAGAGAGAGCCAGGAAGGGTTCTGCGCACTCCGGTCGCCTCGCCTCGCCGCTGCCCCCGCGGGAACCTGAACCCTTTGTAGAATGACCCAGCTCCTGAATCCTGACCCGCGCGCACGAGTTGGAGAATGGACAAGCGGCAGGGCACCTCGCCACTTTAAAGGCCAAGTCTCTGAGGGTCTGGGCCTCTGTCTTTTCCCCACGCTCCGGGTGTCTTTGTCCCCCAGCCACCAGAAACCACGTGGGCCCCCACAAGCTGGGGAACGCTCAGGTTCTACCTGAGCTGGGGAACGTCCAGAGTTCTACCGGTCACCCGCCAAAGAGGCGGCAGGGACTCCAGGAACACAAATGAGGTCCGCCACTTCTCATTTTTCAAAATGTGAAAGTTTCTAAGGCACAGAGTTCATATGGGTTCACTCGTCATGATAAGCAACAACGACCTACTAAGGAGACATTTGTAGGTAGAAGTTCCTTAAGACCAACCAGGAGCAAGTCTGATTGCAGGCTTTCAAGAGTCTCCTTTTCCAAGAGGGAAAATTAAGGTTTCTACAGAAGAGTCTAGAAGCTTAAGCCTGCACTTCCTTGGCACAGCCAGCGGCTCCAGCCTCCTGGGTCAGCATCTCTTCCTCACCTTGAGCTCTCTCCATGTCCCTACGGTCCCCTTGGATTACTCATTGGGCTCCCCAAGGGCAGACTCAGGGTCCCCTTCTGCCCGGGGGGAACAACGCTGTTCCCAGCCTGGTCGCCAACTCCATCTCACCCCCGCACCTCGGGCCACGGTGCTTTAAGAATATCATCCCTTCACTTGATGGGACTACCGCCCATCCAGCTGTCGTTGCCGGTGCTAGCAGCCCAAAGCCCCCTGAACCCTCAAGGTCCTGCCCACCTGCCCTGTGCAGTCAGCAAGCAAGCGGGGCCCCAGTCCTCCCGTAAAGATCAAAATCGGAATCGAGGCGAAGACCGGAAACATAGTAAGGGGGCTCACACACTTGAGCGAGCCCAGTCCGCACCTCCAGCTGGCCTTCTCTTCTGCCTGCAGGCGCCAGGGATGGGAAGAAAAATAACTACAGTGTCTATCATTTGCTGAACACTGAAACACTAAAGTTTACGTGCCCAACAAACTTTAAAAGTCTATTTTCTCAAAAAAGGGTCCCAACAATCCAAATGAAAGAAACCTAATATATCCATTTTACAGATGAGAAAACTGAAATACACAGAGATTAATAGACCTGAGCTCCAGCAAGGAAGAGCCTGATATCCTGCTCATTTAATTTTAAATAAGATCTGGAGATTGTTGGTACCAGGAGGCAGAATGTGACCTGCAGGGCCCAATTGGGCTCCCTGAGCCTTTGATTTTCCCATATCACCCACCAACAAACTATAGGGAACCACCAACTAACATTTTCAGGGACTCTGCTGGAGAGGGGGTGGGGAAAGGGAGGCAAAACCCTGCTGAAGACCTCATCCTAGGGACAAACTCATCTCTGGATTCTGGTCTTGGCTTTCTAGGTTTGAGTTGTATAACCTTGGGGCAGGTTGCTTAACCACTTCCAGCTTCTGTTTTCTCAGCTGTAAAATAGGAATAATTGGTCATAATGCAGGCAGGAAACTCTTAAGATCCTTGTGAGGATTAAATGAAATAAAAGACTTACTTTTTCGTCTTGTTTTCCCTTCAGTTTCCCCATGCTTAGCATGGTGTCCAAGCAGGACATAGTTATGCTCAAGAAAAGGTCTTTCCCCCTGTTTTGTCTAAGGACCTCCCACCCTATCCTACTGGCTACCTGACTGGGCCCAGGCACCAGTAGAAATAGGGGATCCTCCTTCCTTGACCTCAGGCCTGGATCGGGCAAGGTTCTGGGGCAGAGCATTCCATAGACTGGGCTCAGCCTTGGAAGCTCAAAGAGCAGTGAGCAAGAAAGGGTGAGGGTAGCCAAAGGAGGGAGTAATGCCGGGTCCACACACTCCCCACTCTTCCCTGTGAACCAGACTTTAAGGACAGGCCCTATGTAGTGTTTGCATTACACATACTAACTCATACTAACTCAATCTTCCCAACATTCCATTACAGTAGGACTATCCTTCTTCTATGGATAAGAGAATTAAGGCACAAAAAAGACCAGTAACTTGCCTGTGTTCACACCACCAATGAGGGACAGAGTGGGGATTCAAATCACTAGGTTTTACAGTCTCCCAATTTGGGGAAATGTCAGCAGTGGGAGAAGAAGACTCTTGCCAGGTGAGGAGGCCAGTTAGAACCTGACTCTACAAGATTTCCCGATAGTGCCCTTAGATCCAGAGGCTTGCCAGTGACAAGGCCCAGAATAGCTGTCCACCCCCAAACCTTACCCTCCCTTTCCCCTGCCCTGCCCCTGCCCCCAGGAGCCACTCCCCACAAGACCTGAGGCCTGCCACCTTAGAGACCTATCTTCAAATTGCAGCTCTGTCCAGTCTTATCCCCAGGCCTGGACCTACCTTGGGCTTAATGGTTCCTGAGTCTGATGCTACTCCACCTGACCTCTGAGCTGCTTCATCATCAATCTGTCACCATTCTAGGGGCCTCCTGGGTCCAGGTCTCTCAACTCCATGTTCCTAAGTCTCTTTTCTCTGCTTGGAGATCTGGTCAAATTTCTAGGAAATCTCTGCCCTCTCATCCAATTTTCTCTCATCTGGATGCTTCCTGGGACATCAAGACCTGTTCAATTTCCAGGCCATATCTTTTGTATTTTTTGGGGGGGGGGGTGAGTAGGGGGTTGATTCTTAGTTGATTCTTAGCTCAAAGAATTTGGGGCTATGGATGGTGGATCTGGAGATAACTGGACCCAAGGGAAAACCTAGTGCCCCTCAACCCCCAGTCCCTCTGAAACTCCCTTCATAGTACCCCAGTTGGAGACTATACCCAACTGGACCCTGACTGTAAGTCACTGCCTCTGACTTAAGGGAGCAGAGGGAGCCCTGCCATCCATTGCCCTCTGATTAAGGGTGACAGTTAAGCCCAATGTTTCCTGACCCAGGCTTTCCTCAGCATGCCCTATCCCTCCCATTAGCTGCCCTGGGCACTTCAGGAGCCTTTAGCCTCTTCTCTGTTCCCGTCATTTATTCATTTGTTCAGTCAACAGACATTTTCTGAGCTTCTGTTCTGTGCAGATCCTTAGCTAAAACCCAACACTTGGTCTGCCTGGACATCCAAGGCTAAAGGAGGAGAACATAGGAGTGGGGCAGGGGGAGCAGGGTGGGGTGAGGGGTAGGGGGCTGAGGGGAGGAAAGAAA
>NW_011495022.1:4844272-4845551 GCF_000754665.1 Bison bison bison | reverse complement strand
GAAAGCAAGGTGGCCAGGGAGGTGACCCCAGGGTGAATAGGAGTTGAGGGGCCTGAGAAGCCGATTAGGGTGTTCCTGGATGACACTCTGAACCTAACTTCCACATGGCCTCTCTGGACAGCCTGGTGGTCAGAAAGGAGGTGGGAGGGGCTGCAAGCCCACTAAGCACTTTCTGGAACTGGTCACATTCCCCTTGGGGCCACCTGCAGTTGGGCTGGTAGAGCTTTGTCCGCCATGCTTTCAGAGGTGGCCTGTCTTGGAGGAGGCCACAGACAGACTTTGCCTGCCTGTCACCGTTCCCTGACCCAGGCATCTGACTGGTGATCAACTTTTACAAGGCACAAATCCCTGCCCCCAGGTGACAGACAGTCAGCACTCCAGGTGGGAGTGACAAGCCTTGGCAAAATGAATGGGGGAAAGGCGTAATGCAAGCGAAGACCAAGTGCAAGCAGTCGCTACGGAGACTGCAGCCTTGAAGCTTTTTCTCCCTCATTTCCCGTCTCATTTGCGTCTCCTGGCTTGGTTCCTCAGTCCAGCCCATTTGGAAACCGCAGAGAACACCGCTTCCCTAGGTTAGCGCCGTTGACCGCGTGACTCCTCGTCCAGAGGCTCCGTCCCCCAACTCAGGGAGGGTGGGAAGGATCCCAACCTAGCGGAGGCCCCCATGGCGACCCAGCGGGGAGACCCCACCCCTAATCCCACTCCCACCGCATGCAGCGACATTGGAGACCCCGTCCCTGCGGAGCTGTCTTCCCCTGCTCCCGGCTTTACTCCCCCTCTCCCGGCTGCCCTCGCAGAAACGCCAGACCACCCTTAGGTGCCTTCGCTCCCGGTCCTCCTGCTCCATGTACGAAATGGAGTGGAGAATGTCTGGTTGGGCATCTCGCTGCGGAGCCCCCGGGCCGAGCCCCCTGCCAGGGTTGAACCTGAGAAAGCAGAAGTTCGCAGATTTCAAGTGGCGATCCCGGCAAGCCTCCACCAAGGGGACCCGCCCGCAGTGGGGAAATGCCTGCCCGGGATTGACTCCCAAATGGGGTCGAGAGTTGGGGTAGGGGGAGGATAGGCCACCCCACCCGAAACCACCTCTGCTGGCCTGGCTACGACACCGGAGCCACAGCTTTCTGCTGGCTCCAGAGGTCTAGGGTCCTTCCTTCTTGCCGGGTCAACGCCAACGCAGATCTGTTCCATGGGATCCCCCCGCCCCCCGCCCGCCATACCGAGGGCAGCTGCTTCTTTGAGTACCCGCACACACCCTCTCTCAGGCCGCGCCACCTGGGGC
>NW_011495022.1:4836772-4839272 GCF_000754665.1 Bison bison bison | reverse complement strand
AACAAACACCAGCACGCACCGTTTTGCAATCTCTTAAACAAATAAAATCACTTTGATTTAAATAACATTTATTTTACATGACCAAACACAATAAATAATGTAATATACAAAGCTTTATAATTATTGCACATTTGTAAAATATCTTACAGTGAGTTCATACAGCCAGCAATATTTAAAGCACAAAGACTTTATTTACAATTTTTTAATATAATAATCAGATCCAATGGACCTAACATAAGATGAATTTATGTTAATTTGACCAACCAGCGTTCTCATCAATTATATATATTTTGGAGGGAAATGTAAACATTATTGCCTAAAGTATTTATATACATCTGATAGCTGATCATAAGAAAGGATTTTAACAATCTACAAAGGTAAAGCTGATAAAAGGGTACCATATTTTGGTTTACTTTATTTAGCCTTAAATTATATATTAATATTTTTAATGTAAACGCAGTAAGAGCTGTAATAATCAATTTTAACACAAGTAGTCTCATCGCTTTAAAGAAAAAAGAAAACAAAAAATTGAGCTTTAGATCATTGCTATTTCATTGGGAAGTTCTCTAATATTTTATGGGAATATTTTAATAGACTCCAGGGAAAATACTGTTTCCCCTTGAAATATTTTCCATTTGATGAAAATAACAATTTCCCCTGTAAAGTGAATTCTTTCAAAAGTTTCCTGAAAGCCTATTTTTAGGAAATAAATTTTTAAAATCCAGTGTCTTTAACACAAGTATGTCAGAACACAAATTTGAAATAAATCACAGAAAAGAGTGCCAATGGGTATATACGGATGTGTGTGTATCTCTTATGTTTATGTTTAAGAGAACAGATATTTATATATGTATGTATATATACACATATATACACACACATACAGGAATCTGTAGGTAGCACACCTACATTAAATACACACACATACCCACTTCGCTGGGTCTAAACATGCACTAGCAAGTTATTTTAGGGCTTCAGCTCTTCAGAAAATCTCATTATGTGAGGAGCGAAGTGGCTCTGCGGGGAGCATTATGGAAATATCTGGGCTTGATTTAATGAGGCTGTTCACATTGGTGGAATATCAACTTAACAGAGAAAAGTCTACCCAGGGCGTCCAAGTTACCAAAATGAAAATTGGCAATTGAGATGATAAGAACGTGGCTTTCTTCTGCGAAATCACTTCAGGTAACAGAGATAACATTAAATAACATACATTCTATGCACCAAGAACATTGTTTTATGTACCGAGTCTCTTATCCGTCTCTCCTAATGACTTCCCTTAGCGGGTTGTTAGTACTTGACAGCAGGTCTCCGTGCGGGGAACTTTTCTCCAATTCCACATTCAAAGGAGGTCCATCAGAGAGCATGATTGGCAATTTTCGTCATAATCTGCACATTATTAGCATCAAAATTGACGTGGCAGTTAACACCGGTGTGTTTTGATGTGCCTTTCTTCAAGTTCAAGGAAACCCCTCCAGTAGCCAGGGTTGGCAGAGCCGGTCTCAGCAACCCAGCGGTGGCTTTGCAGAGGCGAAGGCGCAATAGACATGCGTGAGAAATAAGCCAAGAACCCTTTTACCCGAGGAAGAGGAAAGCGAGGAGGGAAGGGGGTGAAGGGAATGGAGTTCGAACTTAGAAAAGCGTCTAAGTAAATGCTTCAGGATAATATATATCTAGAGATTCAAGTATTTCCCAGATGGAGTGGAACCCAGTCGTTGGAAAACTAAGCTGAAAACGATTCTTCAAATACTACGAGATCGTTCAGTCTTACCCTCCTCATCCCTCCGTTTGCCTTTCCTCCCCTGGTCTGGCTGTGCCACTCTTATTAACCATTACTTTTTGCACAAGAATATGCAAGACGCCTCCAACCCAAACCGAAGATCAGAAGAGAGACCGGCAGTGGGCCGAGAGAGGAGGCGGGACTGCGCCTCTTCGCATCTCGGCTTCGTGGCTTTGTCCTTCCCGGGACCGCGGCCACAGCCCCAACATCCTTGTCCCCTGCACGCAGTAAACACTCTCTACACCCGCGGCCGCCCGCACTCTCCATCCGCCCTCTAGGCCTTCTCAGACCTCCATTCTTCCGCTGTCCTCGTATAGGGCCCCTAACAAGCTCAGGCTAAGAGAAAAACTGCTACCTCCTCTACCCTCGTTTAAAGAAAATAAAAGAAAGGATGGAAGAAACACAGCAGCAGCGGGAACAACGGGGTGGATCCCCCCCCCCCCGCCCCCCGCACACCGCACTAGCACACACCATTCCCTACTCTCTTTGTTGTGGTTTTCCGTTGCTTTTGGCCACGTGGCTCAGCCGAGAAACTAGGCCTGACGGCTTCAGCCTGGGCCCGAGACCACAGCGGACTGGTTTCGGGGGCGAGGAGATTGTCTTGGGGAGACCAAGAGCTCGGGACAGAGGCAGGAAGCGGGGTCTGGGCGACGGGAAACACACTTAAAAGGAGGGGAGGCGGCAGGGTAGAAAATACAAAAATAGAAATAATTTGAGGGG
>NW_011495022.1:4834408-4835756 GCF_000754665.1 Bison bison bison | reverse complement strand
GCCCCTCCGACCGGGCCGAGTCCTCTCTTCCAGCTGAGACAGTGTGAGCAGCAATGTGAAGCGCCGTAGGCACACTCTCCTCAGCGAAAATAATCTTCTTTCCTATGTCCGATTGCTGCGGCTCCTGGAGCTTCTATTCTCTAGCTTTAGACTGCGCTTCCTCGTCCCAACCCAACCTTTCCTCTCTTTCTCGCCACCCACAGGTTGCCCGGCCTCGCTGAGCACCCGTCTCTCAATCCCAGGATTTGCACGAGGATTCTAGGGCTCCTTTGAAGAGAAGCTGCCACCGCAGCTTTTGTAAAAAGTCGCCGCGTGAGGTCTTGAGTCCTCTGAGCTGTGAGGAATTGTCCCGAGGGGCATGGGTCCGGTTCTGATATTGAAGGGATAATTTTGTAGGAATCATTTGCTTCAAATGAATGGCGGGAACAACATCCTCTTAAACTGGGAAGGGGACTTTTCTACCCCTCCCAACACAGTATCTAATGAAGACATCATTCGTCACAACTCTAAATTAAAGAAAGCCCGACCAAACCGAAGAGAGACTTTCACACTCCTCCCCATCCCATGGAGTTTCCTCTTTTCTTTTTTTATAATGCCAGATCCTCCTTGAAGAGTTCACCAAGTCGCCCAACCTCCCGGCTATCTTTCCTGGATGTAAAATAAAATTAATCACCTAAAGAGATGTTAATAAGGACAATTTCGTTGCTCCCCCCAGGAGCTTGCTTTCTTTCCCGTTGCCCAGGAGAAAAATGTTTAGAAAACTATTTCTCAACCCCATCGATTTTTAAAAATACACTATCTTTCTCTTTGTAACGATTTATGTGAAAAGTAAACCTCCAAGATCAAGAGCAATTGAAAAGTTTCACCTCTGGTTCGTGCCAGAGCAACAAAGACCAGCTGTCTTTGCCGCCGAGGGGAAAGTGGAGCCGTGGAGAAGGGTTAGGGGCACCTGAGCACGCGCTGGGCGGAGGCGAGCATTTTCGGCATGGGCTGCGCCATTCGGAGCCCTTCCCAGGTCAGCCAGACCGGCTAGACCTTCGGATACGGCAACTGAGAAATAAATATGCCAATTCCTTTGGTGACTCTCCCCGTGGGTTTTCAGGCCCTCAGCTAAACCTAGTCGCCCAAAAAGGAGAAATAAAAATCAACCCACACACCCGGGGGAGGCTAGAACAGGCGCGTGCTGGAATCAATACCTTGATAGTGGTTTCGGGAAGGTTGAGTGCAGCGGCTAGCTCGCACCGGCGTGGCCGCGACACATAGTTCTCCCGGTAGAACTCCTTCTCCAGGCGGGCGATCTGTTCGCGGGTGAACGCCGTGCGGTAGCGCCGCACCTGATCCGCGCCAG
>NW_011495022.1:4824509-4834308 GCF_000754665.1 Bison bison bison | reverse complement strand
CGCGACTGAGCCACTCTCTGCGAACCCTGCCAAACAAACGGCCGGCAGCGCATGAGTCACTGTAGGACCGAGATCCCCGCGCTGAGGCTGCACGCGGATGGGGGAAGCCACGAGAGGAAGGCGAGGCGCTGCCTAAATTGATGGGGTCTGTCATGTTTACAAATTGGTGCCGTTAATGGAATCAATAAAGTTTGGGGAGCCCTTCATAACCAAATAATAGGAACTCAATTAAGGACGGTAGTTTTGTTTTAATAATTGGAAATTTTCAACTCAGGAGGAAAACTGGCCAAGGGGAAAAGCCTACATCTAAACTCAGTTTGGGAAGCTCTGGATTTTCCTTGATCTGGAGACCGCAGGGCAGCTTTCTGTCGGCCTCTAACCTTCCTTTGACTGGCTCTGGAATTTTGTTTAAAATATTTCAAGATTCGAAAGACAGCAACAACTCAAACTGGAACCATTGAGGGGTGAACTCTACTTTTCAACTTTCTCCCGCTGACCCAAGAGGGTCTCCCAAAGGTGCCCAGCGAGGCTCCCTTGACTTATTTAGAATGCTTCCTCCGCTCGGCCTCGGGGTTCAGAGGCCGCGGAGTTCAGAGCAGCTGCCCAGGGCACCCTTCCCCCGGACAGACTCAGTGGATGGCTCGGGGTCGATCGGCTCGCACGGGCGTTTAGACCCGCAAGCGGAAAACCTTTTCTCCGACTTAGGAGCGAGGGCAGGCCGTAGGCCTGCGTCTCTCTGGGAGGCTCAAGGAGCAGAGCCGGAGGGCACGGTCCCACGCCTGCGTCCCGCCCCCGCCCGAACCAGCTCGGTGCAGCTTGCTGCAGAGGGTCGGAGAGGGGCAAAGGCACCACGAAGGGCCCGCAGGGCAGCGAAGGAACAGAGAGAATGGGACTGGAGAGCGCGGCGCGGGCAGCGCGATTACCTTTGCCATTGTTTTCCTTGAGCGGAACCGCTCCGAGGCCGCCAGGGGAGCGCAGCGCCGAGCAGCCCACCTCCACGTCGCTGCTCATGTCTGCCTCGGCGGCCGCCTCTGAATAATGACCCGGCTTTTTTCGGCCCTCCGCGGCAGACGCGATTTCGGAGGAGACGGTGCTTTCGCTGCTCGGGTGCTGCAGGTTGAACAAAGTGTCTATTTCGAATTTGCCCTTGGCAGGGAGGGCTCCCAAAGCGCTGTGCAGGGGGGCGGACGGCAGGCGCGGGCTGAGGCGAGCCGGGTGCTGCGAATTTTCCAGGGCCTCAAGCACAGCATTGCCAGCCGAGTCGGACAAATTGGAGAATCTCTTGCCGGTCGTAGGGCTGTGCAGCCCTCTCTCCATCAGAATCATCTCTTTTCTTATTCTTTCCATCATTTCAGCTTTCTAAAAAATGTCACAGTGGCCCGGCTGTCCCGTCCTAATGATGGGCTGCGCCGAGGGCTAATTCTCATTCAGCCCCAGCGAGCGCCTCTAAATATTATTATCTCTTTTGGAGGGAGGCGGAAAAATTGTGGGATGCCAGAGCGAGGGAATGACTGGTCAAAATGACCCATACATCCTTCCGAGCCCGAGATGTCATTCATCAAAAAGTAGCGCTCGCTCGTCATTAAGGTACGAATGACGCTGTTCGAATAATCATTTATTGTAACAGGTTTATAAGCAAATAAATACACGTTCCTGTCAGTGGGTAATGAAGGCGGCTTCAGAGCAGACAAATAGATCCAGGTAGGAGGCGAGAAGAGACAAGAAGTGAGGAGGAAGTCTCCGGTCCTTTGCCCGCTCAGAGCCGGTTCTGCTCGCCCGGGGGTTTGGCCTCGGGGGTGAAATTGACAGTCTGATTAATAGAGCGCGCCGCGGCACATTTCCCCCTTCATTTAGGGGCATCATTACGCTCTCAGTTTGCTGGGTTGCCCCTTAGGTCCTAATCATGCAGCGCCTTCCTCATTTTTCCTCGGACACAGATACGTGTTAAATAATAGATAATGCTTTGATTTTCCAGAGTAGATCGTCGGGAAGTGGGTTTTTTTTTTTTTTTTTTACATTTACAAGAGGGAGGGGGGACAAGGGGGAGGATGTTGGAAGAGTTGCGTAAGGAGAAGACCTTGCGCTCCTGTCTGGATTACTTATCTTTAGAATTTCAGAACCAAATATGTGTTTTATTTAACAAATAGGACGCCGAGTTCTCTCCCTCCCCACTTCATCTCAGCCTGGCTGCTCTCCTCCCACCCCAGAAGGGAGAGAGGGAGAGAGAGAATCTCCTAGAGTTTTGAAAGCACTTCAGTGCTACGTGGCTGGGGAGGTGCGTTGGGCCCGCGCCTCCAAACGGAAATCATTAGGTCCTCTCAGATTTTTTAACACCGTTTGCAGAGTGAGTTCTGAACTTGAAGTCCCGGGTTTTTCACTTTTATAATCCTGCTGATGGATAGGCTTCTCGCCTACGCATTTTCCCTGGGGGAAATGAACTCGGCTGGACGATTTCATAGCAGAATTCTACAGCTAACTTTAAACACAGTCGCAATTTACAGCGCCATATGGGCGGCCCCAATTCCACTTTTACGTTGCCAGCTTTCCCCCAACCCCTTCTCACATCGAATTATTTGTGGCAAAGTCGCTGGATTTCGAGGTCAAAGATGAGAAAAAAACAGTCTTGGTTCCCTTCCCTACCATCCTCCTGCCCTCTCTTTCCCACTGTGCCCTTCTTCTTTCTCGCCTTCCTCCCTTCTCCCGCCCCAGCCCCTTACCTGTGGCCTCGGATAATCTCTGCGCTGGGTCTGCGCGCGAAAAATCGAGGACTAGCCTTGCCGCTGCTCCTCGCGACCTGAGCTTGGCGGCTGAGCCTCTTGGTGATAACTTTGATGGTCATAATGACGCTGGAGGCAACCATTTTAACGAAGATCAATCTTCACCCAAGGCCGTTGCGCGTCTCCTCCCTCGCTTGCGCGCCACGGTGCTCGGACCCCCAACTAGCTGTACAAGTCCACCTACCAGCTGCCCAGGGGGAGAGGTCCACGACCGCAGGCAGGAACAAGGGCGGATAGAGACAAGACCGGGATATCGGCCTGTGGAGCTTCCAAAGAGGCGGAGAGACCCTGGCAATCTGGGGGCTAGTCTCGGGTCCTGCATCCCCGCCTTACCGCCAACCCAGACCCCAACCCAGACCCCCCCCCCATTTCCTCCCTGCCGCCACACCCAGGACCTAGGGGGTGCGTTAGGGGCAAACCCGAGATCTATTTGCCCATCTCTCTGTTGGCGCTTTCCTTTTAACCTTGTACCCATTGGGGGAGTCAGGAATGTAAGAGGAGACGAGGTGTGAAATATATTTATATACATTTATACACACAGTCAATGCCAAAAGTTTCTCTCCTGTTCCCCTTGGCACCAACTTAAACGCGAGCTTTGCTTCGAAAATCAATCCCACCTCTTTAAGGTTATAACCGGAATTCTACCCCCAAAGGTGAAAAATGGAAAGCTGGAGCACCTGCCTGGTGGCTGGGGAGGTGAGAGGTGGGAAGCAAAGTGAGAGTCGGGAGTTCGGAGGAAGACACCATCCGCTTCCACCTCGGCCCCTGCCCCAGAGGCCACCTGATTCCAAGCACTATGAGCCCTTCTCGCGCTAGCTTTCAGGCCATTAACGTGGTCCGAGCTCAGCCGAGCGGATGCCCCCACCTTTCCTTCCCTGCTCCATAGTCCGGGTGCCCAGTTTCACAATCTCTGGCAGGCCGCGCCCAGAGGAGGGGGGCTGTCCCAGGAACTTGGGAAGTGTTCCCCCTAGTCCCACTTAGCTCTGGGGACTGAACGGGACACTTCGGTCCAGGCTCTGGTCCGTGGGCGGGTCAAGGCCCTGGCAGAGGGTGGGATCCGCGGAGGAGCGACTTAAGCGGAAGTCACGAATGTCTTTATTGCTGTCGTTTGGCGCCCCCGTCTGTTTTCCTAGCGGTTTCAGCGGCTGTGAGCTACTTTCAATCGCAGGAACCGCCGCTGGGTGGCTGGGTCGCAGCCCCTTTCTCCTTCACCCCGTGGGTGGGTCTCCAACTTCTTCCCTTCCTGTGGGACCCTTCGGCTCTAGTGCCAAAGCCTGTGGCAAACCGTACCTCAGTCTGATGGAAAGGGAGAACACCATTTCTTGGCGACACCTTCATTTATTAGTGGTTTTGAAAACTATTTTGCACATTTTAAATAACACTAATATTGCTATTCTAGCACGTTTATTATGAAAAGTACATTCGATACCATGTCAGGAAAACTCTTCACACTAAAAGACACCTATAATTGTTCATGAAGTCCGTTTAGCAGACAGTGTTTCATGGGAGACACTGAACATTCCAATATTTAATGTCCCTTAATTTATTTAGATTTCACATTTACTAGTAGTAGTAATACTGGCCGACCTGTATGGAGCTTTTACTCTGAAATTACAAGTGCTTTTTACATATATTAGCTCCTCTAAAACTCACAACTATAGAAATTGATTCTATTACTATCCCTTTTTCAGAGATGAGAACCTTTCTACATGGAGGTTAGACAACTTGCTTGTGATTTAAGTTATCGCTGATCGCATCCAAATATACTGTATTATAAAGCTTTGGGCAGCATTTTTGGTTGGTTCTTTTATTTTGCATGTGTCTTCTTTAAATATAGGCCTACCTCAAAAACATTTAGTCTGTATAGAGGTAGTGAGAAGACTGACACAATTCTGTTGAGGGTTATTATTGAAATGCCCAAACCTTGCACCTCTGGAATGTCCAGGCTGAGACTGGGTACGGCCTGTCAAAAGCCCCTGGTTTTCAGACACACCCTCCAGGCCACCAGGACTCCCTACTCACTACCAAGGCACAAGACTCACTCACTCAAAAATAAAAGTCAACCCATGCCCGAACGGTTTGGCAGGAATTTTTAAGACGCGTTGGGGGTGAGGGTTCAGGAAGGCTTTCTCCAAAAGGACTGAAATGCACTTTTTGCTCCAAAGGAGGAATTACATGAAAGAGGCCTAAATTTGTTGTTGTTGTTGTTAGGCCTCCAGACTAAATACCTGTTTCTTGAGCAGTGGCGGGTCCTGAGAGGTGAAGTGGTAAACACTTTTGGCTTACACTTTTGGTAATGAAAATGTGTGCAGGCTGTCCGAAGGGTGAAGGGTACCCGTAGAGCCCGAGATGCCGTGGAGCCCCCAAAACCTCTCTGGGGCCTGTCTCCTGACTTCGGAGGAAGACTCCTAGCGAACGGGGCTCAAAACTGGCAGGTCCACAGCGGGACGCAAGCCCTCTCCAGGACAGGGGCCGCTGGGTGGAGGGGGAGAGCAGGACGGCTAGGTCCTGGGCTTCGATCTCCGGGTACATTTTCTTTAGGCTTAGTGCCGCTGCCACGGCTCGGGGGTTTCGGTTTATTAGCAAAGATGTGGGTCTGGCGACTCCAGCGCGGACTCTGTAACTGGCAAACTTTTGCTGCCGTCCCTCTGCAGGCCGGCCTCGCGCTCTCCCTCCCGGGCCTCTCTGGCTGCGTCTATTTCTTCTTCTCTTTTCTCCTACAATCCTGCGCCCACTGGACCGCCTTGGGTGGGGGCTGGGAGGGTATTTTCTCCCTGGACTCCTGGACTAACACGACTCGCTGCCTGCCTGAAGCCCGCGCGCCCTCCGACGCGACAGGAAAACTTGCAGGGACATCTAGCGCCGGACCTGGGGAACTGCGCACGGTCCAGCCGGGAAGCTAAGCCGCATCACTTACTCTTCCGCCTCCTTCCCTTCTCCTCCTCCCCGCCCCCCACCCCAACCCCCGCCCCTTCGTGGTTAGGCATTTCCCTACACTTCATCCCTTCGTTCTGTCGATGACCACAAGTGGATTTCCCACAGGGACAGCGGGGCTCTGCGGAATGCGGGGGAGGAAGGAGAGACAGAGAGACTTACTTATTTTCTTTCATCTCAAAGGGCCGACAGAGTGAGCACTTACTGGACTTCAGTTACTGATACTGCTGGAGAAGTATTCCAAGGACAACCTCACACCTTGAGTTGTCGGACAAAACAGGGGAAGATGGTTTGCAGGCCCTGCGGGCGGCGGCGGGGGAGGGGGGGGCGGGCAACAAGTTATCCGGTTCTTCCTCCAGCTCTGCACCCACGCTGCGGCGTCCCCTTCGTAGTGAGGTTAGTGCTTCTGTGAGAGGGAAGACTCTCCCTGTGCTTAATTCCCTCCAGGACTGGAGGAGCCCACCGCCCTGCGGGAGGTAAACCTGGTTTCACCAAATAACACTTCGGTTTGAAGCGGTTTTTTGTTGTTGTTGCAAACAATTTACATTTAATAAAGCCTGTGTTGTTAAATTCAAACGGAATACATCTCAGACACAGAAAGTGCCTAAACTCAGGATTCCGCTGTCTCATTTTTGCTAACGACCCCTTTCTTTACCCCGGGTTTGTTGTTGTTTTTAATCCTTTCGATATTTCCAGCCTGAGTGAAACTGGGTATTGCCTGCAGAGGGAAATTAGCTCCAAAGTTGGCAGAGCACAGACTTGGTCTTAACCAAGAACTGTCCAGCCTGTTCCACTGGATTTAAGACTTTACTTTGGAATTAAGACTATTTCTACGCTGCAGTTTTGGCTTCTTACAGGTTAATTAGGGTGGTGTCCTGCACTTTCTGGTGTGGCCATCAAAGAAAACATTTTCAAAGTAGTTCCTGCGACTCCATTCTGTTAGGACCAGGTTATTGTTGTAATGGCCACCGATTAAGTGATTAATTGAGCTCGATGCTTTCTTGGCGAGGGGAGGAACTTATGTTCTTCAATAAATCTAAATTGCAGCCTGTATCTACCCATTCCCCAGTCCAGGACAGGGACATGATCTGAAATATCAGCCACAAAGAGGAAAAAAGAGGATGTGACTTCCAGAACAGCATCAATTCCCAAAAAACAGTGTTTGGGCAGGCTAAGGAGGGAAAGGAGCAAGTGGGAGAGGAGAGCAGGGCTTTGGTCAATGAAGGGCCATCTTGAGTTTCTCGCCAAAATCAGGAAAGATGGCAAAACTGGTTTCAGTGAATAACTGCACATCAGTTTTTGGAGACTGCAAAGATTTTCATGTAACAAAGACTATTTCTGTTGTTAAAGCCCCAACATAATACACCCCCTCAACATACACATACAATCTGTGCTCCTGGCCAGCTAAAGAAAAAATTTCCCATGAAGTTTAAACCTAAAATCAGCTTGGATACAGGGTATACAGGATATACAAGTTAAATGAAATGTTTCTGCAAGTTCAGCCTCAAAATTCCTCCACTACCTACCACTCTGAGTTGTAAACTGTGTGTCATCTTAGTTCATAAACAGAGCAGCCCTGACTTTGCCTGGTACTCAACCACAGCCCCATGATCTAATAGCAGAAGTTGCCCTGGGGTGCTGGGTTTAGGGGGCCTTCACAGGATCAAGTCAGAACCTCCTTCCTAAGGGGAATCCCCTCCTCCAGGGCCAGGATCTAGAAAGCTGTACTGGAAGAGAATACAACTACAGAATAGCAAGAGGCTAGGCTTATTGTTCAAAACCTCCCTGGTCTCTGAATATCCACTGGCTAGGATGGGTAGAGTAACTCCATGTCTTGCCAGAGTTCCACAAGGAAACTAGAGACATGGCCACCATTGAGAAGTGTCTTTCACAGAGCATTAATTCAGACTTTGCTTCCAGTCCTGAACAAATTACTTTGCTGCATGGACAATTAAGCCAAAAATGAGGGGCTGTCTGAAATCAGAAAAACTTGACAAGTCCTTCCTTCTCATCTTAATGTCATTTTCCTCATTTTTAAGCATATAATCAGTCATTAATATGTATTAACAGATAAAAATGGAACAGAAGTTCCAGAACTCAAAATCACAGTGATATTTAGTTTTAAGAGGCTGAAAGTTCGTTGGTTCCAGTTACGTTTTAGAAATATTTCGACAAATTTGTTGAGGTCACAGAAAAAAATTTTTCAAGTATCTACATGTTTTCCCTCTCTGAGAAAAAGAAAAGGATACAAAGGAAAAATAAGAGCATTTCAGGGCGGCCTCCATGATTGGTTTGGTACTGATATTGTTGGGTAAAGAGACCCTAGCCAAACTCTTCCAAAAAGTCAGCAACCTTGTTACCTGGCTCTGGCTGGTATTAAACAAACAAACAAAAAATCCAGCTTCTCTTGCTAACTTCTGCCTTCTCTCAAGTAGCCAAAATTGTTCTCACCAGCAGAGTTACAGTCCCTACAATTTTCTGCAGAGGCTTAGGCCCCTCCTGTCTCGAATTGATCATGAACATGTCTAAGACTTCAAAAAGGTCAAGTCTCCTGCTTTTCCTTTCCAGCGCCCCTCTCATAACTTTCCCCTTTATTTGAGCCTTTTATGGTTACTGCGTTTTGCGTGTCAACACTCCCAACACCACCAGCCCACCCTGCGATGTCTGACCAGGCCCAAGACGGCCTCCCTGGCTCTTTTGCTTGCCCCATCCGGGTCCTGTCTTGGTCCAGAAACAACAGGGCTAGGTGACAGGCTGGCCTCACCAATCACAGGCTCGTGGAAGCGATTTTCTTGGAAATGGGCTGGCCTGGGGAGCTAATCCTACAGAACAAAATGGGCTCGCTCTGAGGGCTCTCCCACACACTCCAATATCCTCGGCTCATTAGATGTAACGTTGCTTCTAAAGTGGATCCTTAAATTTGCCACAGGACTCACACCAGACAATGGCTAAGATGGTGGATGATGGGTTGGGATTCTGTGGCCGAGTAATGGAACGAAGTGTTGAAAAGGCTTCAGGGTTGTGATCCCCGCACCCTGGCAGGGCTGTCTGGGGCCCGCTCTACCCCCTCGAAGTCAGACCCTGTTGCTTTGGGCTGTTCCCACTACAAGCCCCAAGTTTGCTTGGGAAAAACACTCTCTTAATCTGCCCCTCTCGATTCTCTGCAGTTGGCAGCTAGGAAAAGAAAGCGAAACAAAGGCCCCTGGGAAAGTGAAGTTTTCAATTAATTGGTGTGAGTAACGGGCGGGGGTGGGTGGTGGCTGCAAAATGCATGAGGCAGTTCGGCTGCAGGGCGAGGCGCAGAAGTTTCCAGGAGGGCGGCAGAGAAGCTTTCTGCGGACCCGGGAAGGCTGCGCGAGGGCTCGGGAGCCCAGCTCAGGAGGCCACTCCCGGCTGGCTTGACTGTAGAGGCGAATAGCGTGGACCAGGCTTCCGGACTTTTCTCGGGTTCGCCGCTCCGAGGACCGGTCTTTCGTCCGCTTGATTTACTTGTAAGTCTCTGCCTCCCGCCCGCAGGGCGGCTTCGTGGGCATTTTCCGGGTGGACAGTGTGTGCAAACTGGGGCGGAGGGGGTTGTGCTTCAATTGGTCTTAATTCGGAGGATCGCCTGGGAGAACTTGCATTAAAAGCCTTCGCCCTGTAACAACGCGCAAGGTAGGGAAAATTAGCTCCCTCGGGTTTGGGGTCTAGGTCAGCTAATCCCAGGCATTAAGCAACAGGATCAAAACCCGTCTGTTTTCACATCATTCTGATCATCTCTGTCCTTTGCCTCATTTAGTTGTGCAGCTCAGGAAGCCGAGGAGAGGTGGCAAAAACAGCCGTGGCCGAGACAAGGCGCAGGCCTCGGCGCCCGCCTCGGTCGCAGACAGGGCCCAGGATGGGCGGTCGCGCAATCAGCTCGTGGGGGTGGCTGCGCCGCAAACGCCTGAGTCCGGGGGCGGGCGGAAAGGGGCGGTGGGCTGCACAAGAGCTGGGGAGGGGTAGGGCCCTGGGTGGGTGGGTCCCGGGCCCCGGCCGGGAGCCAGGCTCTCCTGCGCCCCCCATTCCCACGTGGCCCCGCGCAGCCAATGGCACGGCCCCGAGCGGGA
>NW_011495022.1:4820434-4824023 GCF_000754665.1 Bison bison bison | reverse complement strand
CGTCATCTTCGGCTGTGGTCGCGGCGCGCCCGGAGGCGCCCTCCGCCAAAGAGTGCCCGGCGCCCGGCGCAGCTGCTGCAGCGCCCCCGGGTGCCCCAGCCCTGGGTTACGGCTACCACTTCGGCAACGGCTACTATAGCTGCCGCATGTCGCACGGCGTGGGCTTACAGCAGAATGCTCTCAAGTCGTCGCCGCACGCCTCGCTGGGAGGCTTCCCGGTGGAGAAGTACATGGACGTGTCGGGCCTGGCAAGCAGCAGCGTACCAGCCAACGAGGTGCCCGCGCGAGCCAAGGAGGTGTCTTTCTATCAGGGCTACACGAGTCCCTACCAGCATGTGCCCGGCTACATCGACATGGTGTCTACCTTCGGCTCCGGGGAGCCTCGGCACGAGGCGTACATCTCCATGGAAGGCTACCAGTCTTGGACGCTGGCCAACGGGTGGAACAGCCAGGTGTACTGCGCCAAGGACCAGCCACAGGGCTCTCACTTTTGGAAGTCATCCTTTCCAGGTAGGGACGTTGGGAAAGGGAAAAGGGCAAGAGGGAGAAATGCAGGGAGGGAGGTAGAGGAAGAGAGAAAGAAGGAAAAGAAAGGACTGGGAGTCTGCGCCCCTACTTGGGAATTGAGTGCCTGTCCTCCTCCCTCAACCGCGGTTAAACCCAGTGGAACAGTTTGTGTGAAATCTGTAAATTCATCCCTTGATTAAACTGACTCTCTTACAACCCTTTTCTTCCTGTGTGTGGGCATAGGCCTATTTTTCTCCTAAAGTTGAAGGTCTTTGCTGCCCTTTGCCCAGGCCTTGGCCCCTCCTCCCCAAAGAGGTGTCATGAAGTTGAGCCCCACTTTCCAAGGACATGAATGCCCCAGAATGCCACTAAAGCTTCCAAGAGCTCACAAGTTCCAAGGAACACAAGAAATCAAAGTCTGAACAAACAGCCTGGGCTTTTTCTTAAGTCTATGTATGTTCGTATGTTTGCAACCAGCATTTGCAGAAACTGTCCTTAGGAGAGCCCCCAACAACCACACCATAAAATCGCAGGCTTGTTAAGATGCCGGTGTAAGAAACCATGATGATCCATCAAATTGGCCTTCACTTTGAAGTGTAAATAATCTTTCTTTAATAATGTGTAAATAAAATGTCTGTATAAATAATAATAAAATGTAAACAGCCTGGCTTTCTTCATTCTCTATACCCTCTCCAAGTCTACACACACAGTCCCCAGCTGTGTGCTCCATATATCCCCATCTAATTTTTCCCATGCTGTTTTTTTTGTTTTTTTTTAAATACCAGGGGATGTGGCTCTAAATCAGCCAGACATGTGTGTCTACCGTCGGGGGAGAAAGAAGAGGGTGCCCTACACCAAACTGCAGCTCAAAGAACTGGAGAACGAGTACGCCGTTAACAAGTTCATTAACAAGGACAAGCGGCGGCGAATCTCGGCTGCCACGAACCTATCTGAGAGACAAGTGACCATTTGGTTTCAGAACCGAAGAGTGAAAGACAAGAAAATCGTCTCCAAGCTCAAAGACACTGTCTCCTGATGTGGGCCAGATTGGCCACAGAGTTTAAATTGCTTTCAGTTGCCTCCAAAAGACTTTTGGAAAGACTTGAATATGTATTTAATTCCCCCAATCCCCTGCCAGTGATGGCAAATTTTGTGAATTGTTTTTCTCTTTTCCCCTTATCTGGCTCTAAAACCTTTTGCTGCCCAACCTTTGTACTTCTGTTTCTTTCTTATTATTGATTTTGCTCTTGTCTAGGTTTATTTTTTATGACTTTTTAATGTTCTGTTTCTCCCTCCAGGCCAGTATAAAGGACTTGAAGTATTTTTGAATAATCCCCCCAAATGAATTTCAGAAGTGCCATTCTGATTTTAGGGTTTTATTTTTTAAATCGCTCTTTATGCCTATTTCCAGCATTTACTATCTTCATAATCCATTAGGGCAGAAGGATTTGGATTTGCAGTCATTCATATCCTGTGATTGGGTAATTGAATCATTAGCTCTCAGCAGTCACCCTGGGGCAAATGGAAACAGCTCTGGGCAAGCAGTATTCTAGGGTCCTTGGGACAGTCTGAAAACAGGAGGCTGGAGGTACTGTGATGGCTTTTAAAGCAGCTGCCTTATTAAATAGGGTTTGTATCAATAGTGGAGTGAAGACAATCTTTCCAACATTGGGTCGTTTGCTGTTGTATGTGTACAATACGCCCTGTAGATTTGTGCTTTTATAATCTTTAATTTGGAAATAATGTGTCTTCATGGATGCTTTCATTTCTCTAGACAGAGATATTTAAATGTCTGCAATTCGCAGAGTGACCCATGGATGGTATAAGTGCATTCCCTCTCCTTGGCCTCCAATTTGTGGGGCTAGAATTGAGGCCATCTTCTAAGTTCCCTTAAAGAGGTTTGAATCGATGTGGCCATGGGTGGGAACTTTAATCCAGAACCCAGTGAAGAACTTGACTGAACAAATGTATTGGGCTCTTTTGGAGCTTAAAGCATCTAACAAATGTGGGAAATGTGGAGCTCTGAAGTCCAGGAAGAAAAAAATAAAAGATGTCTCTGAAAATGAAGATAAATAACTACTTTTAAAGTGCTGCATATTTATACAACTGAGATTATTTTTGTAGATGCAATGTCTGTGAGCTGAGACACATGGGCAGTGCTTCAGGCATTTAAAAATCACTTTTTACTCCTAGGGAGATGCAAATAAACAGAACTCTCTTGTTTATTCTGAGTCTTTATACATTAGTTTTCTTTTTCCAAGCTCTTGTTGCCTCTAGAAACTGTTCTTATTTATTATAAAATCTTGTTATCCCAAATGCCATGGTTCCCTGTAGATGAAGGAAATGCAACACCAGTTCTGGTCTCTAAAACCTCCAGGCTCTGCACTTCCATCATCCTTTTCCCCTCCTTTTCCGTGGCTTTAACATAAATAGTGATATCTTTAAATTAGGATATAATTTGTGGTGTCTAAAATTATATTTTTCTACCAGACCAGCTTTAAAAAAGTCCCCAATAAAATTCTACTTCTCTTTGAAAAGAAAATTATCAGTTTATTCAAATGGCTTTATTTTTTAAACCAATATAATATATATGTGCTCGGGTTGGCGATTTTCTTCCTAGAAAGGCTGTTATAAATATCTATTCTAGGAAGGTCTTGAAATTAGTCATATCCATATTTGGAAACTGAAAAAGAAACATTTCAGGCTTATCCCTTATCGCTTTCTCCCGGCAGTCTGCATACAGCAGTTGAAGGCTGAAACCATAATTATACACCCTAAACCTCTAGACGCAATTTTTAGGCACTAGGAACTTTATTTCTGAGGGCTTTTTGCCACTCAGGGAAATGGCCGCTAAGGAACTGGATGCCTCCTCGTTGTTAGCGCCCGGGCTCAATGATTTCAATGGCTGCTAACTTTTTGGTATGCGAGTTAAATATAGTTGTTTAAAACCTCACACAATATGTAAACTCTTCCAGTGGGAGAATTTCCCTATGGATCTGCCAGAGAAAACTCAGAGACCCAAAGTTTAGAGCTACTTTCGTTTTCTCCGCATCGGCTTGATTTTCACACCCCCCACCACCAC
>NW_011495022.1:4810468-4820334 GCF_000754665.1 Bison bison bison | reverse complement strand
ACAGAGAGAAAAGGAAAAGTGACCACGATTCAATCTCTCAAGAAGAAATAACCCCTGAAAATGGGGCCACACCGTCCTGACGTTCCACTTCGGTTAGAGTCACTAACATATTTCTCTTTTTCTCACAAGATGTGTTTTTATTTAAAATGGGCCTGTTTCCCTTCTCCATCGTCGTTCCTCCCCCCTTTTCTTTTTGTAAATTCCAGACTCCACAACCGCATCCCATCTCCCAGGTCCATTTCTCAGGTTTCCTGCCGTGGATGGTAGGGAGGGTTGCCTCGAGGTTTTCCTTTCATCTGTAGTTCGCTGGTCAATTTTCCCCGCCTAAGAGAAACAGGAGGATTGCTGAAGATGAAAACTGCGTTCAAACGCTCTCCAGTGGAATTTGAATTGACGGCTAAATCAATAACAGATGAAGACTTTGTTATTTATATGCATTCCTTTTATATTCCGAATTGAGCGGAGCCGATCAACGGCCGGAGGGGTGGTAGGGAGACCCACGAGGCAAACGGAGGAAGCTTCGGGGAGAGGCCTTTGCTGCGGGTGGAGACTGAAAGGCCACCGGCAGAGCGCCTCCAAAACCTGGCAGGTTTCGAGCGCCGCCGGTGGAGAATCGAGGCCCCCGCGTCTACGCGCGATCCAAGAGGCGAAGAAGACTTCGGAGCTGGGACTTACCGCCAAAGGGGCGGCCGCGACCCTTCCCAGTCTCTGGCAGCCATCCGGATCCCTGTGGCTCCGCCGTCCCGGCCAGCCTTGCCGCTACCATCTCCGGCGTTTCGAGATGCTTGGCCCGCGCCGGGCCGCGGGCCGTGACGGCACAGGCTGGCGACCCCAGGCCGGCGGAGCCGTCCTTCACTGTTGATCTTGACCGTGCGGCGGCGCCTCCCTAGGCGTGGAGCTCGCTCGCCATCTCCTGGGCAGTAGGCGGCATTGGCAGAGCTCGCCTTGTAACTCCGCGACCATATCCTCCTTTCCCATTCTGCAGTTCACCAGCCAAGCCTCTGACACCCTCCCACTTCGCCGCCCTCCTTCACTCCCTCCCTCCCTGTCCCCAGCCTGCCAGCTCTAACATACAACTTTGTCTGCTGGACCTAGGAAATCATAAGCCCAGAAGATGAGATGGGGCAGCTGGGCATCATCTGAGCCAAGGAGAAAAGAGAGTCTAGTTGTTCGTCTTTTCTATTTCTCTCTTGATTCCTTTATACCTCTAGTCCCGTTGGGCAAACCGCAGCAAGCATCCGCCTAAGCGTCCGAAGTAGACACCCCTGGACCTGGAAATGGTACTGAGATAGGAAGACAAAAGACTGCAGGCACTCCTTGGAACTGGAACTTTCAGACTTAGGGAGGTTGTAGCTCCTCGAAAACAGGGCGAGTTTCCCTGAGAGCCTAGGCTCCCTAAGTCCCCAGGAACTGAGGTTGCAGCGCGTGCCTACACCCCCCACGAAAGGACAAGGGAATGGAATATTTCTCTGTTTCTGAGCTCCTAAGGAAACTCTGACGGAGCCCTGTGGAGCCCAGACTTGCCACCCCACCCCATCCCCACCCCTACCCCGCCCCAGAGCGAGGGGAAGAAGCCGATTGCGTTCCCCAGAGCCGCCCAATTGGTCGCCATAACTCACACAATAAAGTCGCAGCGCGGTGGTCAGCCTTGCCCTCCGGCGGCGCCTGTGTGGTCTCCGTGCCGGAGCTGGCGGTCTAACCAATTCCAGCTTGGCTCGGGGACCGCGAGGCGGGCTGCAGGCTGGGGCGGAGGCGGGTCGCTGGGGGTCTTGGGACCGGAGGCAAGAAAGGAGGATCCTGAGCCCTCTGGCCACACTGGACCGGAGGAACTGCGGCCGGGGGCTGCCGCATTGCTCCCAGCAAGGGAGCGCTGCCGCCCGCCTCCCTGTTCGCCAGACCTCCGAACCCGCCAGCGGCCCGCGCGCCCCTGGAGGCGCGGAGCAGAGGAACGCAGTTAGTCCGCGGCCTCGGTGTGCCTCGGTGTGCCTCGGTGTGCCCCGCTGTTCCCGGCCGGTGGCTCTGGTCTTCTGTTCTTCAACACCAGGTTAGGGGAGCTCGCTCTACTGCACGCCACGGAGTGAATGAACACCTTGGAACTCTGGTTTGCTGGGTGTAATCGCCAAGGTGAACTGCTGGCCACTAAAAGAATGTAGCCTTTGGCCACGATTGTCCAATCAAGCAGCCCGGGTCCCCAGGCCAGCACTCTACAGGGACCTGGATGCTGACTGTACTAGGAGCAGAAGGCTGGGCCATGGTGAAGCACACCAGGAGTGATGTGAAGCCTCCTTCCTGGGCGCCAAACTTGGGCAGAATTTGTGATGCATTTCTCTTCTATCAGCAAACTATGCCTGCAGCCTGGGACCTGGGGCTCAGGCAGCCCTGGGTTTTCACTGCCAGGTCACCTGTGCACAGTCCAGTACAGAGGGATGAGGTGGGGAGGGACGGGGTAGGACTAGCTTTGCTAAGGCCTACAGACCGAGGATGGCCTTACCAGACCAAGGGCTCTCTGGACAAGCCAGGAAGTGCACCCTACTGGAAAAGGCCTCACCTGCAGGTGAAAGCTGGTAAAAGTAAGCCTGACCCAAGTAGCCAGCAGAAAACGGGAGTGCAAAGTCAGTCAAGACCAAGAAGGGTCCCAAGGGACATTAAGGCAGAGGTACCCGATGCCCAATGCCCCCTAGCTCTTGAAATCGTCCAGGAAACTCAAAGAGGCTTCCATCTTCTCTCAGTATGACTTGGCTCGGCCTGGCAACCTCGTCCTTCGCCATCGAATATTGCGGGTGTTATCATAATACCCTGAATGGGGGCGGGGGCGAGGGAAATGGGTCGGGGGATGTAGGCGGTGCTGAAATGACCGGCTTTGAAGAACCTGCAGGCGAAGTTTCGTCCAATCGTCTGAGCCTGTCCCTCTTATTCCCGGTTGTAACTAAATACTGCTGCGAGCGCAGCCCAAGCCCTTTGTTGGAGATGTGTGAGCGCAGTCTCTACAGAGCGGGCTATGTGGGCTCGCTTCTGAATCTGCAGTCGCCCGACTCCTTCTACTTTTCCAACCTGCGGCCGAATGGCGGCCAGTTGGCCGCACTTCCCCCTATCTCGTACCCACGCGGCGCGCTGCCCTGGGCCACCACGCCCGCCTCCTGCGCCCCAGCGCAGCCTGCTGGTGCCACCGCCTTCGGCAGCTTTCCCCAGCCCTACCTGGCTGGCTCTGGGCCTCTCGGCCTGCAGCCCCTGGGCGCCAAGGACGGATCCGAAGAACAGGCCAAGTTTTATACTCCCGACGCGGCCGCGGAGCCGGAGGAGCGAGGCCGTGCGCGGCCGCCCTTCATCCCGGAGTCTAGTCTGGCCCCTGCGGCCGCTGCTCTCAAAGTGGCCAAATACGACTACACCGGTATGGGCCGCGTCGCGCCGGGCTCTTCAACCCTTCTCGAGGGGACACCCTGCTCCGCCGGTTTCAAGGACGACGCCAAAGGCCCGCTCAACTTGAACATGACAATGCAGGCGGGCGTCGCCTCCTGCCTGCGACCTTCGCTGCCCGACGGTAAAGGGTGGCCAGGCTCCCCGAGCAAAGCTCCCCGGGCCGGGGTGGGAGGTGGGGTGCTGGGGAGAGTGTGTAGAGGGAGGGAAGCCGCCAGGGGCGGGCAGGCAAGTGGGAGCGGGCCGGGCTGACTTGGGTTGGGGCTGTGTTGCAGGCCTACCGTGGGGGGCGGCCCCGGGGAGGGCCCGAAAGAAGCGGAAACCCTACACAAAGCAGCAGATTGCGGAACTGGAGAATGAATTCCTTCTCAACGAATTCATCAACCGGCAGAAGCGCAAGGAATTGTCCAACAGGCTAAACCTCAGCGACCAGCAAGTCAAAATTTGGTTCCAGAACCGGCGTATGAAGAAGAAGCGCGTGGTGCTGCGCGAGCAGGCGCTGGCGTTGTACTAGCCCCGTGTGTGTCCCCGGCCGAGCTGGGCCTGCCTTTTTTTCAAGGCCTGGCCGTGAAGGAAGATGGGGCTTTTTCTTCTGCTCCTTCTCCACTGGTTCCAGGTACCCTCCCTCTCAGACAGCAGCCCCAGAAGCCTGCAGGAGATTTGTTTGGAAACCTGGCCAGTTAAGCGTCCCTGCTTTCCCCCTTTCTCAGAGAAACCTGCAGAAGTCGCAGCCTCGGCCTTGAGGTTTCCAGAGTGGAAGTCTAGGGTCACCTGTCCTAACTCTTAGCTGGGGTACTATCCCTCAGATTCACTTTAGCGCCTTTGTACTAGCATTTCTGCTTCCACCTGATTCATCTTCCTATCTCCTCCTCCCCAGCCCTTTCTGCATCCAGCAGACACCTTACTAGGGCTCAGAGTGAAACTGAATTTAGGAAGACCTCCCTAGCAGAGTAGAAAGGGCTGACGGCACAATTCTGTCTCTTTGCAGCCAAACTCCTTGTGGCAAAGCCAGGATCTTGACTCTGGAGGAAGGAAAGGGCACCATTCTCCCTTGGGAGGACAGTAGCCGCCTTAGACCTTCAGGAGGAAAAAGGAGTAAGGGGGCGTGGTGGCCAGACAAACTCCAGAGACACCTTGGAGTCCAGGCTGGGCTGGCCCCTCCAGCTGGGCTGAATGGATTGGGCACTTCCTTCCCTTGGATGGGATGAGGGAGGCTGGGGCTCCACAGCAAATGGCAATCTCCAGATGGACTGGTAAAATCCCCATTTCTCCCACAACCTCACACATACCTATGCTAGGGCCCTCCACTTTGTAACTGGACCCCCAGAGCTGAACTCTGGTGAGGCAAGCTCCTAGTTGGCTTTGAGGCTGAGTTGCACCAGGAGGAAGGGAAACATCCAGGGGGAGGTGGGAGTGAGCCAGGAAAGGGGGGGGTCTTACAGTCTGCCTGTCCATAAGGCTTTCCTGGAGAGGTGGGAAAAGGTGTCCACTCTGTCTTTCTTTCTTGAATTATGGTAATGAACCACTGCAGGGAGAGGTGAAGTCTCTCCCACCAGCCAGAAATCAGGAGGGTTAGAAAGGAGGCCCTTCAGATCCTCAGCCCCCTCTCTTCTCTCAACCAAGCAGAGAGAAGCAGAAGTTCTCTCTCCTCATTCTCTTCACCGCCCACCAGATTCACCAGGGGCCCCACTGCTGTACTCTTTCTGAGGCCATGTCTGACCTGCTCCAGCAGAGCCTGAGAGATTATGGGCCCTGGCAGGCTTGCTCTGTGGAGGGTGGGGTTGCTGAATGCCAGGTAGAGATGTCCTGGGTGTGTTGGGGTGTCCTGCCTTGATTTCAGTGACCCTAAGGGCCCCCCAAGCTCCTTCTATCATCTCTGCCCCTTCTCCACCTCCTTCAGAGAAATAGCTCCCTCTCTTCTAGTGAGATGCACCACAGCCAAAGAGTTGAAGATTTTTTCTCAAAAGTACAATGATGATTTATTCTCAGTGAAAGACCAAGAATTTTCAGTACAAGATCTGGAATGGACCTCATGGGGCACCCTGAGCCTCAGCCCAACTGACCTCAGTTGATGTTTAGATGAATTGCATTTTCTCTGCTATCTAATAATTTTTGTACCTGTTTTGTTTATTTTGTCAAAAACAATAGCTTGTATGTATCAGACATACAGAAATGTTTTCAGTGGAAATAAATATCCAAGTCCCAGTCAAGCTGTCACAGGACTGATGTCGGTTTTTCAAAATGTTTCAGATTCTTTTCTAATGTATTTCAGGTCACCAAATTCGTTTTTCTTTCCTGGTTGCTGTTTCACTATGGGTGTCGACTTGACTGTTCATTAAATGAGAAAATGGCTTCCAAGTTAGTCAGGAAATGGTGTATAAAAGCCTATGAACAAAACATATAAAATACCAAGGTAGGGGAACCATGAGCAGCTTTCAGCGTGTCCCACACACTAAGTGAACCCTCGGCTTGTTGCTGGCAGGAACTTCTGCATTCTGCCTAAATTCTCAAACTTTGAAGCTTGCTGTTATCAGGGGGCTGCCAAGATATGAGGTTCCTTTGACTTCAATACAAAACGTCTCTCCCTGCCATGTTTTTCCAGTCAGGCTTCTTGTGAATAGGCTACGTCCTGTGGAAATCCTCCGTACTGGTCCCTCTGCCAGGAGCCCAGCAGCCTCCCTTAGCAAATGTGGACCCGGCACCCTCTAGGTCTTCAGAGCTTCTAAACCAGGCCAGGAAACCTGGGGCCTGTTCAGGATTCTGAGCTCTTGCAGACCCCAGCTCCCTGCTAGCTCAGAGATGGAAACTAGAGAATTAGTAGCTTTTAGCAAGTGGAAGAATTAGAAAAACGTTAAGTCTCTAATTTTGAGCATTCAATGGTTCCAACTCCCCTTCTCTGAAGCAAATCTGATGAAATATATTTTAAACAGCTCCTTTTAAAAAAAAGAAAAATGAAGCAAGAAGCTGCTGAGGGAGGCCCTATTATTTAGAAACGCTGGTAGGGCTCAGGGAGGCAATGGTATCAGAACTGAGTCTCTCTGAGTCCGGTAAGGTTTGCCCCCTTCAAAATAACCAAACAAAGGCAGAGGCCACACTCGGACCTCAGGTATGGCCGGCTGGGTAAAGGGCCAGGGAACCGGACTTAGACCAAGGCCCTAAGACAACACAGGGAGACCATTTCCTCTGCACTATACGCCATTATATCATTGTGTTCTTTCGCTTTAGCCTGGGATGTAGGATGGAAGGAGATATTCGTGAAGACCACTCCCCAAAGAGATTGAAATTGTCCTAAGTGTAAAATTTTGTCTCTTGATTGGAGCTTCAATAGTGTTTTTCAAATCCATCCCTTTTGCTGATCCACACGAATATAAAGGCGGTGGTGTCCTTTCTCCCTTTCTAACCAAAGTCCCAGCAGGGATTTGGAAGCACGATGAAATCTGAAAAAAACAAATACCCCAGCAAAATGCTGAAATCTGAATGTTTAACATTCCCTCGCACAAAGACAAATGCGTCCTCCGAAATGCTGCAGTCCAGGCGGGCCTCTTGACCAAAGAAAAGGTTTTTAAACAAGGAAAAACGGCTCGGTCTGGCTTTCAACCGGCTGAGAGCTCAGAGGGCCGGCCAGGAGACGCTTTTAAGGCCTGGGGGCTCTCCCCAAGGGAGGCGGGATGGAGAGGCTTCCGGGAGGCGGGCGCGTGGAGGAGAAACCCAGAACCGTTGTAAATATTCATGTCTGTGGGGGTGGGGGGAGGGTGTGCCCCTTCACCCCGCCTCTTCCAGCTGCACCCACCCCCCCTTAGTGGGGGCGGGGGACACACCGGCTGTCCGACCGTCCTTGGACAAAGGTAATCTCCCCACATTTTTGTTCTTCGGTCACTTGACTTAGGGAGCCCATTCCGAAGACTTTTCAGGGAAGGGACAGGCTCTGGGTGTTGCCCTGCGTTTCTCCTCTTCTTTCGTTTCCTAAAAGAGCATAAATAATTAAAGTTTGGCAGGGAGGAAAAGCTTTCTTGCAGAACTGTAGTGGCAATAAATGAAATGACTCAGAATCTCTTCCCCAGTCAGTTTTTACGAGAGCTGCCAGACAGTGTCTGTTCACGTTCTCCAGATACCAGGGGCGCCCTGACAAAGTTAAGGTCAAGTTAGTGTCTTATCTTGGGTGGCTCAAAATTACCGCATCGCGTCCAGGCGCTGCGCGGAAAGCTACCACTCGCGGAGCTGCGGGCTGTGAAGACAGGGTCCGGTGCGCTCCCTGCGCTTCGAGTGGGGCCGCGCAGGCAAAGACGAGGCCACAGCCCCTGGATCTTCACGGTAGGTTCTCGAGCCGGACGCACGCGTCGGGAGGCTGCGGTTTTCCTTGGGTTTCAGGGTGAGGATGGAGGAGAAAGCTGGGGCCAAAGGGCGAAGCGGGCTGGGCCAAGAACGAACGCCTTGGCTTGGTTGTGGGGGGTGGGGGTTCGTGCTAATGTGCAGAGAAGGGCCGGCCGCCCCCTTCCCTGTGCACCCTTGCGCCGCTGCAGATGGCTCACCCTCCCCCGCCAAAGCGCGCCTCCAGCCCGAGCGCCGTCGCCATGTCGTTGAACTTGAATGGTTCGTCCTCCCCCATTTCCCTCTTTAACGGTCAGCAGACTCCACTTTGGGGGCAGCGGGCTGCCTGCGCCCCACCCGTGCAGAGAGAAGGTGCCAAAATCTTGCGCACTTGCAGACACATAAAGAGCCAGCCGGGGGGCACCCCGCGGCCCCTGCCCTGGGTCTTGAGCGGCCGCTGGGCTAAAGTGCAGTGTCCGGGGAGCCATTTTAGGAGAGAGATCCTGGGGCGTCAACTCCGAGCTCGAAAGGGAGAGGTTTGGGCAAGAGATGGAGATAGGGAGGCACACAAGTGTGCCAGCGGTCTAGGCTGAGGAGAAGGGGGCGAGCTGGAATCTGGGCGAGGGTGCCAGTTATGTGGAGGGTGCATGCAAGGATGGGCAGTTCTGGGATGGGGGGTTTCTTGCTCTCCAGCCCCACCGACCTGTTCGCGCAGTGTTCGGAGGGAAGCTGATGTGGGAGGGGGCGGAGGAGAGAAAGTGGGAGGGAGAATGGGAGGGAAGAGATAAAAGAGGAAGGGGGGAACATTGGTCAGAAAAATAGATATGCGCTCTGATCACCCGCCTTTTCTCTGTCAGTCGGCATGGTGGGCAGAGCTCACGGCACGGGCACTGCGGCGACCGGGGCCAGGGAGGGAACCAGCCTCACAACCTGCACTGCCTCTCTCGGGCGCAGGGCTGAGGCCTGGGACCAATGCTGGGACTGATTGCCTGGCAGAGGAATCCTGGGGAGCGAAAGGCAACCTCCTGCCCTCAGTTCCGGGATTCGGATTTGGGGAGCTTTTTGCCAAGAGACTGGTTTCACCTTTGGAAAACGCTGGCTTTCCTGAGGCTGAGCCCAGGCCTCGCCTGGACCCACCCCACTCCCCCACCCCCCGGGCTAGAAAAGAGGGACGCAGCCGCCGCCAAGGAGAGTGAGGCCTTGGGGAGAGTGGATGGGGGGCCCTCAGGGTCGAGTGGAGAAGAGGGGCTTAAACCAGGAGGCAAGAGCGGCTGAGAGCCCGCCCCTCACTCCCAGAGCCAACGGACCTCCGGGGAGCCCACAGTGGCCCTGCGGGCCCTAGGGTGCTGCAGAAGCCTAGGGGAGACGCGGCACGGATGCGTAGGCCTTGGCGGGGCTCCGACACAGGGAAGGAGCTGGTTGTGAGGCTGGTTGGTCTTATCCAGGCCAGAAGGCAGAGAGGGTGAGACGGGCGGAGGCACCGGCGGTTTGTCTCTGCTTGCTTGCTTGCGGAAAAGCGGGAAGCCAGGCACCCTGAGAGGACTCCAGATCCTTTTGTTCAGCAGACCCCCAAGCTTCTGGAGGGCCACGGGGTATCTCCGCTGGCTGAACTCCCTCCTTGCTTTAGCACTGCAAGAGAAAAGGCGGAGAGGCGACAGGGAGAGAGATTGAGGCGGGGACACATAGCTGGGGCAAAGGAGGAGAGAGGGTCAGGGGACCGAGTGAGCCAGCGGCAAGGAGGGGAGTAAAGTAACAGGAAGGAAGAAGAAAAAAGGAAACGGGGAAGTGAGAGGAGAGAGGACGGAGAGACAAGTGAGAAGACTGAAGGGGGACAAGGAAGGAGAAAGAGAAGAGAAGGCGACAGGGCCGAGTGGGCACCGAGACCCTGAGCCGGGTGAGCTTCTGGTAGGCTTTTGGCTGAGTGTTTTGAGGCTGGCATTCGCGCTCCGGGTCGGCAGTAGAGAGAGCCAAGTTACTGCTCGGCGTGAGCGCCGGGCAGAGAAATATGTAAATCAGGGCTCCTGGCTCCCCGAGAGCGGCGCAATTACGCGCCTTGAACTAGAAGCAACAAGCTCCTGGCGGGCAAACTGAAGAGGGTGGCGGCGTCACGGGGGAGGGAGCGGCTGCAGGAAGGGGTGTAGGGG
>NW_011495022.1:4809709-4810211 GCF_000754665.1 Bison bison bison | reverse complement strand
GTCAGGGGGCTCCCGGAGACAGCTGGCTGGAGAGGGAGGCCGATCTGCCCCCAGCGCGCGCGCGTCTCGGCGCCAGGAGCCGTCCCGGGGCGTGTTGGCGAGCACTGATATAGATATAAGGACATTTCTCTCCATGGCGTCACGTGACATAATTACCACCAGAATCAATCAAGATGAATTGCACGTCAGCGCCCGGTGGGGATTTTTGCTTAGTTGATCCTGGCCCAAGCCTCTTGTGCAATCGATGGCTCAGGTTGGCGGCGCGGGGAGCGGCCCAGGGCTCGCCGGCGCGCACGCCGCGGAGCCATGAACGACTTTGACGAGTGCGGCCCGAGCGCAGCCAGCATGTACCTGCCCGGCTGCGCCTACTATGTGGCCCCGTCGGACTTCGCCAGCAAGCCGTCGTTCCTGTCTCAACCGTCGTCCTGCCAGATGACTTTCCCCTACTCTTCCAACCTGGCGCCGCACGTCCAACCCGTGCGTGAAGTGGCCTTCCGCGACT
>NW_011495022.1:4805094-4809033 GCF_000754665.1 Bison bison bison | reverse complement strand
GCGGGGGGGCGGAGGGGGCCTCCCTCTGCTTGCGCCGTTTTATGTGCTACTTTATAAGCGTTCGAAGGGGTTTATACATCCTATAAGATTTCCCTGGCCGTTGTAAAGCGTGTTTACGATAGGAAACCAATTTAGGTGGGCTTAAGGTAGACTTCGAGGGGGACATTAATCGCTGCAGAGAGCTTTCCCCCAGTTTTGTGCGTGTGTGTGGGGGGGGTGTCCTAGAGACCGTGGAGGGAGGGAGGAAGGGAGGGGAGATTTCAAGCCAATTTGTGAGTGTGGACACTCGAGCCTCCTGCTTTTAAAGGAGTGGGGGGTTGGGGAGAGTTTGATCCTTGAGCTGGACTTTATCCAAGCCTCTGCCTGACGCACGCTGCTGGCTGGAGTCGAGTAGATGCCCGGCACGCTCGTGTTTCTCTCCCTTCTGAGTCCAGCTCAGAGCCTGCCTCGCTCTCGCTCTCTGCTTCCCACCTCGATGCCAGGCTGTGTGTGTGTGTGTGTGTGTGTGTGTCGGGGCGTGAACATAGGTCCACGCCCGCACTCTCTCCTGTGCCCGCCCATATATCATCCCCCACGACGCAGGCAGAGCCTTTCAGCCCTAGCAGGGACGTCCCCAACCGGCCGAGGCCTGGCCCTTGCGCGGCCCGAGCGGACAGCCAGGGGTGGGCAGGCAGTGGCCTCTCTTACCCCCTGGGCTCTTTAACTTGCAGTGGCCCCCCAGCGGTCTCGGAAAAAGCGCTGTCCCTACACCAAGTACCAGATCCGCGAACTGGAACGCGAGTTTTTCTTTAACGTGTACATAAACAAAGAGAAAAGACTCCAACTCTCTCGGATGCTCAACCTTACTGACCGGCAAGTCAAAATCTGGTTCCAGAATCGCAGGATGAAAGAAAAGAAACTGAACAGAGACCGTCTGCAGTATTTCACTGGAAACCCCTTATTTTGAGAGCTCCAGGAGCACCCCTCTCCCCTGAGCCCCACGCACCCACTCTCCTCCCCACCAGCCTGCCCTGAGCAGGCCCAATGTCCTTGGGTTTAATGACGCCTCTTCTCTGTGGAACTCCACGATTCCTTCCCACGGTCAACTCGGGACCTCCCAGCGACCACTGCAGCCTGCGGACGAGGTCGGGGACTTGGCCGAACGGATCCTAATAAGGGGAAAATGGTAAATGCAAACGTCCCTTTACAATTTTACCGCCAATGTGCTGTTGTTGTTCCCTCTCTCTGAGCTCCCGTGGGGACGCTGTGGGATCTGTAGAGAGTTAGGCCGAGGGGCTGGAAGGCACTTGTTTTTGTTCTGAGTTTAAGGGACTGCATCTTTTCCCCTTGGTGAATGCAGATTATTTAAACTCTGGGAAATGTACCTTTGGTCTATCCTATCAAGGCACGAGTCACTGTCTTGTGTGTGAATAAATGGTTTCTAGTAAAATGGAGGTTATAGCTTCAATACACTGTATGAATTTTCCTCTTTGAAGAAGTTTAGAGTCTGATTAGGATATTTTTGTGGCCAGAACCTTCTCCCCCAAGCAACTGAAAATCAAGTGAAAAGCTTTATAATCCCGCTAAGATAAGACTTGTTCTCTCCCATCCCTTCTAAACTACACTGGCATTAAAAATCACTTTAGGGATGACTCGCTGAATTGAAGATGTGACCCAGCCATGCTGGTGCTGCCTTATCCAGGCAATGAGGCTGAGACAGCAGGAACCTAAGAAACAAGTCTCCTTGCCCACCTCACCCTATCCTATACTCAGGGTAGTAAACTTGGAATTCCTTAAAAAAAAAAAAAAAATGGGTAGGAGATACAAATTCACTCTTAATAAGATGTCAAGGAGTCAGGGTCCCTTAAAAGAAGAAATAATAACTAGAACCTTTCATTGAAATAAAACTAATTTTCTAAAGGGACGGTGGAGAGGGCCTGGGTCCTTGCTTGTGTCACAGGGACCTGGAGCAGAGAAGGTCTCCCTCACTGCCCCGCCTTGGAAATAGGGCCCAGGACTGGCAGACCACTTCTCACAGCAAATACCGCTTCAAGTTAAAGAATGTGGTGGAGGCTACACCGCACTTTATGTTGCAGGGCCAGGCCAGGCTGTTTACAAAACCTTGAACTGTCTAGACAACACCATAAAAGCCAAAGTTCTAAATAGCTTAATTGGGTTATATTATACACCTTCTGGTGGGCCCAAAAGAGATTTCCGCAATGTGCAATAAACTGGAAGAGTGAGAAAAGCTTCTCTTTCTCTGAAAAGAGTAAAGTGAATCTTATGACTCTTAACCTCTCATAAGTCCAAAGTCAAAAAATAAATCCATGAGCTATACAGCACCCCATGCATCTTCCAAGGAGGCATGCATTTCCAAATGCAGAATTTTTTTTTAATTATCAAAGCTTTTGGAAGGAAGGAAAAACATAAGTGCATAAGTGTATGCCTTTGAACTTCCAAAATGTCAAGGTCATCACCTTTAACCTTTCTGAATAATTAGGCGCCTTAAGGTTCTTCTGTGATATTCAACTGCCACCCACTCTCACACACACATGCTCACACACATCCAGAGCCCCACACACATTTATGACCACACAGAATCATATCGAGGGCTCACCATAAATCTAAGCAAATTCCTAATTTCAGGATCAATAACCTTAATTTCCCTTCAAACATTTGTGTAATTCAGTACCAATTGACTTCTTTTAAAAATACTGGTTATATTAAAATGTCTACCAGCATGCTTTTACTACAACTAGGAAGTGCTGGTTTGTTTGTTTTTGCTGGGAGGGAGTCATAGATAGCAGTCCATTAGCTCTAATGAAGAAACGCGATTTTGAAAGTAGGCATTTGAAAAGGACAGTTCTATTACAGACTTACTTCGTTATATTTGGAAAAAAAAAAAAGAAGTCACCCTGTCAAATAAGTTACTGTACTTTCTATGATATGGAACAAAAGAAAATATATTGTTTCCAAAAGCGTCCCTCAACGTTTGGTTAAGGATGCGATAGAAACAAAGCCTACAATTGAATAATTTCGTTCAGAAGGGGACTCCTTTGTTTGGAATCCTGGGCATCCGTTACAGTGTCAGTGCCGTAGTAATGCGATCATTCCGGGAGGCTAAAACTGGTTTATTTTCTTCTCTCTCCATCTCTCTCTCTCTTGCTCGCTGGCTTGTTCTTTTTAAAATGCTGCGTCTAAATGCAGCAGCTTGTATGTCCACCACCTTAGTCAAACCGAACCTAGAGATACCATTTCGCGTTTGCATGGCCTTGGAGAGCCACACGGGGGCGTGCTCACGTTCCAGAAGCCTCATTTGTCGGAGAGGCCGCGGTACCGTATCTTTCGGATACTGGATTCTAATATGCAATCTTAACCGGCTAGAAGCCGCTAAGGTGTTTGCTTGCTGATTGTTTGTTCTCAGTAGCCGTGAGGTTGGGAAGTTGTATAAAGACAGAGGAATGCGAGCAGATTCCTGAAATAAGAGATCACCTAATCGTTGTCTTATAGATAAAGCTGTTGTAAAGAATACTTCGGTATAACCTGGTGGTGTCGAAGAGAGGTTTTTAAAAGACAAATATGTGCATTTCAAAAAATAAGCCATGCCACTTTAAGTTATTTAAATTGCGGAAATCAATTTTCTTGGTTTGCGTGTGGAGAGCGATAGGAAGGTAGGACCACCCCTGCCTAAAACCGCGTCCGCCTTGCACGCTCTCCGACCGCCTGGGGTGATTAAAAGGCTTTTGTTTAAGACAGATCAGGGCGCCGGCAACTTAACTGAGTGTGGTCTCAGAAAAATGAGACGCGTCGAGACCTAGCGGGTCGTTCTGCACCAGGGACCCCCACCCCCACCCCCACCCCCAGTAGTGCCTGACGCTCGGGGCTACCGGTAATGACCGGGAGGCGCAGGCAGGACTGAGTTGGGGCTCCCGGCCCTACCGAGCCAGGGTGGGCGCGGGG